>NC_056747.1:911627756-911835217 GCF_019279795.1 Protopterus annectens | reverse complement strand
TTTTTTTACAAAAAAAAGGTCTTCTGGCTTCCAGAATCACATTTAAAACTTGTTGAGGAAGTTGAGACCTGCTGTCTTTCAAAACAGAAAATGCCAGGCTGTTAGATGAAGAGAATGAAGCTTGACATTGAGCAGGTGACCGTCCCTCTGAGACAACAGGTGTGGAATCAAGGGTAAAGGCCATGGAGGCTTCCTTACCAGACTCCTCAGTAATGGGTACCAGTGCTGCCGAGGCCAATCTGGAGCTATTAAAATCATCCTTGGCTTGTCTTGTCTGACCTTTAGAAGCACCTTTGGAAGAAGAGGCAGAGGTGGAAAAGCATACACATGAAGATTTTTCCAACTGAAAGAAAGAGCATCCACTTTCCAAGCTGTGTGATGAAACCTCTTTGTGCAAAACTTTGGCAGCTGGTGGTTTAGTGGAGAAGCGAACAGATCTATGTCTGGAGTTCCCATGACACTGTCAATTTTGAAATACATGAAGATCCAGTTTCCACTCGTGGGGATCCATGATTTGTCTGCTTAACACATCTGCTAAGGAGTTCTGTACTCGGCAGAAACCTTGCCTGAAGAGTTAGTTGCAAGCTGAGCAGTCTCCCATAGAATCATTGCTTGCCTGCACAATGGGTAAGAATGTGTTCCCCTTGTTTGTTGATGTACCACATGACAGTCGTGTTGTCTGTTAGAATCAACACCTGCCCTGGAAGAAGTAACTCCTTGAAAGCCATTAATGCAAACTGGACTGCTAACATCTCTTTCATGTTGATATGTAGATGCTGTAGTCTGGCAGGCCACTTGTCTTGTATCCACTTTCCATTTAGATGAGCTCCCAAGCAATGTCTGAGGCATCTGTCGTTAGAATCTGACTCGCCTCTGGCCGGGTCACAGAGAGTCCCTTGTTTAGGTGACATTCCTGAGCCCACCACAAAATTCCTTTTGAATGCAAGGTATTATTTGAATGACAGTGTCCAAATCCTGGCAGTGCTGTGTCCATACATTTTGAGATACCATTGCAGCTTCCTCATATGCAGTTTGGCATTGGGAAGCACCAGAATACAAGATGCCATGAACCCTAAGGCTTGAAGGACTGTCCTTGCAGTCAGCCCGGACTGAAGAGATAGTTGATGGAAGTAACTGGAAAGAGTCTTTTGTTTGTCCGGGGTTAAAAAGGCCATCTGGGCTGCTGTATTCAGTCTCACACCCAGAAAGCACATGTCTTGAGAGGGTACTAGACTGGACTTTATTTCGTTCACAGAATACCCTAGGCATCTTAGCACTGCTATGACATAATCCAAATGCTGTAGAAGGTCTTCCTTTTTTTGAGCTAGAATCAGGCAGTCGTCCAAGTAAGGATAGATTTGAATTCCTTTTAGCCTGAAGTAAGCTATCACTGGAGCCAGAACCTTTGTGAATACTCTGGCGCAGTGGATAAGCCAAAGGGCAATGCAGAGAACTGATAATGAGAATTTCCAGCTCGAAAACGCAGATACTTCCTGCAACTTAGTCTTATAGGCACATGAAGGTAAGCTTCCTTGAGATCTAAAGTTACCATCCAGTGATCTTTGCCCAGCAGAGGTAAAAGCTGTTGTAACGTCAACATTTTGAACTTGGGAATGTCCAGATAAGTGTTGAGGCTAGATAAATCCAAAATTGGTCTCCACGTGTTCCCCTTTTTCGGTACTAGGAACAGACGAGAATAAAATCCTAGGCTCCTTTCTGGCACAGGAACTGGCTGAATGGCCCCTATTTGGAGCAACAGAGATATTTGCTTGTGAGCCTCTTTTCTTTGTAGAGGAGGAATGTCTGGCATGCCTTTGAAAGGAGGCAAGGTATGGAAATAAAACCTGTAACCGTGGTGAATGATATCCAGAACCCATCTGTCTTGGGTAATTAAATCCCAATTTTCTTTGAAAAGAGACAGCCTTCCTCCCAAAGGTGCTGCCAGGCGAGAATGTACTGGCAGCTGAAAAGGCAGGTCATTGGGTCTGCTTACGAAAGGACTGACCCCTGCCCTCACCAGAAGTCTGAGCAGGGGAACTCCTGTCCTAGGCCTAAAAGAACCTTGAGCTCTGCCCCTACCACGTCTAGACCTACCCCTAGACTGGGAATCATAAGCAGGATAAGTCCATCCCTTAGTAGGCCAATTTCTACTAAACTTGGAGGCTGCACCTGCAAAAATCCTTAACAGTTTGCATAGACTTAGCCTTGTCCTCCATTTTCTTTAAAACTGCTTCCACAGGCGAACCAAACAACACATCAGACTGCAAAGGAGCATCCAAAATCCTTGTTTTAACATGCTCAGCTAAATTCTGATCTCTCAACCAGGCATGCCTACGAAGAACAGAACCAGTGGCAGCCACCCTCGAGGAGGCCTGCACAGCATCAAAACCACACTGCAAGGAATGTTTACCTACCTGTTCAGAGACATGAACTAAATCCTGCAACTCTTTACACTCAATTCCTTCTGCCAGAGCATCCACCTTAGATTTCAATTGTGAAAGGAGGTAATTCTGAAATTTTAACATGTGAAACTGACAATTCAACGCCTCATGGCTAAAGTGGAAGAAGTATACACTTTCTTTCCCCATCTATCCAAAGCCCTTGCCTCTTTATCAGGAGGAACAGGATTTTTAACAACAGAGGCCTTCACTCCTTTAGGCCCCTGAGAGACAGTTTCGGTCTGCCCTAGGACTCTTAAAAGATACTTATGAGCTTCAGGCACCCTATAGTACCTATCCGGTTTAACTGGGGCAGGAGGCAAAGAATCAGGATTCAGGGAAGCCTCTGCAAAAACATCTTCCACCACATTCAGAACAGGAGGTATAGCTAAAGGCCTATGCTGGGGTAAAAACAAGAATTCCCTAAGCCTCTTCCTGGAATCAGAGAAATCTTGACCTTCCCATTTAAAATGCTCCCTCATGGAATGCAGAGTCTCTGAAAATGAAAAATCCTCAGGAGGAGAAGCTGAAGGAGTGGAATCTTCCACATCAGAATCAGAATAAGGAGGATACTCCTGCAAGTCTTCAGCCGAAGACTCAGAAGCCTCCGAACATTCCTCAAAACTCTCAAACTCAGGTTCCACCCTAGGCCTCTTATCAGGAGGGGGCATAGAACCTCTAATCATAGTAATCAAATCCTCTGCCATTTTAAGCATATGTTTCTTAGGCAAAGACCCTGAAGCACTAGGAGAAACCCCCACTGAAGCTAAACTTGGCCTGCCTCTCAAAGAAGCCTTGGAAACAGAAGGAGGCTCTAACCACCTTAGGAAGAGAGGAAGAACAGCCACCTGAGAAGCCCCTCAGCCTGGCCTACTTCCTGAGAGGATACATCCTGTAACAGTAAAGTCTCTCCCTGAGACTCCAAAGAAACACCTGGCAGAACCTCCGGCTCCACGGAGCCTTCTAAAGAACCGACGCCAGGGACTGTCGGTTCTTCCACTCTAGGCTTTGCTGCTTTGTCCTTGCGCTTTTGGCGAAGCGCCGGAGCATCCACGGCATTTTATAATTACAACGCTTCCCAAAACTAACCTGGCACAGTCTAACCTTCTCTTAATAGTGCGTTTGTTAAATCTAGCACAAGAGCGCATCCAACAACGTCGTGCTCAGGCCCTAAACAAGGTATACACAAAGTATGGTAATCCCTATGAGGTATCTGTTTCCCACAAGAAATACAGTTATTCACTTTTTCTGACATCCGGTTAAATACTGAGGCAAGAAAAAAAATATTCCCAACGGGTACTTAGCCAACTTTGATTCGGTCTGAAACTCTGACTTCAGAAACTTTCAGAACGCCAATCTGCACTCGCAAAATTGCTTCTGCATCGGACCATGCGGCAAAAAAGACTGAGGATATGACGTCGGTCATGCGCATTAGTACCCTGACGTACTGACGTCAGTCTAATGCACCCTGACCGACGTCAGCCATATACTTTGGTATTCGGGCCGACTGGACAGCGGACTACCCCAATAGTTAGGACTGCAGCAATGTGGAATGAAGAACATCTACATACTCCTATGTATCTTGTGTTAGCATTTGTAGGGGCGAGTACAATTCTACACTGATAACTGTGTACTGGAATTGGCAACATTCAGGTCCGAGTACAACATTCAAATCACTGGCTACACCCCTAGCATCAGATACAAGAAGTACACCAACCTTCTGACTTACACAACGGTGTCCACAGCAAACAAGCATGGTCCCCACTTTGGAAAGCTGAAAGGGCTATGCCTACCTGACTCAGCTTATAGCATTTGGTTGCTATGACAGTGAGTACTGCAAGTACCACACAGCAGGCTGCATGCAATTGCCAAATGGTGGCCAACAATTGGTACAGAGGCCATCACATGCACATGTGCAGATACCTATAAAAGCAGGCTGTACTTGCTGTCCACACATGCAATCATTTCATTGCAGGTACGGAGAGAGTGAGAGAGAGAGCGACACAGAGAGACACAGACAACAGCAACAGAAAAAAACAAAAGATATAAAAGAAAATATATTGAAAAAAAAAAGATGAAAAAAAAAATATATTGAAAAAAATAGAAAAAAAAAAGTTTACAAAACACACGGAACTGACTAATACAAACTCATACAAAGGAAAGGTATGTAACAGATATGTATTTACTGGCATGTAGTAGATGTTTTTGAAGAGTACTCTACACAGTTTGAATCATCCATATCTGGCAGCAGTACGTATCTATGCACAGATGCCCTGCATAACTACTGCCATGGATGTAGCTGTGTGCAGTGGGATATGACTGACATATGTAGTTCAGCATTAAATGTCAAACATCTGATCCATGTTATCTGTCTTCTGTACAGTAGTGTGTACAATGTCTGTTTGGGGGAGTTGCGCATACAGTTATATAAACATGGATGTGACAGAGTAACAAACGCATGATAGTCATATTAACATGTAGCTTAGCATTGGCAACAGCTGTACCAGGCTAGTATGCTAATCTAGCATTCGCAGCTATATACACACCCTCTAATATTACTGTGTGCTCACATGTGACACCTGTTCATGTTGCAGCAAGGCCCAACAGGTCAGCCGTGAGGTACACAGACTTACAACAGTGTGGTCCTTGTGTGTGTATGGCACACATGTACTGAGAGATCTGTCTGTATCAGATATATTAGCATCTGTACATGTGCATAGAGCAAGGGACATACTGCAACTGTTTGTGAAAGGTGGACATATATATGTTGTTGAAGGTTGTTATGTGCATATTTCTATGTAGGTTGTAGTGTGTGGCAAACCAGACAGCACACCGTGCTGATATAGGACATGTGGTGGTTAAACGCTGTGGGTATGACTCATCAGGTTTGCAGTGTTGCAGCCAGTGAGGCCTGCTAAAGCTATATGGGCTGAGAAAATCTTCAATGCATTCCGCACAACACTGTGCAATATTATGACATAACTGTATACCTCACAACCTTCGCATACTTGATATACCCACCATGAAAGGTGGACTGTATATGTGCCTATATGTATATCTATATGTACACCAATGGATGTTTATATGTGTGTGTGTGTATATATATATATATATATATATATATATATATATATATATATATATATATATATATATATATACATACATATATATGTATATATATATATATATATATATATACATACATATATATATATGTATATATATATATATATATATATATATATATATACATACATATATATATATGTATATATATATATATATATATATATAGAGAGAGAGAGAGACAGGGTCACATTTACTGCAACAGATGCCTGGTGACAAAGCCATGGACTCAAGCTCAATGTTGACACTGCATTGGCATCCCTCCTTGTAAAAACTCTGTACCCATTAACTACCACATAGGTGGTAGTCTACTTAACACCGAAGATGTGATAAGAGACCATGGGACACAGGTGGACAGTAGTCTCCCCTTTGATAATCACAGTGCCACACTAGTCATGTAATCTGTCTACGTGGCACGTCATCACAAAAGGTGCGTCATCCAGGGAAATATAGTTCAGTGTTCCCCTCTACTCCACACACATAAAACCCATTATAGAGTACAATGCCCCATGTGGTATGTACCTCACAAGACATCTACAGCAACTGGAAAGGACACAGACATACCTCACAAAGAGTAATACCGGCCTCCAACAGATACCCTATGCAGACCGTCTCACAAAACCACAGCTAGACTGTGTCAGATACCGCCTACCCAGAGGTGACCTCTGCCTAACATACAAAGCTATGTCAAACCCAGAGCTGTTGGACATGCTCCACGTAAACAGATCACAATCCCTACGAGCTACACGCTCTAGGGACCTAAACCTTGTCACCTCAATAAACAGCACATGCTGGAGGGACAGATTGCTATCTCAGAGACATCCCATACTCTGGAACAAACCACCTATCAATAGCAAACAAAGCTCCTAACTAGCAGTCGTCATAAATAATCCTGATGATTGTATGGGAGATAGGAAATACACCCCGGGAATCACCTATGTGGCTCTGCTCGACAGAGCCACGTGAAATGAAATTACCTGTGTGTCAAAGGCCAAGGTAGAGTATGGCTAGACATCTATAGGCCCTAGGGCCAATAGCCTATTACCTACCTATGAACAGATACACACCCACATGCACTTGTTGCAATAATTGCTGTGTGAGGTTGACTGAGTGTGATGGTGTCAGAGTTCTGTATATGTGTGATAGCAAAGTGGGAAACTGTTTCTGTCATGGTATTGTGTCCTAGCTGTGATCCCAGCAAAAGATGTGTATGATATTGCTAGGCAGAAAAGGCAGTATGCCATACGGTCTGACGTAGTCCCTTGGTGTCGACTGGGGTGTCCCATTGTAGGCTACAGCAGTACATGTATGCTTATTGAGTGCTACTGCTGGTGAATCCAACCCCTGTATGAACTGCAGTACTACCTGAAGCTGTATGCCCAAACAGCACAGTATGGTGTATGTCCACATTTCTTGGGAACCACTGTTTTGTGTGTTCCCCGTAGTCCTCAGAGATGACATACCTCAGGCATAAGGTTTTGTAACTAGTGACACACAGTACTGTATGGTACACAGGTAAAGGTCATCTGTGTTGCCATACCTTTGTGTCTGGTATGTATGTCTGATGTGTGTGTGGGTATGCCTGTACCATGGCCTCAGTCATATGTGTGTTACAGGATATAAGTGCGTATCTAGCAACATGTACAGTCTAGTACAGCAGTATGCCACCTATATTAACGAATGTGCACATATGTTAGGCAGGGGTTTGCCATCAACGCCTAGTGTAGTATACTGGTAATACTGTAACTGGACTTTACAATCATTGCAATGGATTACATGTTTCTTTATGCATTAGCTTGAAATATACCTCCTATGGCTAGGTGGTGCATTGTGTCGCATACAGTGTGCCATGTACTGTTGTATAGTCTTACATACTGGTTTATCTTTGTTGCTGTGCAAAACATGGTTTGATATATAGTGTGTGCCAGGCACTGTCAGGCAGTTGTGGGTTGAGCATTGATATAAGTGTGTATCCTCTGACAGCCAATAGGTTGCTATATATGGTAGTTAATTGATATCTGTACTTTAGAATGTTAAGTGTGCCACATGACTTGCTCACACATATTGTTTGATTGTCTTCCAGGGTAATGACCCACCATCATAATCCCAGCAGAGGAGGAACTAATTACAACCAGCTTGGTTCAGCACTACGCCCTGCTGTTCTCAAGAACCAGCCAGGACCAGCATGAGCGGACTGCACTGTGGCAAGATCTTGTCCGTAGGGTAAATGACATAGGCATGCATAACAGGACATATGAGCAGGTACGCCATCACTGCAGTGATTTAATTAGACATGTCCGGCAGCGTGCGTCTGATATCCGTAGACAACAGCTTGCCACAGGTGGTGGGGTAGCCATCCATTCCCCCCTCACCAGAGTGGAGGAGCTGCTCCTGAGCCAGGTGGCTCCTGGCCAACAACAACAACTAACATGTATCATCATGGAGTCCGGAGCCACCCAGCAAGCTGACACGGAGCGTGCAGGTAACATAGCATAGCTGTAGACTAATGTTACCTCTATTGGTAGATCATGCTTATGTGAGATGTGTACTGTGTAGTTAGAAGATGTGGTGCCTAGTGTTGTGCAATACTAATAATTAGGAATATAATCTGCAGGCATGTGACTGTCAACCATTGTACTACTGTAAGATTGCAAACACACAGTAGCAATGCCACAGCTGTTGCCACTGACAAACTTTCTCATATCCTTGTAGCTCCCTCTGGTGTGACAGCAAGGCAGCAGACCCATGCTGGTGAGTGTGTTCTACATTTAACATTGCTAATTAAATGTGCATGTCATAGGTGAGGTGTAGGCCATGTACATGTCACACACCTGTGCATAATGCATGCTGTGCATGTTTGCTGTGAGACTATGCACATCTTAGTAACATGAGTAGCTGCCTCAAACATATGCAATACACAGAGCATCCCACACAATTGTGGCAACACTGTAGTGGACACTGGATAGGCAGAGTCAATACACATGCACACAACATACACTACTGTGTCATACTCAGTACACGTTAACATGCAACACATGGCGTATTCAGACACCTGCTGAAAGGTCACACTCCAGTATCCTAAATGTCATCCGCACAGCACACATAATATACCCGACGGGTAGAGGCCTCTCATGTGGCTGTGCGACACTCTTCAACACATAACACATTCATGTTAGGCAATGCCCCCTATTGGGCACCTTACAAACCCATGTAACAACTGGCTGTGAAATGGTGAGTGTAGCCATGGTACTGCAGTTCAGGTACAGCATGCTATGTGCCAGTCTGGCACACATTAGTAGCCTTGAGTGACCACATGATGCTGCATGATGATGGCTCATGGTACTACACCCCATCCACTTACAGTGGCCACAGTACTACACATATCAGTAATTGCTATGCACCTCAATGTTGTGTGTGTGCAAACATATGCACCTATATACAATATGCATAGCAATCACCATTTATACATATGTCTTGTAATGCTATTGAGTGTATAGGTCACATGACACACATTGTGTATGTGTGATGTTTAATGTTGCAGTTGTGTTGTAGCATGCCATGTCATGGCTGGCACTGGCATGTCCACAATATGTCCTACACTCACCATAACCACTGTACAATGGCTATGTTGAGCAATGGTATTCCATCAGGTATACATGCACCACTCATCCTGTGTGTATACATAGCATGCATGTGCTAAACCTGTGTCCACAATTATCTGCTAAAGACACAGACGCTCTAATCAGAAATGGATATCTATGTGACACACAGATACACATCCAGCCATGGCATGTATACCTGTGAGTGATGGTGCACAGGACATTGCAGAGCTTTTAATACTTGCACAGCAATGTTGTGTCCATGTACACATTGCGTTCCAGGGTGAGGCCAATCACTAAACAACAACACACATGCATCAAAGCCATGTATACTGTTATTAGCAAGAGCTGTCTACACTCACACTGCATGCTGTTGAGCAACACACGTTCTGCATGCTGACACGTGTGATATAAATGTTTGGCTTGTGATACTGCACCCCACCATCACCCGCTATTGAGTATGTTCTGGATTGCTGGTGATGTGTGTGTGTGTGTGTGTGTGTGTGTGTGTGTGTGTGTGTGTGTGTGTGTGTGTGTGTGTGTGTCTGTTTTAGTGAGGAGTGTGCATGTGTTCTGACATCATGTACAGGTCGTAAAGTGTGTTTCCTGTCTTCCTCTCAAAGGTGCTGAGTTTGGGCTGGTTCACTACAGCAGGGAAACTCATGTCACTGAGCAAAATAGTGAATGATAGGTGTGTTGAGGCACAGGCATGTTTGCCAGGGTCTGTCATTGGGCCACCAATCAACAGTACACAAGTGTCCATCCCATCCATGCACATAGTCATACTGCCAATACATCCATCACCAATGCCCTTAGCTGAGGGACAGCGTACAGCTGGCATTGGCCAGGACAGTGTGGTATCTATGGCACATGCATCCCGACACAGCAGCCATACCCAGATGTCTGGAAGGGTACCACATAGGCAGATGTCCAGGGGTTCTCGTCGGAGCACTGCTGCTCATCATGCCACTGGCAGACATGCCACAGGTCTTACAACCTCACGCATGTTCCAGGCTTTCATGGAGGCACAGGCATGTATGGAACGGTACACCAGACAGGGACTAAGGGCACAGAGGGACATACCGCTGTAATTGACAGTATCCGTGACCTAGCAGGTGCCATCCGTCATTACACCGAGGTCACTGACAGATGTTGGGGTGAGACATTAATGTCCTCCGCAATGTCATGTCCATGTGTCAGGACAGTGTGGGACGGTTGAGTCGTCGACGTGGACGTGTGCCAGCAACATCAGCAGCTGGCAGTTGCCACGGACGTCCCTCAAGTCACAGCTGCTCCTGTAGTGCCAGTACCAACCCCAGCAATGTTGGGGGTGGGCTGTCCATAGAACATCCCAGAAGACCATGTGCACATGGTTCTGGCCAGTCCCAGCAGGGACCTGGGTCCAGTGTACATCCATCTACCTCTGGAGATAGTACCCAGTCTGGCCTAGTACCTGATAATGTCAGTAGCACCCTTGCCAGGCACAGGTACCGTATTCATGGCCAGAGACAGTGGTCTGTAAAGCTTGGCAGGTACAGTCTGTGGCTGTCCCACAAATACCCATATATGGCAGCCACATGGTGAAACTGTGTGCATGCAGACACACACACACACATAAACAAGACACCTAGGGCTAACACATACCCGCACACATTACATCAACATTGGCCCATAGCAGTACTCTTGGCCCACACACACACACACACACACACACACACACACACACACACACACACACACACACACACACACGTCATTTGTTTGGCTCACTGTAGGCCTCTGGCAAACCAACAACACACCCTGTGCATGATGAAAGCTGTGCCATCTCCTGTCATCTGTAACATTGATGCAGGAACAGGCTACCATGGTGCTGATGCACAGGGTGACTTTATAGTAGTATAGCAATGTTAGCATGCTGTCAGCAGTAGAGTGTAATGATATGCTTGAAGGTGTAGCTGAGCAGGCATGATGCATTAAAGCTATGATTGTCAATGTAGTAATGTTTACACCAGGGTTAGTTCCAATAGTGTATTGTCCGCCCACGTGCCACTTGGCTGATGTGCGTAGTATTGGCAGCATGTGTTAGAGAGTGGACAGTATATGTGTGGGATGTGTGCAGCACAGATTTGCAGGTGTACATTTGTGAACATGGTGGAGGTGCACTGTCTGCATGTACATGCATAGTGGACACATGGGCAGGGTGACATGCCCTGTATTACACAGTAACACTCCATAGTTTCTATTGGTGGCCAGTATGCATTGTACTACACACATTTCGGAACCTGACTACACATGTGTGTATGACATGGTTTGACACTGTGCTGTGGATGATACTGTTACTATCTGTCATTGTTTTGCATTAAGGTAGTATACATAACTTCAACAGCCTGACCATAACCAATCGTTAGATGATGTCTTGACAACTGACACACAGATGTAGGACACACAGTAACATTTGGATCCTTCAGGTACTATACTATGCCAGTAACCAGTGGTATTCACCTGCACCCATTACTGAGACCACTCCTGTTTGGCATACAGCTCTCTTAGGTACAAGCAATCACAGTAGGGATATGTCCATCCACGTCTGGTAATGCATACTGTGGCCTATAATGCATTCTCCAGATGACACACACATCCTCCGCAAGGGTATCACACAGACAGATCCCTGTTGTCAAACCCATGCTGTAAAGCTATAAGCCAACCAAAGCATAGTCCTCCACCTTTACAGAACATAGTATCCCCACAGTACCACATAGATAGTAGCCACCAACATGAAGAACAGGTACCAATGTATACATGCAACCAAGTGGCACGTCATCTCTCCTTTGATAATCACATTTCTAAGGGTATTTTTAAATCCATCCGTGGATCACATAAGCAATAAGGGGTTTGCATGCACATCCACAAAGGTTGTTGTACACCTATAATAAATAGCCATCATTGACAGACTTTGCTGCGTTTGAACAGGTCTGGCATATACCTCGGCCATAATCCTCACTCACACAATTCAATAGAAACCTAGGCCAGGGATCACTGCAGTGGCTGGCCTTGTCAGAAGCATACAGATGTGACCTAAAGTCTGGAAAGCAGCGGCACACACTGCCAAAGATGATAGATGTGTTCTTGGAGAAAGCAGGGTTCCCACACATGCAATAATGGAGGTCACATGTACGTATATGTATTTGCCACACAGCTACCTCACATGTGCAATGCACATACTGTTGTCATACTGATATGTCATACAGTAGTGAAAGCAAAACCTACAACACATTGACCAACAGTGTCAAACATATAGAGCGCACACACAAACACACACACACCAAGTGCAGGATTCAAACCCTTACCTAACTACTTCATGATACTAGAGGAGTAAGCATTAACACGACACGCTATACACATTACTGTGTGTTCTCTTTTCCACAGGTATATTTGTAGGATGGTGACATCATCAGACTTGACCAAGAGGTGTTTTACTACTCTCCAAAAGGGTTGCTCCTCTCCAAGGTGATCACACACACACACACACACACACACACACACACACACACACACACACACACACACACACACACTTGTCAAGTGCAGGATTCAAACACCTACCTAACTGGTTTATGATACTACAGGAGTACGCATTTATAGGACATGCTATACACATTACTGTGAGTTCTCTTTTCCACAGGTATATTTGTAGGATGGTGGCATCATCAGACCTGACAAAGATAAGTATACCACTTTTAAGGCGTTTGAGTACTCTCCAAAAAGGTTGCTCCTCTCCAAGGAAATCACACACAGACAGACAGACAAGACAGACACACACACACACACACACACACACACACACACACACACACACACACACACACACACACACACACACACACACTTGTCAAGTGCAGGATTCAAACCACTACCTAACTACTTCATGATACTAGGGGGGCACGCATTAACACGATGTGCTATACACATTACTGTAAGTTCTCTTTTCCACAGGTATATTTTTAGGATGGTGACATCATCAGACTTGACAAAGATTAGTATACCACTTTTAAGGTGCTTCAGTACTCTTCAAAATGGTTGCTCCTCTCCAAGGAGATCACACACAAACACACACACATACACACACACACTTGTCAAGTGCAGGATTCAAACCCCTACCTAACTGAGTACGCATTTACACAACGCGCTATAGACATTACTGAGAGTTCTCTTTTCCACAGGTATATTTGTAGGATGGTGACATCATCAGACTTGACCAAGATTAGTATACCACTTTTAAGGTGTTTTACTACTCTCCAAAAGGGTTGCTCCTCTCCAAGGAGATCATACACAAACAGACAGACACACACACACACACACACACACACTTGTCAAGGGCAGGATTCAAACCCCTACCTAACTGGTTTATGATACTACAGGTGTACACATTTACACGGCGCTATACACATTACTGTGAGTTCTACTTTCCACAGGTATACTTGTAGGATGGTGACATCATCAGACTAGACAAAGTGGGTTACATTAGGTGGGCTACACAGAAGGAATGTCTAAACACTTTGGCCATGTGATCATCAAAGGAGAGTTTACTATCTACCTGTGTCCCCAGGGCCTTAATGACTTTCTCCGTACATACTGGAGTACCACCTATGTGGTAATTTGTTTGCACTTTGTTTTAGCCAAAGGGGATGACTATGCATTCTTTGGCATTCTGCTTAAGGGCATTGTTTTGACACCAGGTATCTGTCTCTGTAAGCCCCTTCTGGAGGATGTGTGCATCAGCCGTAGAGTCGATTATGGACCACAGTTAGCAGTCATCTGCAAACCTGTTCAGCCATACTCCTCCCGTGCTTGCCTGTACCTCTCAGCAGTGTCTACTGAACAGGTGGGGTCCCAGGACCAAGACCTGTGGGATGCCATTTGTGACTGGCTTAGAGTCGGACATGGCACCCGCAACTCTGAACATCTGTGTTTGATCTGTGAGCCACTTGGCCACCCATCCTGTGACATAGCTGTTAATGTTCAAGCTGGTACATGTGTCCATGATGACAGAGTGGGGAATGGTGTAAAAAGTCCTTGGTGAGGTCCAGGTGGGCTGTGTGGACTACTTTCATCTCCATCTATGTCCTTGGTAACTGTTTGAAATAAGTCAACTATGTTTAGGAGGCAGAATCTGCCTTTAACAAGGCGAGGTTGTGTACAGTCCAGTGTCTGGAGGTCCCCATTGTCTCTGTTTATGGGTTTCATGACAATTTGCTCAATAGCTTTGTAGACCAGGCTGAGTAGACATATTGCAATGGTTTCCAGGTTCTGTTGTGGCACCCCCTTTGTGGAGCTGGCTGACTGTTAGTGTATGCCATTCTTTGGATACATAGCCTGTGGTACGATTGAGTCTGGGCAGTGAATGTAGGTGAGGGTGTAGTTCCTTTTGGGCCTAGTGTAAGACGCAGCCTGGGACACCATTGAGTCCCATTGATGCTGTGTTCTTGGCTTTGGAGAGGGTTGTCTTTACCTGCATGTCCATGAAGTCTGGGGCTCTGCATCCTTCTGTGATGGACACAGGCCCTTTCGGGGGTGATGGGGGGGAGTTTACACTGAACTTGTCCCCCAGGATGTGGGCAATGAAAGTTGGTTCAGTGTATTTCTTGCCATTTGTCAGTAGCTGAGAGCATATTTGGAAGTTGACACCTACATGTCTGGTATAGCTACTGAAGGCTTTGTGGTTGTTATTCTTACATTCCTTGGCAATTTGTCTTTAGAAACTGTCCTTGGATTATTTTATGAGCGATCATTGTTTCTTCCTAATAATGATCAGTGATGCCTTTCCTTTACTGAAGTTGGCTCTATCAGGTGTTAGTTTCCTACTTCTGTTGTCTAGCTTATTTATGGGCAATGACCACCAGATTGTTTTCTTATTTTTGGAGGAGTGCATCTTGGTTTTATTTGTGATGTCTCGATCCATGCATCCCTGTAGATGCTCATAGGATGCACTTGTAAATGATTCGGCAGATTGTATACCATTATCCTATAGCAAGAGGGCTTTGGAACTTTCCACTTTGATCTTGGGAAGTGTGCAGTTTGCTTTTAGAAATGTCTTCACAGTGGTTTCATTGACTGGATGGGGGGGTGGGATGTGGATGTCCAGTGTGATTACTTTATGATCTGATATTACCAGCGAGGGGTTTATCTCTGTTGTGGAACACTGGTACCCCATGTTGGTGATGATCATGTCCAGTATGGTGTCACCTCTAGTGGGAATGGTAACCAGCTGTTCCAGGGTGTTAGAGTTTTTCAACTCTAGGAAACATTGGGCAAAGGACGTTGTACACGAGTAATTCTTCCACTCAATGTTTGGGTAGTTGTAATCACCTCATATAATGGTGTTTGATAGGACCTTTATATTTTCCACTGTTCTCAGGAATACTAAGTGACGTTCCTGAGACAAGGTAGGTGATCTGTAGCAGGCTACAATCTGATGAGCAGCTTTGCCCAATGTTAGTTGCACTTGCATGGTCTCCAAGACCTCATGCTGTGCCACTAACCTGAAGGTGTGGGTATCCATAAGGTAAATGGGTACACCCCTTCCTTTTGTATTTCACTCATGGTTTTGGGTCCGAAGGTCAGAGGGATTGTGAGTGTTTTACGTGGAGCATGTCCAACAGCACTGTGTTTGACATAGCTTTGTATGTTAGGCAGTGAACACATCTGAGTAGGTGATATGCAAGGGAGTACAGATGGAGCATTTTGAGATGGTCTGTGTATGGCATGTATTTCAGGCCGCTAATGCTCTTTGTGAGGTATTGCTGCAGGCTTTCCAATTGTTGTAGTTGTCTTGTGAGTTACATAGCAAAAGTGGCGTTGTACTCTATTATAGTTCTAGTAAGTGATGAGCAGAGGGGAACAATGTCCTCTTCTATTCTGCATGAGACACATTTTGTGATAAGGTGTGCCACATAGCAGGGTTTCCTGACTACTGTGGAGGTGTGATTATCACAGTTGTGTCCACTGTCCACCTGTGACCCAAGGTCTCTTGTCACACTTCCAGTGTTAAGTATACTACTGCCTATGTTGTAGTTCTTGGCTACAGAGTTTTTAACAAAGGGGATGACAGTGCACCTTTTGGCATTGAGCTAGAGCCCATGGCTGTGACAACAGCCATCTGTCTCAGTGAGACCCTTTTGTAGGATGTCCACATCTTTAGTGTTTACAATTATGGTTCCTAGTTTGCAGTCCTCTGGAAACTTCAGTAGCCACAGACCTTCCATGTTAAAGTTTACTTCAGGGAAGTAGATACTAAACAGGACAAGACACAGGACTGGACCCTGTGGTACTGCACCCGTCACTGGTCCAAAGTCATACTTGGAGTCTGCTACTTTCACAGTGTGTGTTCTGTCAGTAAGCCTGTTGGCAACCCATCTTGTGACATAGCAATTTATACCTAGTGTAGTGGGTTTATGTATATTTCCAGAGTGTGGGGTGGTGTTGTAAGCCGTGGCAGGATCTACATAGGCTGTGTGAACCACCTTACCCTTGTCTACGGTTCTGGTGACTGACTCAATGTCATCTATCAGGTTTAGGAGACAGGATCTGCATTTTTCAAACCAAACATGGTTGTGGTCCAGGGTTTGGGGATTACCAATGTCATTTTTTATATGTTGTATGATGATACATTCCATGACCTTGAAAAGTGGGCTCATCAGGCTAATGGGGCGCTAGTTCCAGGGGTCCATGGTGTCTTCACCCTTGTGTAGTGGGACAACCATCACTGTGCACCATTCAGCAGGCACAAAGCATGAGGTGAGGCTATGACTGCGCAATACGTCAGTGTGGTGCCTGTTCATTCTGTGGTTTGAACACAGCCTGTGAAGTTATCTGGTCCCATGGCTGTTGTGATACTGGCTTTGGAGAGTGTTTTTTACCTGTACAGCCGTGATGACAGCAACTTTGCAGTCTTCCATTATAGAGATGTGCTCTTTCATGGGTGAGAGGGGGGTAAAGTTAACACTGATCCTATCTGCCAGGGTGTTGGCAATATCAGTTGGGTCTGTATATTTAGTGCCACTGAGCTGTAACTCAGAACAGATCTGAGTATAGCCATGACATGGACCTGTCTGTTGGGCAGAGATCTCCTGAGTAGACAGTATGCAACAGAGTACAGATTGGGTTACATTCAGTCTTGCTGCATGGGGCAACTGTTTGAGGCCAGTAATCCTCTTGTTAGGGTACTTCGGTGGTCTTTCTGGCTGCTAAACGTGCCTAGTCAGATTCATCGCAAGTGTGTTGTGGTACTTTCTGACGGGTCTGATGAGTAGTGGGAACATCCTTTGATCTACATGCACAGACCCTGGCAGTTTGTGTGAACACATAGCATGATTTTCTGACAACTCTGTGAATGTGTTTCTGGAAGTAGAGATGTCTATCCACATTTGTTCATAGATCCCTTATTATCACCTCCGTATTTAGCTTAAGTGTGTGAGCATGCCCAGTATGACCTTTCAGTGTGATGCTGAATGAAATCCACTACATTTGTTGAAGTGTGTGAGCATGCCCAGTATAGACATTTATACTATATGTATATGGAAAATCAAGTTGTATTTTTACAGCAGGGCTCACCTTTGTGTCATAGATCAACAGGGATCATGCTGTGCCTGCAGGGCTTCCATGAGACACTTTGCATAGACTTATCAACATTTCTACATACAGGGGGGACAGCTATTCTTTGTACATTTCTACACGGGGGCACACCTGATTGTTATTGTGGGTGTACATAGGATGAGGGGTTCACCTGACACTTATATACATTTGCTATGCCTGCACTATGTACGGTACACCATTTCAGTCTGTACTGTTGCCCATCGTACTGGCTTGAGGCATACTACTGTACTACACATCTTAGCGTCCAATGTCACGTATAGACTGCGACTTCATAGCCTACACAACCCACATCACACCACCTGGCCTGATGTTCTCTGGCTGCATAGGCCTGTGGGAGAGGTTATCCATATGCCTCTTTAGGGGCATGTTACAGCATTTCTTTTTGTTTGCATTAGTGTACAATTGTCCTGCTGTGTCTGTGCTACTGAAATGCTATCATGGCTTAGTGGTTCAGTACTGTGACTATAGTGCACAGTATCCTGGGTTCGAGCCCTGTCACTGCTTTTTATTTTCATGCTGGGCAGACCAGACTGCTTAAGGGACAGCCAAGCTAATATGAGTATGTTTACCTGACTTTGTTCAACTTTGCCCGACCTTGCCCAACATTGTTCAGTGTTGCCTGATGTTGCGCTAGTTAGCATGGGCAATTTTGTTTACATATACTAAATATTGGTAAAAGCTGCTTAGCACTGCTTTATATTGCTTAAAACATGGCAATCATGCCTCAGGTGGTGCTGCAGGGCTGCTTATGTCGGATGCACATACTACACTGCCTATACATGTTTGGAAACAGGTAGTGTCAAGTTAGACATCCCTTTGATTTTATGTGAGAGTCACAGAGAGGTATAATTTCCAGGGTTCCTACTGAGCCAGTGTATGTGCTATGCGTTGCCTCTTTGCCAATGCCAAGGCATACTGGGCACGCCTCCTTCTGCCTACTGGGGCAGGCTCAGGTTGTTCCTCCTCTGAGTCACGCTGTGCCTGTGCAGGCCTTGGCAATGGTGGGGGGCTGTCTGGCCCTGCCCCATGCTGTTCCTGCTGCAGCTGTTTTCGCAGGATCATACTGTGTAGCATGGCACATACCATGGTAATTTGGGTACATGCAGTTGGTGAATACTGCAAGGCTCCACCAGATGTGTCCAGGCACTGGAACCATGACTTGAGCATCCCAAACACACGCTCGATTACATTTCATGTTTGTGCGTGTGCCTCATTATGGAGTTCTTGTTCAGGTGTGTGTGCATTTCTGATGGGTGTCATCAGCCATGGCTCCAGTGCGTATCCAGCATCCCCTACTAGGTGATCATCAGGGATGTCCCCATTGGCAAATGTCTGGTACAGCTGCGTCAGATGCCAGACATGGGAATCGTGGTAGCTTCCAGGGCAGCCAGCACACACATTCAGTATTATGCCCTGGGCATCACACACAACCTGGCAGTTGATGGAGTGGAAGCCCTTGCGGTTGATGTAGGCCCTACCCCGCTCACCGGCTGGTGCTTTGATGTGTATGTGCGTGCAGTCAATTGCACCCACTACCTCAGGGTATTCCGCTATTTGCTGGAAGAGATGCATACTGCTGGCCAATACCTCATGGGAATTGGGGAAATATACATGATCACCGACATGTGCTGACATGGCATTCAGGAACTGGTGCAGTACCCTGGAAGCTGATGCCTGTGAAATCCCCATCATATCACCAGTTGGTCTATGGAAGGCACCTGTTGCTAGTATTCTTAGGCCAACACATACCTTGGTTTCCACTGGGATGGGTTCCCATCTGTTGGTTCTGTGTGTGAGACGTGGCCTGCACAGCTCAACAATTTGCTGCGGGAGGTCTCTGTCCACTCTATAGCGCTCCATTATCTCCAGCTCATGTAGCCCCTGGTAGGTTACCCTGGGTCTGTACACTCTTCTCCGTCTCCTCACTGTGGGTTGCTCAGCAGCATTCACAATGGCACCACCCTCAGCATCTTGCACATGTTGCCTTATAATAGCAATGGCAGCCCCTAACATTTTTATTGTCTCAGTTAAGCTTTTTAAGTTTTCACTTCTCTTTGTAGACTGCAGTGTTGCAGTGTTTCTGAGAAAACATGGGGAATGTTGTTTGCAGAGTTTTAAGTGCTGGGCTTGGCTAGTGTACTGCCTGTGTAATTGGCTGATTCTGACTGATTTCACCTGGTAGCTCTGCTAGTTCTCCTTGGTTAACGTCCTACTACTTCTTTTCCTTCCTTTTCCCTTTCTGTTTCCACAGGGGGCAGCGACGCTCACACAGGCTTAGGCGGGTGCACATGCATGCACACAGGCTTAGACAGCCTTATACAGGCTTACACGGGCGCACACAGGCTTAGACGGGTTCACAGGCGCGCACACAGTGTATGCATCTTTGCAAGAAACTTTAGTGATATCCATGGCGTACACCTTCGGTTTCTGGGTTTCAGTTAAGACAACTGTCAACACGCCTCTTCCAGTCCCGAGTAACTTACAGCAAACACATGCCACTCTGCTCCAATAAGCTTACAGTCTTTGATACATACCCCCTCATGATGTCACCTATTTTCTACTCTATTACTCCCCTAATCCTACTCTTACACTCTAGGGACATGGTTCACATGGCAGGGAAAATTGGGATTCACTATCCTTATCCTCATTTGCATAGCATTGCCTAGTAATGCTTGGTTACATCTCTCAGACTGAGCTCCCCCCCCCCCATAGCAACCACTACTCAGTAGCCATGTTGCTTCATCCTGCCATTCACCTGCATGGCAGATGAATATTTTTAATAAAATGCCTATTTCTGGCTTTTATTTTTTTTATTTGCTGGTTTTTAGAGCGCCGCATGTTTGCGTGGCGCTGCGCTATGCTTAAACATCGGAGATCGGGGAAAATGTATTTTTTTTATTTTGCAACAGATAAAAATGCCAATGGCCTTGTATTTGGCCATTGGCATGCTTCCTCAACTGGATGCATCCTTTATTTGGAGCTGTCATAGCTCCTTTTTGCTATTTGCAAAATTATATTCCATTATCAATGGAGTACATTTCTGCAAATAACACTACTCTTACTCGGACAGGTTAGTGTTTCCTGGATCACAAATTTACCTAATTTGCATAGTTTTCAGCAGCAAATGAGGTAATTTGCATAACATAACACTGTCCGTGCAAGGGTAGTTTTAGGAGCTCTCATGCACGCCCCTGCCAGCTGTTCCTGGATCGCTCGGCAGACATATTGGCTGTCTGGGGTCTTACTCTACTCTTAGACTCCGTGCAAGCCTTCGTTAATCCGGCAAAATGTGATCCTTCTACACCATAAAGAAAACTAAAAAAAAAAATAAAATAAAATAAAAATAAGAACTTTAAAAATACAATTAATGTTGTAAAAAATACATGTTGTTGAGGTTACAACTTTGCTGCCCTTATTTTCAGAATGGGTACTACCAAGATGTGCTCATATAAACCTGGATACGTAATTGCGTTCAAATGTATTTGTCAACACAGCTTTTTATATTCTAAGTCTGTCTCATAATTACCAGTGCTTCAGTCTATTCTTACTACATCTAAAGTACCAAATCTGAAACCACTGCAGTTCGCAAGTGTGCTTGCATAGGACATTGTTGATATTACAGTGTTTGATGCCATGTATTTATGTTCATAAATTCGCTTGTTCAATTTTCTTTCTGTTTTACCAATATAAAATGCCACACATGCGGAGCACTTTATGTAAACTACTCACAGAGTCAGACAATTCCCATTCTTTAATGTTATTGAAAGTTCGTTGTCAGTACCAACCAAAGTTCTATTACCCACCAAAATGTCTCTACAGTAAGTACATCTACCTCATTTACTAGTTCTTTTCATTTACTAGTGCCTTTAATGTTTCAACCATTTCTCAACTGTTTTATCAAGAAATAGTTAAGGTGTGTGAAATATTTTATGCAAGGAGTACGGCAAATAGTATCAAGACTGAAGTTTTTAACAAATGGGGTACTTGGTATAAGCCACTTTTGTGTATTGGTCCTGATGATAAGCAAACAAAAACACTTAAGAACAATGGTTACAATAGAGCTCTGGTTGTAAAATACGCGGATAAAGCAGGTGGCATCACAGAAATAGTGAAGAGAAATTGGAATATACTTGCAACCAACACAGACTTGATCTTCATAAAGGGATATGAACCCCAGTTTGAGTACAAGACTGACAAACATATAAAAAAACATTTAGAAATGAAGACGACAGGATTTAACAACTCTTTAGACAACATTAAAGGCACTAGTAAGTGTGGTAGATGTAGTTACTGTAGAGACATTTTAGTAGGTAACAGAGCTTGGTTAGTACTGACAATGAAATTTCAATAACAGAGAATGGGAACTGTCTGACTCATTTGGTAGTTTACACAGCAAAGTGCACTGCATGTGTGGCATTTTATATTGGTAAAACATTAAGAAAATTGAACAAGCGAATTTATGAGCATAAAAATTACATCAAACACTAATACCAGCAATGCCCTATACACACACACTTTAAAATGCACAAACTGAAATGGTTTCAAATGTGGTATTTTAGATGTAGCAGGGACTGACCCAAGGGGTGATAACTGGGACACAGAATTAGAATATAAAGAGCTCTGTTGGTGACTACAGCCGAATGCAATTACATACCTAGGTTTAAATGGGCATACCACGGTACCACCCATTCTAATAATAATGGCAGCACAGTTGCAACCTCAACAACATGTATTTTTGACAACATTAACTGCATTTTTAAAAGTTCTTATCTTTATTTTTCGAGGTTTCTTTATGGTGTAGAAGGATAACATTTTTTTTTTATTTCAAACAGACTTGTTGGATTTTAATTGAGGTAGTTAAATTACTATCAGCCATTTGATTTGTCAGTTTTATTTTGCACAAGTTAATTAGTGGAGGTATTTAAGTTTGAACTTTGGGTAAAGATTTTATTGTTCTGAAGAAGTCTGGAGGGACAGATGAAAACTCTTCACTGCTACTTTGGGTGTTAAACAAGTTTGTAAATAAAGTTTCTTTTTACTTTTGTTTCAAATTGGATCATTTGCTTTACTTGAAACACTGAATTCCTTGTGCTGAGCCACAGTGACTGGTATCAAACTGCAGCCCCAGAAAATGAAATCTTAAGCCCGCATCTCAAGCTTCTGTTGAGAGTCAGACAAATGGCTGAGTCCTCACACCTGGGCCACTGGCCCTGTTGTCAGCTCAACCAATGGTACCTCCTCAATCAAGACCAACAAATTAATCCCAGAGTGTGTCTGTTCTTTGACCAGGTGACTTAGGGGCAGCTGCTCCACATGATCTGGCTGGAAGGATCCATGACCAAGCCTATCAGTTCAGGACAAAAGACAGCAATCATTCTTGGGTGCCCTTCCTCCAATAACATTAGCTCCTGATGCATCTCTCCAGACTTCACACTCTTCATAGAAGCTGAGACCTGAGCCACCACTAACTGGTGATACCACCCACCACTGTGAAGTGTAAGAGGCCTTAGGAAATACAGACCTACCTCTGGAAGGCTACACCCCAGGCAACCCTCCAAGTAAAGTCCCAAAAGCAGAAAGTGTCAATCAGCTATCCAAATGGACCCCCACCACTTCAGGAAAGAGCTTACTTTAGCTTTCCAATCAATTTAGAAAAGTTTTGACTGCCAATAAATTAAAACAAAAATGCATGCAAATGCAAGGGAATTTTACTATGGAAAAGCCAGAGAACCAATCTGTGCAAACAGCCAAAAAGAACCATAAAGTGCAGAGGATAAGTGTGCTTATGTAACTGATACATGGCTTTGTGGTGAGGAGTCACAGTACTGTAAATATCCTCAGACATTGGAAATTCTGATAAATAATGCCAACTGCTCATTGGCAAATAGGATAAACCAACCCCATAGGACACATCAGTGAGGATCTTTGATGTCAGACCAATTATTTCCATGTGAAAATTAAACTTGCTTACTTAAATATGTCTTGCTGAAATAAATACTTTGGTTTTCTACATATTACAGTGATATGATATTTTTACAAGTACTGCAGGGTGGCATGTACAAGATATTTCATGAGTGGAAAAGTCACAAGATGAACAAGTTTCCTTTAATACAAATACAAATTATATATCCCATCCCTTGAACCCACATATTTGCTTTATCCAACTTGTTTTCATTTTGAGATGTGGTATATTTTTCCTTAATTTTGCAAGAACATGATGCATTTAAGGGGAAAAATGACTAGTCTAAACGATATGCCCACTTACAGAAAAATGAAGGATAGTTTAGCACAATTAGCTGCATTCTGTATTACCTCCTCTCCATTTTTTGTGATGCAAAGCAAATAACTTTGACAAACAATGTTTCTGGGTCACTCCCGAAAAGAGGCACTTCTATCTAGTAAGGATATTTAGTTAACCAAACAATTCTACATAAATTTGCATAACGCTACAATGTTTTAAAATAAACACTGAGCATTTTAGTGTTAGCATTTTTTTTTTAAGAAATGTAATAACATTTTTATGCCTGTTTTTTTGCTCATTAACAAATATATACTAAATATTTACCAACTCATTTCAGAGATTTCTATATGTTGAAACAAAAATTACAAGAGGACTAGTGAGTAACAGGCAGTTTAGCATCTAGATCTTTCCCAGGGTACTGGACTCAAACAATAATCCTGAAGGAATCATATCCCTTGTCACCATGGCACCAAAGGAATGTCTGAATCTACAGATTATGGTCGATTGTAATGCTTTACAAAAGTACCTGTAGTAGACAGAGTAGCCGCTGCACAAATACCATCTACAGCTGCAATACGGGAAAAATCTGAAAAGCAGCCACTGCACTAGCAGAATGTGCTTCTGTAAACAGAAGTTAATAAAGCATTATATTTTTCATAGTAGTGCAATGACATATGTAAGCCATTTTGATAGAGTAACATTAGCGGAGAGCACCAACCAAGTGAAATTTCTAAGGGATTTTTGTCTTATTCATATAAACTCAATTACAATAATTTGAAAAAAAATACTGGAAATACCTCCTCTCCACACTACAGCAAATTATCCATGGGGAAAAAGGGATTCTCTGGGGTAAGGATGAATGTTTAAAGTCACTACTACAAATGTACCTTGAAAGCTTGGATATATCTACTGAAGAAGCAATAGTTCCTGTAACTGCAACCACTATAGCTGTAGGATCCACAGTGATGGAAGCTGCTATTAACCCTAGTGCTCTGAAACAGATGACGACTATGACAGATGAGGACTGTACTACTGATGGCAAGAGGATGAAGCAGAGGAATCCTACGCTTGGGCAACTTTGCTTTGCAATGAATTGTATCCAGCCTATAAAGGTGATCAGATGCAATAGCGTCAGTAAATACATCGTAACAGTTAGCGTGATCCCAAATATTAAAAATGATTGATGAATGTCTCCTGAGTAGTAACGACTCTGTCTAAAGTGGGAAAAGCAAAGTGTCAGTCATCAAGTTATGGAAATATTTTCACACACTGCAGCTTCAGGTTCAATGCAACCAACAACATGTACCTGGTGAACATCCTGGGGGCGAAGAAGAGGCCAGACTGAAAAGTTTTAAACTGGTAATGTGTGGATTTTACCAGAAAACAAAAATACGTTCTGGATTCCTGGACAATTTTTATAAGCAGGCATCTTTGCGATAGAAACCGCATATCAGGACTCCATCTGAAGATACAGAAAGATGGATTTCCCCATGACTGCATAAAAGGTGCATGTTGGAATAACTTGTTTTAGACCAGTGATGTTTTGTCTTCCTGGGTACCAAGAAAAACATGGAGTGATTTAAAACAAAATAAGGGGGACAATTTTATCAGACATACCTTGGTGGATGGCTCATTCTTCTGAACGGTCAAGCCCTTTCTTCTTGCAGCTAATTTTTGACAATCTGACATTTTAGGCAAGGGGAAGGTGCATGGCTGTGGAGAACTGCGAAACATAAATTCATATTTACTTACCATACAAAATGACCAGCCATGTGATCAACCGGAGGGACTGGCAGCCCCCAACTGCTTCCAAGGAGGGACAGCCAGGTAAGGCCTCAGGGGTTACACAGTTATCCCATAGAAAAAAGACCAGGATGCCTCCATGCTGATATTACCTCTACTTCTGCACTGGTGATTTTTATGGAATTTCCCAGAAAAATCTCAGAGTCCACCAAGATCTTTGATTTTGGTACTGTTGGCCATGTTGAAAACAAAGAAAATGTGGACTCTTGTTGCATTCTTTTAACGGCACACTGAGGGTCTGAAACTTGACTCCAGCAGCAGTTAAGGTCTTATTGCCTGTCTCCATGTTTTCCAGGTATGTACAAAACAAGAGGTCCAAAGAGCACAAAGCTATCAAAGGATAAATTTGCAAAGTTCATTTTGGTATCTTCAGCAAAGTTAACTGGAGCTGGCTTTAACAGCACACATTCATGCCTGTACATGTGTAGCTGAACTGCATGCCAGCCTCATGCCGAGGTCCAAAACAAAAACTGAAATGTTGCCAGCTGTGGCTACAGTTTCTACTTCAGATGCAAATCTGGTAAATGAAGCACAGTATATTGCATACTGTCAGACAGCTCTCTCTCTCAGGAATCTAATCAAGTGTGACACGTTGTTTACTGCCTTCAGTGCAAAAAAAGACAAGGAATAACCCCACCTCACAAAATATTTATAGCTCAGGAATCCTTATGTGGCTGACAGACAGCTAGGCTCCGAGGTGTAGGGCCCATTTCAGGGTTTCTACTGCCACAACAGAATCAAATTTTGGGATCTCTGACCAGCAAGTGCAATCATTAGGTGGCTAAAGGAATATATCAGGGCTTCTTGTTACTACAGTAACAACCTTGGGATTGTTCCATGAAATTAAGGTAGCAAGCTTCACCATCACACCAAAAAATGAGGAACACCCAAGAGCACATTTGCAGGGATGAAAAGCCTCAGTCAAGGTCTTGTGTAGGAAGGATTCTGAATCTGTAGGCCACCCTCCCCTTAGTCTCTTTATCTCTACAAACTTGAAGCCATCAGGAGGGGGAGGAGGGAATTTGTGTCCTCGTCATCAGCAACATCTGGAGTAGGGGTGTCCTATAAGAGGAAAAAACATTTTTGTGCATTAAATTTGCCATATCTAGTGAACAATAGAACATATAAGTGATGGACTGACAAAGATGTTACAGAAAGCCAGTCCAAAATAAAACAAAAGAAGCATGGAAATGTTCTCCAATCGCATTCTGAATAATAAAGAATATGTGAGATGCATTGTTAGCAATTGTTTTATTTCTGGAGAAAATCTAAATAGTAATGACCCAAATTCTACTCAACATCTACTTTTTCATATAAATTCTCTTGAACTCACTTATAATTTAGATGCAGCTGTCCCTTATTTTAGATGCAGAGAAAACCTAAAGAGTTATCAAAGCTTAACTTTCTCTGTGAAAGTTAAGGCTTCCAACAGTAGTTAAGATTAAACAATTCTTTTATATATGCACATGGAAGACACTTATCCAGACAGAAATACAGAAAGCCTCTAAGAGACGCTAACATTTTATTTAATTTTACTTATTTATCCTTTTTTGACCAGGTTTTCCCACTACACTACTAGACCCTTTTCAGTGGAGACCCAAGGTAGCATTTATACTACAAGGGAAAATTTGACCAGGACTTCTGGAAACTTCCCCGTCTCTTTGGAGCTGCTAGATGGTGCCAGAGGCTCCTACAGCAACAAGGAAAAGGCTTAAGGAAAGCAGCAGCATGGACGAAAGAAAAGCTATAGACAGCACAGCTCTCAACCCTCCATCTTCAAAATGAGTAACACTAGCACTCATAATATAGAACAAATGGGCAAAATGTAGAACACATAACTAAAGGCTTACTAGCAACTTTGACAAGGAAGGTCATAGGATGATTAAAGTATGCTGGTTTTAATTGTAAAAAAAGATCTCTGAATGAATGAATGAATATGATTCATTTCTATTTACTATGGATAGCAGTTAAAAAAATCCTAACACTAAATGTGTGACAGACTCTTTCAATGTGGAACTTTGAGGAACTTGAACTTTTTAAGACAACAAATGAGGTACATTCATTATGATGAGGTACACTTCAGAGGCATGACAGACACTTTGGAGGTGGAAAGTGAGAATTTGGAGAAAAATGTGCTCAATATGGAGCTTCAGAATGTAAATGAAGATTCTTATGTGATGGATGTTACAAATGAGCAGCATTTAGCTGTCTCCTTGAAGAAGGAAGTAAGCGTGTCTGTTGAAGTGGTACAGATAATGGCAGGCATCAGGAGCTTTTGCAGATGCTGTTCTGTTAAAAATAATCAAGCAAAATGATCTAGATGACAGTTCTGTTGTTTCAGGGAGTAAGATGGCAGATAACTTTTTCAGAAGTGCTAAGAATGGTAAAACGGAAAAGGAACTAGGTAATATGGCAGCAGAGAATACAGCAGTTAATACTCATGCAGCAGTGACAGAAAGTAAAAGAGGAAGGCAGCAACAAACTGATGTGGTGTCTGGTTTTGTGGCAGCAGATAATGCAGTAACTAAAACTTACACAGAATTGACAGCAGGCAAAAAAGGAACAATCTGTCAGTAAAACTTTATTAAAATGAAGAAAAGACCAACTGTGAGAATAACAACAAAAATAAGACTAATAGAAGATACTATGTATGGGACAATTTGGTAACTGTTCTGGGTTTTAAAGCTCAAGAAATTCAGTCTTTTATATGTATTGGGACAGAGACTTTTTGGGACTTAACATTTGAAACTAATGATAAAATTTCCTGAACTGTATAACAAAAGGAGGATATTTATCCATTGAACAATTGTTTTCTGGTAGCAACTTAAGTGTTAAAAGAAATGTATGAACTGGAAGAAGATTATATTACAAAATTCATGCAGGGTCTGTGTGAAACTATTGATAATATTGTGAAAGTTAGAGTTGAGAGAAACTTATGGAATAGAGGATAGAAATTAGAAGCTATTTTGACCTGTGAAAAAAAAAACAAGGTGAAAGACTTGCCAATTGCTATTTTTGTGACTGGTCATAGAGGGACATTAAGATATGCTGGCCAGACTAAATCAGGTTTCGTTTGCAGGAACATTATTCATTTAATTAATGAGTATGACAAGGTATAATGGACATACAAGCAAAAAGGTGCGTGCCTGAATTCAGGTTGTGTAAAAACAGGGACACAGTTTGATGAATTGTCAAAAACAAATAGTAAATAATGAAAAAGAAGAGGAAAGAGAAGAAAATATACATGAGGAAGAAAGTACAGTTTTGTACCTACCATAAATGTAGATGTCCGAACAGGATAGCATCTGCAGTCCTAACAAATGGGTTGTCCTGTCGTCAGGCAGCCCTTCGGTCGGCCAGATTCCAAAGTCTGGGTCTGGCCTCGGCTGGTGTCGCACTTCACCCGACGTCATCTCTGCTGGTCTTCGGGTATAAAGGCATCAGCCGACGCCATTTTCCTCAGTGTTGCTTGCCCCAGATGCCAGTTGCCCTCTTGGAAAACTAAATTTTGGATAAATGCCAATGTTTCCAAAAAAAAAATAGTAGGCAAACACAAAAAATAAGCATGTATGTACATATATACAAACAAATACACCATAAGAGATCCCCCCCTAGCTAGCTATTAGGAGGGTAAATACCCTAGGAGTACCACAGAGGGGAAGGAGGGTGGGTAATCCTGACTGCAGATGCTATCCTGTTCGGACATCTACATTTATGGTAGGTACAAAACTGTACTATGTCCTTCAAGGATGCATCTGCAGTCCTAACAAATGGGTAGAATACCATAGCCAAACTAGGGGAGGAGGAAGAAGAATTATGGTGTAGTTAGGATCCCTTGCAATACAGCAGTGGCAAACCCTGTTCGGGATCTAGAGTATAGAGGTAAGTTGTAATGCTTGGCAAATGTATGCACGGAGGTCCAAGTAGCCGCCTCAATAATGTCCTTGGTAGCCACTCCTCGTAAGAAAGCTGTGGTAGTGGCTGTAGCCCTTGTAGAGTGAGGTCTTATGTTCTGTGGAATTTGCTTTCCATGGTAGGAGTAACAGAATCTTATGCAATTTCCTATCCACTTGGAGATTGTCTGTTTGGAAATTGCTTTTCCTTCCCTTCCTGTTGCATAAGCTACTAAAAGCTGGTCAGTTTTTCTATTGCCCTTGGTTCTGTCCAGGTAGTAGCAACTGTCTATGTACATCCAAGGTATGCAGCAGTCTTTCCCCTGTTCTGTGGATTGGGAAAGAAGGTAGGTAGGTGGATTGCCTGGTTTAGAGACACTCTGGATACCACCTTAGGCATAAATGTAGGATTAGTTCTCATGGACACTCTATCTTGATGGAAGATTAGGAAGGGTTGTACTGCCATTAAGGCCTGTAGTTCCAAAACCCTTCTTGCTGAAGTAATTGCCAGTAGGAAAGCAGTTTTCCAGGATAGGTGTTGAAGATCTGCTGTTGCTGCTGGTTCAAATGGAGGGAGTGTCAATTTTTCTAGCACAAAGTTCAAGTCCCATGCTGGTAATGGTGGTTTCCTAGGAGGTTTTGCATTCTTGATTCCTCTGAGGAACTGCCTGAGTAGAGGATGTGAGAAGACAGGGGGATCGAAGCTGTATTCTGCAGAAATAGCTGATGCATGTATCTTGATGGATGAATAGGACAGGCCTGTATGGAGAAGCTCTGCCAAGTACTCCAAGATGTTAGCAATATCTATCATGACACATCTTTTCCTCTTTCAGAACTCCAAATGACAAACCTTTTCCATTTTCCTGCATAGTTCCTTCTTGTTGAAGGTCTGCGGGCCTCAAGGATAATGTCTTTAACCCTTTGGGATAAATCTGGGTTAGTTGCTGTTATGTAATGTTCCAGGCAGTCAGTTGCAGAGTTTTTAGGTTTGGATGCATGATGTTATAGTCGTTCTGAGTTAACATCAAAGGCATCAGGGGTAGTGTCCACGTTCTCCCCCGAGACATGCTCCTCAGCAATGGATACCAGTGTTGTCTTGGCCAATTTGGAGCTATCAGAATTATCCTTGGACGTTCCTCTTTGATTTTCAGTAGTACCTTGTGCATCAAAGGAAGAGGTGGAAATGCATATGCTGTCAGGCCTTTCCAACTGAAGGATAGAGAGTCCACCTTCCATGCAAGTGGGTGGTATGTCCTTGTGCAGAATTTCTTGAGCTGGTGATTGAGTGGGGATGCGAATAGGTCTATTTGTGGCATTCCCCATTTCTTTGTGATGGCCTTGAAGATGTCCGGGTGTAGCATCCATTCGTGAGCATCCGAGGTAGTTCTGCTTAACATGTCTGCTAGGATGTTTTCTTTTCCCGGTACAAATATTGCCTGTAACTGGATGTTGTAGCTTAGAGCCATATTCCAAAGGTCCAGAGTCATTCTGCATAGGGGGTATGAATGAGTGCCTCCCTGTTTGTTGATGTACCACATGACTGTGGTGTTGTCTGTCCTTATCATTAAGTGGCCTTCTTTGAGGAATGGTCTGAAATTCTGGATTGCTAGTTTTACTGCCAGCATTTCTTTTTGATTTATGTGCAGGTGCAGCTGGTCTGGAGTCCATAATCCTTGTATGCATTTGTCCAGCATGTGTGCCCCCAACCTAGGTCTGAGGCGTCCGTTGTGATGGTTTGGCTTGCTTGAAAGTTGTGGAAGGGCAAGCCTGGGTTTGACTGACATGCTTGAGCCCACCATAGGAACTCTTGTTTCAGGCATGGGATTAGTGGTATTTCGGTTTCTAAGCTGTGCCTGTGTTGAGACCATAAATTCTTTAGGTACCACTGTAGCTTTCTCATATGCAGTCTGGCATGGGGGACCAGAATTATGCATGAAGCCATGAAGCCCAAGGCCTGCAGTACTTTCCTTGCTGTTAGTTTGTTCTGCTTTGTTAATGCCAAGAAGTAAAGAGGGAGTTGTTCTTGTTTTTCTGCAGTTAGGAATGCCATCTGTTTTACTGTGTCCAATTCCGCACCCAAGAATGTTCTTGTTTGGGATGGTATCAGTCTTGACTTTTTTAAATTGACTGTGTATCCCAGGGCTTGTAGTAAGCAAATGACCCTTTGTAAGTCTTTTGTCAGCTTGCTTTTGTTGTCCGCTTGTATCAGGCAGTCGTCCAGGTATGGATAAATTTGGATTCCCTGTAGCCTGCAATGAGCGATTACTGATGCCAGGCATTTTGTGAATACTCTGGGCAGTAGATAAGCCAAAGGGCAATGCTGAGAATTGATAATGCTCTGATCCTGCAAGAAATCTGAGGTATCTTCTGCAATTTGGTCGTATGGGGACGTGCAGGTATGCCTCCTTGAGATCTAGAGTTACCAGCCAACACTCCTTGCCCAGCATGGGAAGAAGTTGCTGTAGGGTCAGCATTTTGAATTTTGGGACAATGATGAATGTGTTTAAAGCGGACAGGTCGAGAATAGGTCTCCAACTTTTCTCTTTTCTTGGTACTAGGAAGAGTCTGGAGTAGAATCCTTTGCCCTGTTCTGTTGGTGGTACTCTTTCCACAGCTCTCATCTTTGTTAATTGAGCTATCTGCTTTAGAGCTTCTGTTTTCTGGTTTGGAGGTAGGTTTGGCATTCCTCTTTTACTGGTAAGGTGTGGAAGTGAAACCTGTAGCCTTGGTCTATGGTCTGCAAAATCCACTTGTCTTTTGTGATATAGTGCCAATTTTTTGAAAATAAGGCTAACTTTCCGCCTAAGGGTGCTGCTATTTGTTCCCTGGTAGGCGTGTCAGAGCCAAGTCACTGTGATTGTCCTGTTGCAGTGGCAGTGGTTGTGTCTGTACCTCGCTGGTTATTGCCTTGCCACTGGCGTCCTCTGTAGGCACCTCCTCTGGATTGATTTCTGCCTCTGGAACGTCTATTCCTGCCTCTCTGAGATTTAGAGGAGTCTGGAAAGGACCAATTTTTGGAAGGCCAGTTCCTGCTAAACCTTGGGGGCTGAACCTGTAAAAAATCTTTAACTGTTTGTACAGATTTTGCCTTCTCTTCCATTTTCTTCATTACTTGCTGAGCAGGAGAACCAAATAGACTGGCCTTATCCATAGGAGCATCTAACAGCTTTGCTTTAACATGATCCGGCAAGACCTGTTCTTTCAACCATGCATGCCTTCTTATAACTGTGCCAGTCATGGCTGTTCTAAATGAAGCCTCCAGTGCATCATAGCCACATTTTAAAGAATGGTTACTAACCTGCTGAATGTTATTCACCATTTCTAAAACATATTTCTTATCTAAGGAGTCATCAGAGGACAGTTTCTTAGTTAACTGATCAAGCATAAACTCTTGGTATTGGATCATATGAAACTGACAGTTCAAAGCTCTAGCTGAGAGAGTAGCAGAGGTGTAAACTTTTTACCCCATCTCTAAGGACCTGGATTCCCTTTCAGAAGGGAGAGGGTTTTTTGCTGAGGTCGAAGCTACTGCCTTAGGCCCCTGGGAGATAGTCTCGGGATCTGCAAGTGGGGCCTTGTATAGGTGGTGATGAGTGTCCGGTACCCTGTAAAACCCATCTGGTTTGGCAGGGGCTGGAGGTAAAGTATCAGGAGCAGTGCAAACATCATTAAATGCATCATCCACAACAGGCAGAACTGGAGGTATAGCTAAGGGCCTATGTTGTGGTAAGTGTAGAAAGGTCCTAAGCCTTTTTCTTGAATCTGAGAAATCTTGTCCCTGCCATTGGAATTGCTCTCTCATGGCATGTAAGGTTTCCCCAAAGGAAAATTCCTCTGGTGGAGAGGCAGATGGAATAGATTCCTCAGCATCGGAGTCTTCATAAGTAGAAAAAGGAGCCTCTGGATGGTCTGTAATGTCTGAGTCATCAGAAGAATCATCTGAGGACACTGGCTCTGGGGGCTCTGCTCTAGGTCTCTTTTCTGGAGGCTGAGAGGCCCTGTCTGGGTGAGATTGGGATCCCCTAATTAAAGAGATGAGATCCTCTGCCAGAGTAAGCATTTGAGAACTGGAACTGGGCCTGTGTGAGGGGGGCTTAACAGGCAGTGATTTAGCAGTTTTGGCTGCTTTAGCCCTGGCAAAGGCCTTAATAGACATGGCTGCAGGAGGCCTAGCAGCACCACGTGCTGGGGTAGAGACATCCAAAGGGATGGTGTCTGATAATTCTATAGGAACCACATTAGTAGGCAAAACTTCAGAGGCCGATTCAACTAGGGTAGCAAGAACCTCGGTAGTAGTCCTGGATTCGGCTGAAGATTGACCCGTTTGCTCGGTTTCGGCCAAAACCGAGACACTCGCAGTTTGCTTAACCGTGGTTTCGGCCGAAACCGCGGACCGCGAGTGTCGGTCTTTTTCTTTGCGTTTTTTAACAATTTGAGAAGTCGGAGGATCCGACGGCATAATGTACGCAAAATCTGAGCCTAAAAACTGTTCAGCAAACTCCGACCGACGCCTAAGCGTTCGTCGGTTGAAGGAAGCACAGGCTAAACAGGCTGCTACGTCGTGGTCTGGGCCTAAACAAGGTAAGCAGTAAGAGTGGAAATCTTTATGAGGTATTTGTTTCCCACAAGTTAAACAGTTATTTACTTTTTCTGACATCGGCTGAGGCAAGAAAGAGTCCCCAACGGGGTACTTAGCTTTTTAGAAGTCTTCGAAGTAGTATTCGGTAGTAGTAATCTCTGGATCTGACCGACCGGCACTTGCGAACAGTTTCTGCTTCGGGCGCCACGCGGCAAGAAAGACGGAGGAAAATGGCGTCGGCTGATGCCTTTATACCCGAAGACCAGCAGAGATGACGTCGGGTGAAGTGCGACACCAGCCGAGGCCAGACCCAGACTTTGGAATCCGGCCGACCGAAGGGCTGCCTGACGACAGGACAACCCATTTGTTAGGACTGCAGATGCATCCTTGAAGGACATCAGCAAGAGGCCAGGGACAGAGTGAAACAACGGAACAAGAAACTGTAAAAGAAGAAAATAATATAGAGGGGAAACATGAGGAGAGTGTGCATGCAGGAAGAGAGGTTAGAAGAAGGGTTAATACTAATAAACTTTTTGAAGTTCTTGCCAGTGATCCGAGGATCAAGGATTATTTGTACATAAACCCAGGAAAATAATGAATTGAGGAAACAGTAAAAATATGTAAAAGAAAATTAAAAAATATTTCCCCTAAACTTAAAAAGAAGGAAAAGCAACAACTTTAGACAACCTTCAGTAAACGTGAACAGTATTATTAACCTTGTAAGAAGGATAGGGATACTGGAATGGTGTCCTAAATGGGATGTGGATGTTATTTTAGAGGATGTAAAATTCCGGACAAGTGAAGAAAAGACTGCAAACAGAAAAAAATGTGAAGTGGAAATATAATTTTGAACTTAGGAAGGGAAGGTTGTTCTGGACTGGCAGTGTTTAAAAAAAACTGAAAATACTAACTGTATCAATAGTAAGGCTGGGAAGGTTAACTGTTGTGGATGGGAGCTGGAGAAAACACATTTATGGAATTATAGCATTATATGCTTATATAACTAGCAAGGAAAAATAATCTGCTTCATCAAATACTAGACTATGTGGTGGTTAACAGAAACATTATAATTGCAGGGGACTTGACTGTGATTTAAGGAGTAAATGTAAAACAAAAGGGAAATATGTAAAAAAATACAGGAAGTGATAAAATCTGGTAAACTTACTGTAGTCAATGGACTTACAGATGGGAGTCACCTGGATTTGAAACTGATTACTTTGTATTATCAGAAGGTTTGGGGGTAGCAGATGGTGATGCAGTTGTGGCGTGTTTTTCAGACTTTTCAGCAGTATGGATGAAGGTGATGGAAGAAAGTGAATATATTAAAATAGGAAAGGAAATAAAAAGAATAAATGACAGATTATAGGATAAAACTGGAAAGTGAGAAATTGCAGTTATGGAAGGATCATAAAGCAATGAAGGACTTCTATAAAAACTGGTCTGAATAGTGGACTGAATTTTGTTTCAGTGTCAAGATGATATAAGAAAGGAGAAAAAGTGAAGTATAGGAAAATGTATTAGGGAATTTAGAAATAATACAAGAGAGTATTATGATATGGAAAAAAAATATACAAACGAAATTGAGAAAGTATTAAGTCATTACTGTTTACATAGAAATATTATTTACAACGGAGAAGGGAGGAGGTAGAGGTTATCTACATATTTGGGTAAAAAGTAGAGGAGGATAATAGTATAATAAGGGAAACTAAAAATGTAAAAGGAGAGGTAAAATGATTGCATGAGCAAATTAAGAGCATTGTAGTACAACATGTGGAAATTATGTATGAGAGTAAAAATCAGCAAAATAAGACAGAATAGAAAGTAAAAACTGCCAGAACTAATTAAAGAAAATGGGTAACCTCTCTCGATTAACATGTCAATTAAATTGTCTATTTCAAAATCAAAGGTAGCATCCTCACTAATCATTCTAGAGAGCCTCACCATTTGTCCCTTTACCAAATTATGTTTTTGAAAGGATGGATGGCAGGTATCTACCTAGATATCAAGCTGTTCAAGAAGGATGATGAGATTGAGTCTAACATTTACAGGAAAAGAACATTCTCAAATTCGTATTTGCATTACAAAAGCTGCCATCCATCCTTTCAAAAACGTAATTTGGTAAAGGGACAAATGGTGAGGCTCTCTAGAATGATTAGTGAGGATGCTACGTTTGATTTTGAAATAGACAATTTAATTGACATGTTAATCGAGAGAGGTTACCCAAATAATTTATTGTTGTACATTAGAAATGAGGTAACTAGTAAAAGGAATACTGATTATAAACCAATATTAAAATATGGTACAACAAGTAAATACAACAATAAAAAAGGTGGCAATACTTTGAAATTAAGTGCAATGATGTTGCCATTTAGTAACCTTACATCTGTTATGTTAGGCACCATTAGAGATGTGTGGGACAAAGTCTTTTGGAATGAAACTGAGATCTTGTAAGACTTAGGTCAAGCACCGACTGTTGTTTTCAGTAGGGCCAAGAATCTGAAAGATTATTTTGAGAGTGAAGTATTATTCAGAGACTCACAAATGAAAAAATGTGGGTTTTGCAGATCGTGTAGATTTATTATGGATGGAACTTATGTTGCAATAAAGGGATACAAAAGAACCATTAGATTCCCAGGGCATGTAAATTGCAACACTAAGTTTGTAATTTATGTAGCCACATGCTTATCATGTCAAGCATTCTATATTGGGAAGACCATTAGAAAGTTTAAAGAAAGAATAACAGAGCATATTAGAGATATTAAAAACAAAAAGGAAACAAATTCTTTATACATGCACAGTAAAAATTGTCCAGATTTTAAGAGATTTCTCTTCTTTGTGATTGACAGGATCCCTCAAAATATTAACAAAGAAGGAGATGTTAACGCATTGCTTGAGTTCAAGGAGTGTTTGTGGCAATTAAGATTAAATGCATGTAGTAAACCTGGAATAAATGAACATGTTTCCATAGCTAGCTATCTAAAAATTAATTCATATATTATCTAATGCTATTTTTTTATACAGTTTAAGAATTTTCTCCTTTTTAGTCCATTTTAATTAATTAAAAACAGTTTTTGAAAAAATAGTTTTTGAAAAAATAGTTTTTGAAAGCATTTCTAACTGAGGGTGTATGAAGTTAAGTTAGGTATTTCTTAAAAGACACACACATTGTAATGAACAGTTATAATTAATTATTAACTATTTAATAGCTATTTAATAACTTAAAGAAATGAAATTATTTGTTTGCATGGTTTTTATGTCATGTTTTTTTATGTCAAGTTTCTTATGTGAAGTTTTTATTGTATATATATATATATATATATATATATATATATATATATATATATATATATATATATATATATACACACAATTTAATTATATTGTATGTATGCTTTTTAACATTCTTAGGTACCAAATTAATTAATTGTAAGTGATTTGATAGGATTAGATATAGTATATAAGAAAGCTGCTCTGCTTATGAGATCACTCTGATGAAACCCACGTTGTAATGGGTGAAAGCACTCAGGAATTTCTTGTTAATTAAACCTTTTCGTTTGTATTCAGTTGCGTTTCGTTATTTAATTTTACTAGTTTTGTTTTCCTGTCTAAGTTTTGCATTGTAGAATCTAGCACATATGTGTCATAACACACACAAAGAGCTTTGATAAGATGTGTTATAGCATCTGGAAGTATAAAACCATTTAAAAAACTTCCACCTTTCCATCGTAGCAATTAGTTCACCCTTAAGGACGATATAGTAAGATTCCTAGTCCTGGTTTTCACAGACATTTTGTCTCTGTCTGCAATCAGATCTGTAAGATACAATCTTTATGGCCTAAACCAGGTAATTTAATTTCTGACTATTTTTCAAAGTTAGCTGGACCGAGATTAACCTCTTCTCTTCCAGTACCCTCTGTTACAATATATTCATTTCAACAGTTAAAATACCGTCTGACATACCAGTGTATTTCTTTTCTATCCAGCAGGACCCACTGTTAGTACATTTTAAAAACAAGCAGCTTTACAAATACCTTTTCAACACATGCATCTGTACAAATCAGTTTGATATAAAAATGACATAATTCTTTACAAAACTTCAGCTAGCTATGCTGGCATATGCTACACATTCACTGCCCTAATTCTCCTGGCATAGTTGGCAATACCTCACATCATCACACAGCATATATGTCAAACGTGTACATGATCCCACAAAATATAAAATTATCAAGAAAAATATTATGGAAAATAAAATTTGATGGTATAAAGAAAGATAGAAGGATATAATATAACAACGTGATAAAACATTACTATGTAAAGCCATGTGAAAATTCACTAGAAGAGGAAATGATTAAGGGCATTATTAAAGTAAGGAAAAGGTTGTGTACCAAGATAGCAGAGTATCAGGATTTCCTATAGAGACTGGTAAGAAATAAGTTACTAACAAAGAGGAATATGCCATATAAAAAAGAAAGTTGGAATAGAGTGTTTATTTTGTGTGGAGGAACAGACAACAGGGCATTTTTTTAAATGAAAAAGAGTGGTGAAACTCTGGAAAACAGTTGTATGACATAGATAGGAACATGATTCTGTATGGATATGAATAAGAAAAAAAAAATGGGAGAAGGATAGATAAGAATTTATTTTATGTAATATGTGTTACTTGAAATGAAAGATTACATTTTATTTTGCTTAATGGAAAATAGATTTTGGCATATACATTGTAAAAATTAGATTATAGATGTGAAAGAAGTATTGGGGGTCAATTATGGAAGAATAACAATGACGATGTTATAAGAAAAAGTATACAATAAGTATGTTAAAAAACAGAAATGTGTATATATGTGCCTATTATACATTTTGTAAATAATGTGCTTTTTATGTTATATAAAATAAAGGACTCCTACTCTTTTTGATAGGTACTCCAGGATCTTTTATATCCACCTAATCTATCACCAAACTCAAGCAGACAGGACCTCTGTTTAACATCTCATCCAAAGGATGACATACTCAGCACGTACAGTATTCCTCTTATGCTGCATTGTAGTGTCAGCAATCAATCTACCTGGTTTGGGAAGAGAACCCATAGCCTTCAGCACCAAAGGTGAGTGTATTAACTGTTGTGCCACTGACACTGCTAAAAAATGCATCATATCTCTGCACATCAACTTACATTCAATGTAAACATGGCGATAATGAACATGGTCATGATTTCTTTTAATATGCTTAGCCACATCAGTAATTTTTTACCCACTCATCTTCAAGACAGGAAAGAACAGTACAATTCATTACTTTTTGAGCAATATCACACAATTTTCTACACTTGGACTTTAATCTTGCAAAGACTGTGGACTACATTTTAGCGAAAACCTGGTCTTACATAGCATAAATTGCAGTACTTTAACTATTTAAACATGAATAGATAAGGCATTGCATTTAACCTTCTCTACAAAAAGTGTCATTTAATAGAAACCTCTCACAAAATACTGGACTTTTGATCATTAAGAAACATAAATAAATTCTCAATTTGCAAAAAATCAACAGCTATATAACACACCTCTTTACTCTAATAACCTGCTCTGCAAATCAGTCACTGTAAGAACAATTCAGGAGTACAGATTTAACCCTTTACAGGAAAGAATATAACTTAACAAATCAAATAATTCAAGAGTACCTTATAAAACATAAATGTAAATATGAAAACTACAATGCAACACCTGTTATGCTGAAACAGTGATGGCTTGTATTCTTTGGTTTTAGAAAAGTCATTTGCTTCTGATAGAGTATAAAAAACAATCGGAGAGAGAGAGAATTACTTTTAAAATTCAATGCATCCAGTGAAATGAAAATATGTACCAAAAGGTCAATTCCAGATTTAGATGAACCGGTAACTTTTACCAGCTGAAAAATTATACACAGTTCAATTTCTGCCACTGCGAACAGGCTGGTAACAAAAAGGCTATATCATGCTCATTACCTGCAGGTAACTTAAGTTTGGAAGATGAGTTCCACAACACATGTTTGTATCTATGCCTTCTATGTCAATTATTCGAACTGGTCCAGCATGGTCATCTGGTAAGCCACGACTTCTTACCTATGAAGAACATAAATAATGTGCATCACTGTAACACATTTTCAGTTTATTTTTTCAGTGTTTCTGTTTTAGTCCAACTGCACTGATAAGATTTAGTAAAAACTTATACATGTCAATGGTCCATCCTTTTTCTAACTATCTCACCCTCTTCAGAAACTGACACTGGCATGCACTCCCATTAGGGCAAACTGTTCCATAGACCTACTGACCTTTCCAAATAATGCTATTTCTGACAGTACAATTTTACAGAATCATAACATGTACACAGTAACCGAACTACGAGTCCATTTACACCATGCCAGTACCTATCCTTAGTCCTTACCTCCTTTTTCAAGGAGCAAGAGGCAGTCGTATAGGGGGTGAATTTATAAATACCCATTCAGTTGTTTAATTTCTTACTAAGGGAAGACAGTGTGTCACAATGCTTGGTTTAGAGAGAGAGTTTGTTCCAGAGAAAGGATAATCATAGCATGTACCACCTCACTCATGTTTGCTAACCCTAACCTGACTCTACATATTACATTACTAAAAACATTTTCCCTAACAGTACCACTACAAAAGACAAAAGGACACTGAACACACATATACCATTATATCTATCTCTTTACCTAACCCTTACTCCAACCCTGACCCACAAACATTTGTACATACATACTAACTGCTATAACATAAAACTGTCTATCTTTACAACGTCCATCTTTTCAGCAACATTCATTTTTCTGCACACTACTACTTATTTATATACACTATATAAACTTTAATTCAACCATATGCAAGTCACACAAAAGGGCATTTGCTCTTTTTTCGGAAAGACTAAGGATTCTACCTTTTGAGTTACAGACAGGGACACAAGCTGTTAAAGATATAAAAAAAGTTAGAGGCAGACTGGCAAACCATTTTTATTGTATCAAGTTGAACAGATTTTGGGAAGATATTCAGTACTTTTCCCGGGCACTGTAGAAAACTAATTTTTATGTTAGCAACATCTGTTATACTTATTAATGCTCCATTTCTTGGAGTTATTAAAATGTCTCAATACCATTTGGTATCATTTCAAACAAAAAGAGCGTGGGCACATACTCAAGCACTCAAAGAAGAAAGAGAGTGCAAAGCTGGTTTACGTTTCTTACTTTAAAAGCATACTTTCATGTTTTGCTTAAAGATTTATCCAACTGAGTTGTGATGTTATTTTCACTGGATGCTTGGCATATGAAGAAAGAAAAGATAAAAATAGACTGCTTAATATAAGCAATAAATCTAATGTAATAAATTAAACATATTTATATTCCAAATTCTAACATTAGTAGGTATTTCCAAAGTGAACACACATTGCAGCACAATAAGTGATGATATGAATGCAAGCAATTAACAGCATGTAACCCACAATGTGCACAATTAATAGCATGTAACATCCAGGTTCATGTCTTACTGAGTTTAGCTTGTAGCAAGAATGAGAGAATACTACAGACACTGCTCATTCGGTATCAGCAAGTGGAAAACTAGAAGAGATCAAAAGGTTAACAGGGAGACCAACCAAGTCCAACCTATTACAACACAAAAGCAAGATAAACCACATGTATTTCATAATTATGCTGTGCTCACAAATGTAACTAGACCATTAAACATAAGTTTTTGATATTCTGTAGAGCACTCTGGGCAACAGGTAAAGCATGATCACTAGAACAGAAGGTGCTGTGCATGGATTCTTGAGAACATAATCTGGGTGAAAAGAAGACAGAGGAAGTAAGAAATAAAGGGGAGTAAGCTGCTGTACTTTGTAGAGTTTAAAATAATTGGAAAGGATGGCACTAGAATAGTCCAGTGTTTGGACAGGTTCAACCACATCTGAAAGAACACAGGACACATATTCCTGAAACTGACATTGACCAGATGGATTTCCTGGTTCTAAGAGGACAAAGGGCAGCCTGGCATATAATAGACAAATCAATGAGAACTGCCACAGCAGATGGAGCCATTTGTTCCATCGGAATGGGAACTGGTTACTCCTAGACTAGGTTTGAGTCCTATGGCCCATTCATTCTTTTTGGAAATCCCTAATAGCCCTCCATTCTTATCAGACAATTGGGTGGTAAGAAGCAGGCCATCTTTCTGGTCTTAAGGGTAGTCCATCTTCTCCTACGCTCAGAACTCTACTAGGTGTTACCTATGTGGCAAGGAACAGCCACATCCCTCCCTCTGGGATTAGTGTGCTGGCAGCAACCACTTACTCTCAACCAACCCATCAGCTCCTACAGGCACCCCAGCCACTAATCAAACTCAGATTGCCTGTGGCATATTCAGGGATTTTTCACATTGTGCCACAGAGCTGGGTCTGTCACTAGTTTATATTATACTGTGAGTTATACTTAAAATAAGAAGGGGTTACCCTTGTATCAAGTTACTTCACTGAGTGCAGGGTATAAGACATACATAAGAGGAGCAGCTGTTTGAAAAGTGATCTACAAAAGGAAAGTCGTGGGGCTAAGACCATGCCCTCTCGAAAAGAAGTTTAAAGTAGGTGGGCATGGCCAATATGCCTGGCCAAATGCAGGCTACTGCCTAGAAACTGCACCTGTCCACTAAATAAATTTGAGGGCAGCAATGAGACAGAACCACTATGATAAGACTGGCAAATGTGAAACATTCGTATGAATGCTTATGTTCACAAGAAGCAATGCAGCATTATGACAGTGAGTCTTGCAAGATGGGTATGGCCAGTTTGGGCAGCAGTTTTTACTGCCCAAAACTAGTAACTGTATAATTTGGGGGTACTGGACAGTACAACCTGTAGACAGTAAGGTGAGATGATTATAAAATTAGCCATCACCACAGAATTACTATAATTATAACTGTTTAATATTCAAATGGGGCATTCTTAACTATTTAATCCACATTTTGGCTAACATCAATACAGCCAAATGCATTTTGCCACACGCTTTGATGGCCACGGTCTCAGGCTCTGAAGCAATATAAGGAACGTGCCACTTGTTTTTAACTCTGAACATCTGATGGAAGGTTATAAAGAAAGTCAAGCTCCAGAGAGACAGCTGCACGATGAATATTCTAATTTCTCTGTTCATATACAGCTTTTGCCTCATGAGGGAATGTGTTAGATTATATGGCTGATCTCAAGCAGAAATCTCCAACTATTAAAATTCAATCTGTTTATCTATGGGTAATGTCAGACACCAAAGCATGAATTTTTGTACTTGAAATTGTGTGTTAAAAAGACTCATCAGTTCTCATTACTAGGCATTTGATCAGAGGACACTGGAAAGATGGTCAGTGAACGTAAAGCTGCAGTAGTTATAGTTTAACTAGACTACTCATAAATGTACTTTTATTTTACTGAAAAGTATATTCAAGACATTTATGTCCAAAGGTATTTGGACGATTGCCTTAAAGGGACAGCTGCAGTACTTATGACCTAATCTATTAAAGTCTAAATTTTACCTTGTTAATGTAGGTTGTAAATGAGGGGAACAGCTATCAGAGTACAGGTCTGTAAAAAGAAGGTCATGTGGATGTGACAGTAAACCCTTACTAATTATCAGTAATGTAATGCAGGCATCGGTGGCCAGTATGGTTGGTGGAGTGTGGGTTAGCAACTGTGATTTCAAGCAGTGAAGGGAGCTTTTACACTGCTAATAAGAGCAGACCAGTGAGTTAGGAGTACACTTACATGTGCCAGTCTAAAGCAAAAATATAACGGTGCAGTGGCACTAGGCCCTACAACCTGGGTGAAGTCTGTATAGCCAGCCATAATTAAGACAATACCAAAAACAAGTGGCGGCTGCAGCGTGGGCTGTTATTTTATTCATTTCAGAAATACCAATGACAAAAGCTTTAATTCATATCACTGTCCATCTAATGGATTAGGGAGGGGCATTTACTTGGCAGCATTACTGGAAAAGGAAGAGATTTATAAAACTGTCATATGTCATATAATGATACTATACTATCTACTTCTTACAGTGGCTTATTGGTGGATAGAGTCTTTGATCCAGAAATATGGGGACATACCTATATTCAGCTCATATCATTTGAAATGAGGACATGGGACAGCACTGCCCCAAAGTTATAACTGGAATAGAACAAATATACATTGTTTTCTGCTCTAAGTGGAGACACATTTAAGAAATCCATCTTGGAGTGCATCGGGAAGGTAGCCATCAAAAAAGAAAGCACAGCTTTTCTCCTTGTTTACATGTTTTAATTCAGCTGAGAGACATTTCTGCACATATACTCAAGTCAGAAGTGGCAAACTTCAGGACATCCATGCAGACAGGAACTGAAACTTCGACACATGAATCCTACACTAAGGCATTGTACGAGCACATCCACTCATGCATGAATCGTGCCATTCCAAATAGAACCAAGATGCGCTCCTCCAAAAAAAGGAAGCCAATCTGGTGGTCCCCTGCCATAAACAAACTTCACAACAAAAGGAAGAAACTGTTGCAAAAAAGAGGAAAATCCCAGGATGCAAAAAACTCCCTTACCAGCCTCAGTAAGAAGCGGAGATCCCTCATAAAATCCTCCAAAGCTAGTTACGAAAATAAAATTGACAAAGATTCCAAAGACAACCACAAGGCATTCTATAGCTATGTCAAGAATCTAAATGGCAATGCTCAGATCTGCTCTGAGCTTTAACAGAATGGTATCAAATATACTGATTCCCAAGGATATTACCAATATCATGGCAGATCGATTCAGTGCCAACTTCACCCCCCTCTCACCCCCTAAAAGGCCCATCTCAATACCGAAAGATTGCCAAATTCCGGTAATAATGGCCACACAGGTAAAAAACGCACTCTCCAAAGCTAAGGATACAGTATCCATGAGACCAGATGACATCCCGGGTTGTGTACTACATGAACTACAAAATGAACTGGCACCTCACCTAAGTGTCATGTTTAATCATAGCCTCACCTCAGTCTTCGTGCCCACTGCGTGGTGCACAGCTACAGTTATCCCACTCCACAAGGGGGGATCCACCTTGGATCCTGGGAACTACCGCCCCATCAGTCTGATGAGCCTGATCTGCAAGGTCATGGAACGTATTATCATGGAACTTATAAACAAAGACATTGGAAACCTTCAAAAACTGGGCCCCACCCAGTTTGGGTTCGTGATGGGCTGATCTTTTCTCCTGAATCTGACTGACTTCTTTGAATCAGCCTCCAGAGATGTGGATGAGAGTAAGGTGGTCCACACAGCCTATCTGGACCTCGCCAAAGCCTTCAACACCATCCCCCCCTCTGGAATCATAGATAAACTTACTAAGCTGGGCATTAATCCCTACGTTACTCGATGGGTTGCCAACTGGCTTACTGACATAACCCACACTGCAAAAGTAGCCGACTCCAAATCCATCTCCAGACAAGTGGAGTACCTTGGGGTTTAGTCCTGGGAACGCTCTTGTTTGGCATCTATTTCTCTGAAGAACAAGCCAACACTAAGGGACTCTGGCTAACAAAGTTTGCAGATTACTGCAAACTGGGAGCCATTACTGAATCCCCAAATGATGTGGATATTCTACAAAAGAGCCTTACAGAAACAGATGCTTGGTGCCAGACCCATGGCCTCAAGCTCAATGCCAAGAAATGTATAGTTATCCCCTTTGGGGAAAAACATGTACCCGTGAATTACCACATAGGTGGCAGTACACTAAACACTGGAAGTGTGATAAGAGACTTAGGGACAGAGGTGGACAGTGGTCTCACCTTTGATAACCACATAGCCACAACAGTCAGGAAATCCTTCTATGTGGCACACCTCATCACTAAGGGCTTTTCATCCAGAAAAAAAAGATGTCATTGTCCCACTGTACTCATCCCTCATTAGACTAATTATAGAATGCAATGCCCTGCTTGGTATGTACCTCTCAAGACATCTGCAACAACTGGAAAGGCCGCAGAAATACCTCACTAAAAGAATCACAGGCCTAAAGCAGATGCCCTATGCTGACCATCTAAAAAAACTCCAGCTATACTCTGTCACATATTGTCTACTCAGAGGCGATCTCTGCTTAACATACAAGGCCATGTCAAACCCAGAGCTGTTTGGCCATAATGCACTTAAAGAAATCCCAATCCCTCAGAGCCACATGCTCCACGGATCTAAACCTTATCATCACAATGAATAAAACATGCTGGAGGGATAGGTTCCTGACCCAGAGACTCCACAGACTCAGGAATAGACTGCCCATACATGTCAAGCAGAGCGTCTCTTTGGCCCTCTTCAAAAGGAACCTTGATGATTGGATGGGAGACAGGAAATTTACCCCGGGAATCATGTCAGTCGGCCTGCTAGACAGGGGTCCAGGAAAGTAAATACTGTGGGAAGAAATGGCCAGGGAATTGTTATGGCTAGGCTTGTATAGGCCCTAGGGCCAATAGCCTAGTACCAGCCTATGAACCTATATGCTGCAAACATTTGTAAGAGTACTATTGTAAAAACAGAAATACTGCAGTGCTGCTGCAGTTAGTATAATGGCAGAGGTCAATAAAGTTGAGTAACAGCTCAAACAGCATTAGGCAACAAAGCCTCTCACATGTATGAAGAACAAACCATACAAAAATGTACTCTATAGTTTTGTGGGCAGTACCCTAATAATTTACAAGGTCACCCAGTGGGCCATGTAATGAGAGAAGGTGGATTTTATTTGAGAAGCAGATAATTTAGAGCTGCATAAATGGTCTGCTGGCTAATAATGCTCAAACCATTTAAATACTTAATAATATAACCTTGGGCTCTGCATGCTTACAATGTTTCCAGGGAGAGTGCTGACAGTGCTGGATACTTGCATTCTTTTAAGCTGATCAGAGGTGCTAAGTGAAGATAGATCATCCTTGTTATGGTGTTTGTTTACACAGCAGCTTTTCATTTTGTTGAAGAAACCAAAAATCCAGGATAGAGAAGGATTGTTTTTGATGGTTCAGTGTGTGTGGTGGACAGCCTGCCCCTTCCACTGACAGTCATGATAGTAGCAAAACTATCCATCTCTTGTTGGATCAGTTTTCTAATAATGATCAACATACTGTACCTGGCATGTCTGCAAGGGTAAAGTTTCAATAGAGATTGAGTGAGGGTATGATTAGTGAGGTGTTATAACTGAAAGTGTTTGATGAAGTGTGGGGGAGTGGATCACTGCTGTACCAACAAAGAATTATTTTATTTTATTTAATATTTGTTTACCAGGAAAGTCCGACTGGGACAGAGCCCATTTTCCGTGGAGGCCTGGGGAGAAATGGTCCCGATGCATGTCTTTGGAATGTGGGAGGAAACCAGAGTACTCGGAGGAAAAACATGAATGCAGGAAGGACATGCAGACTGTGCATAGAAGGCTCCCCAAATGAGAACTGAACCAAAGAACCTCTTGCTGTGAGATGACAATGCTAACTGCTGCACCTTTGTGACACCCATTGCATAAAAGAATGGTGACTTGTTGTATTACTGTACTGCAAGGAGCTCCCAGCACATGTGAAGTAGGGTAAAATGAAAAATGCAGTGAAGACAGTGGCACCAATGTCATCCAAAAAGTGTAAAGACCTCCAGGAGGTATGGAATAGAAAGATGAAATCTCAGTTGTTGGTAATGATTGAACAGCATCAGCAAGTTGGGATAAACAAGTATTAGAGTAGATCCTGTATCCTGTTGAGAGAGGAACGGAAAAAAAGCCAGAGAAAAAGTAATCTTGGGACTTAAAAATGCTTAAGTAAAGGTATTTTGGTTGAGAGAAAAAAATGACATTTTTTTTACTGCATAGGAAACAGGGTGATAGGACATCTAAGGGAAATTTGTTGAGATGATGGAGGACAGACTAGGAGCATTAGTCTTGGAAAAAGTGGGTGCATTCAGAGTACTGTACGGGACTATATGATTTTGATCTGTGTCAGGAACGGGATATTGTTAGGAAGAAGGAAAGGTAGTTTTTACCTGATAGATTTAGCTCCTAATTCTCTTTAATCAGGTGTGGAAACATATGCAGTTGGAGATGCATGTGATGGTAGGTGACGTCCTGGAAGTGATTAAAACTCTTCCACAGCACAAGATCCATTCTGCACATGAATTATGTGAGGCCCTTTAAGAGAACTGGACGGAAAACTCTTGTTTTTGGTTCAAATGTTTAATACGAAGAGGAGGCAGACAGAGTATTTCCACTTTCATGGCATCAGACCTTTGTAAAGCAAAGTCCAAAGCAGGGGAAACCACTAAGCAGATGTTAGTCAGGCAGACCCATCTCACAGTTTAACATTTTAACTATATTTTCAGAAGGCATGTCCCCAGAATACCATCTATTTTTTGGATATTTTTGCTCTTTGTATGTAAAAGCCTGCATCTCCAAAAAACATTTAAACATTTGCTCATGAAATTTTCAGGGAATGCTTTTGGCATAATTATCTATAAAATATATTTGGACTGGAATCCTACCCTAAAATATAAAAGAGCAGCAACATCTTGAATTTTGGCAAAAAATACATTTTAATGTCATTTGATGCCTCAACACACACAAAGAACAAAAAGATCACCTTTATACAAGAAACACATCCTGATTTTAGGTATGAAATCATACCAACATTACATATTTATCTGTTGACAGTTTTTGTTTGTTTTACTCTAGACAGAACTGAAAACTCCACATTTTTTCAGCTAATGTTTTTGTAAAAGTTGCACTCTCAGTTTATAAAGGTCATTCTGACCTGACTTCCACACTAAATTCAAATGTCAATCTCTCTACTGCTTCATGTTCTTACAATTTTTTTAAGGAAGCACTCATTTTTTCTCCTGTTTTTTATTTTACTTTACATTACCTAATAGCTTTTGGTCAAACAGACAAAAGAATCTCAAATATTAGCATGCCCCTCAAAACAGGTAAAATAAGTGTATTTTGTTACAACACACAAAAAGTACAGAAAATATTATTTTCCCTAGAAAAGAATAATATTTATATTTGCAATTCATAAGAGCACACAAATAACACAATTCAGATACATAAGTGTGTCAGCTTGGAAAAATACAAAAAGTACTTTATTTTTGCGACATGAATGGCAAAATCAGAGCATCTAAATTGCTGTTTAATGGACAGTCAAGTGAATGATAAAAAGTCTGCTGAGTGAAAACATAAAAGGTAGGAATAATGCAAATGCAGTTGAAGTCACAAAAGGGATTATTTTCAGCCACAGAGATGAAAATGTATTTATTTTTTATTTCTATTATCCATCAGTTACCCAGATAAGCCAAGTACACAACCTATCCTTTTTCAAGGGCAACACAGGAGCTCTGTCAGGTTAACTGGCTTGATCAGAGTTACAAAATAGGCAAATGGGGGTAGGAGGACTCAAACCCTGTACTCTCTGCTACAAAAAGCGGCTCACTATAACCTGAGCCAGCATTAATCCTCTATGCTAACTGCCAGACATACAGAAATCAAAAACCTGACACTGGTGACATGGAGCCCATGTTTTTAAGACTGGTTTGGTTTATGTAAGATGCTGGCTTTAAGTAATATGGAATCAGCAAAACTGAAATGCAGGTTGGATGTATTGGATACTGAACATGCTCAAGTCCTGTAATAACCAGATAAAATATGGGGAAAGCCATTACTTGAATAAAAGGGTCATCTGTCCCCATTTCAGTGAAGGGTCACATTTAGATCAAAGGAGATAAGGGGAGACAAATTAGGTCAGCCATACTCCTGGATGTGCATCTGAAAGAATGCAGTGCACTTTTGTGTATGTGATACTAGAATAAACCTAAACTAGAAAAAAAACCTGAAAGAATATATGGCAATACTACAGAGCAGCAGTATCTGTTGTAAAATTCTTAAGTAAAAAAACAAAAAAACAAACTGAAGGATAAAATGGTTAGCACAAAAGAAATAATGTATCATGTAAACAGTGGCTAAGTTAAATGGTAATTAGATTACTGCAGCAGGATGGCAGATATTAAGAATATCAATGTTTCTCAATCTGTTTCAATATCATGACTAAAAGTAGGGTTTAGATTTCTGACTGCTGGAGTTCTACTCCTAAACAAGCATCTTGCATATCTTCAACATATCTGTTAACGGTTCTCTTTTCACTTCACAGTATAAGGTGCTTTACTAACCATTTACAAACAATTCCTCCCTCTCTCATTTTATGCTGCTACTGCTCTCTCCTCTCTCTCCTCATTATTCCCACTCATTACCCAGTACTGCTATGGTGCCAGCATGCACTATTTGCTTTACTGAAGTGCTCTTCTACAGGTGAGCATTGCTTAATGTCCTTCTGCACAATGTCCAGCCACATTTACATCCATACTGTGCTAAGTGGACGTAAATGTGGAGAGACGTTGTGCAGGGGGACATTAAGTGAAGCACAATATAAAGCATACGGTGTTCGCTTAACATCCTAGTCGCTTAACGTTCAATGGTATAGAACCTATCCTGGTCGTTAAGTAACAGTTACCTGTATACTTATACAAAAACACTGCTGACTATTTCCTGGATGTTACGTTCAACATGTCTGCCTCTATTATCTGTTTAAGTGACAACTTTTGCATCTACTGATGTTGCACAGATTTCTTCAGGGACCTGTCATGCAAACACAAGGTACATTAAACATGTTTTGCATATATACATATGTGATATATATATATATATATATACACACACATATGCGTGTGTGCGCATATATATATACATATTATATATACCTATATAATATATATATATATATATATATATATATATATACACACACACACACACACACACACACACATACAAACACACACACAGTATGATAAAGCATTACATTAATATAAGAATATGCACATATATACAAACATACAGATTTACTTAATATTTGACGTATGCACACACACGTTGGTTTATCAAAATACAAAAGTGTTAAAGGAAAACATTATCTCCTATAGTTTAACATCTCTTAGGTTGCTTTTCTCCTTAAAATACAGTTCCAGTATTGTGTAGGTAGCTGAAACCTGTTTGCACTTTATAAAACTTTCATTTCCTTTCCTTGGAAGCAAAGGAAGAGAAAGACCTCTCCACTTTTTTTCAGCTTAACTTCTCACATAATTTGCAGAGGAATTTGTCTACAACTGCATGACATACCACAGACATGGAGAAATCTGTAGTCTGGTACTGCCGACAATCTTATATATACTCAGGACAGGAGCACAGCAGCTGCTGTAAAAAAGACAAAGAAGTGTGAAACTGTTTTTCAGGGTCTTTGTTGCAAATAGGAAGAGAACTTACACTGATTCACAGCACCTCCTAAGTAGCCATGTCTTTCACAGCAAAACAGAAAGATTAGATCAGTCAATGGTTCAAAGGCAGTTGTCACCTCTTTTGACAAACTTACATAAGCAACATCACTGTTTTGAAATGCTAAGCTTTAAACTTTAAATGTTTGTTGTTTGTACTGTAGTATCAAAGATGTCTGTGACATTTAGAAAAAAGTCAGAAAATATTTTTCTTCTACTTGTTGTGAAACATCAACCCATTTATCAAAGTATGGGGAAGGGGCTGTCAATTCTTCTTGGACTACAAAAATATGCTTTGAACAAAGGCCTGCAATTTAGCCACTTTTTTTTTTTTTTTTGGTTACAGCTGTATAACTCCTTAGTTTACTGTAAAACAGACCCTGGTAGTATTACAGAAAACATTTTTCAAAGCTAAAATGCAGAGTTAGTGTTAGCAGCCTAAGCCTAACACTGCACCTTACCTTTGAAAAGTCCTTTCCATAACACTTCCACTAAACAAGACCACTCAGACACAAACACCCATGCACCACAACCAGGGCTACATTAGGTTATCAAACACATCCCTCGGCCACAACACAAAAAACATTACTTTACATCTAAATTAACTGGGGGGCTTCGCCCCCCATACCCCCCTAACTAAATATACCAACTCCAAGATTGCTCAACAGTAGGGAAATAGCAAACTCTGGCGAACGGCCATGGGAAATCTTTCCCTGCATTAAATCAGCCATTTGACATTTTTTGCTTTCGATATTAGAAGATCGATGTCTAGGTGTTCAGTCACCTAAACATTCGGTCTTCTAATATAGACCCCCACAACCAACATGCGCTACACTTAATATTTCCCTTTACTTAACCCATAATCTAAACTAATCCACCTACACTTGCACAAACATTCCTACTACCTAATGCCAAAGTCTTCAGGATATCTGAAACTTTTGGCAGTAGCTTCCAAAACCCACAATTACCTTACCCACACATACAAAAAATCAAGGAGTTATTTTGACTAAATCTGACTTCAGTGACTAACAAATGACTGAACAAATTTGACTCAAACCTCAGTTCAAAGAATCACATTTGACTGAAAAAGTTATTAACACCAAACATACCTTAAAATCTTGCTTTTTGCATAGAGACAAGCCCCCCCCCCTGCACCACCCCATACCTTTCTAACTTAAATATACTAACTTCATAGTCATGCAACAGTGGAGAAAAGATAAAAAAATGCACACAAGGAATCACCGCTAATGCACAAACACACTTCATAGAAAATTTCACTAAAGCAAACAACTTAAAAAATATTTTTTTTTTTGCAGGGGACCAAACCCCTTTTGCCCCCATACCCCTTACTTAAATATACTACTTATAAACCATACAACAGTTGTAAATAAAGAAGAAACACACAGTGAATCAATGTTTCTTTACAATTTTCAGTTAATTGTGATTCAAAGAAATGAGTTTTCAGTCAAGTTTGTTCAGTCAGTTGTGATTCACAGTCAAAACAGCTACCATATATCAAATAAATAAATATATGCATATAATGTTTGTGAATATATGCTTGATGCATTTGCATATAGGCATACAGCAATAATATTCCTTTTCCCAAAGTTAAATATAACCCACTTGCTCCTGGAAGGGTTGGAGCTAATACAAGACACTCCTTCATTGAGCTGATATCCATAATAGCAGTTTAATGTTGATTAGAATGTTGCTAGTAGTTGTTTTAGGACTTTCTAGATTATCTTTCAGGTTTAGATTAAGTAAAAGGCAGATCTAACAAAGTTTACAGTGAAAATTCTGGTTGCTGTTGTGTCTTTCGGCTTTTCCCGGTTAGGGGTCGCCACAGCGGAACTCCGGTCCGCTAATGATTGGCAGTAGATTTTTACATGCCAAGTTGCCAGCCCTGATGCACAACCTTCAACGAAAGTATGCCCATTCATGCATGTCTCCACACAGAAGACGCTCTAGCTGAGAATCGAACAGGACAACGTCTTACTGTGAGGCGACAATGCTACCGCAGCACCACCACCGCAGTAAAGGTTCATATTTCTCATATTAACATGGAAGTCACTATACTCAAACTGTTATCCTTATAGTAATTTGTATTTTTGTTACTTTGAGGTTAAGTTTGTGCTTTATACTTATGTAACTGTTTTTGGTACATGAAATGATAGTGAATGTTTTAGTGTTTTAAAACTGACAGTTATTTTATTTTTTTTTTCAAATGAAACTCTCACAAAAAGTTTTAAAACGCAGGCTAAGGTTACTTAGCGGGACAAAGTCTCAGGCTCTCCTCCAAAAGGGACACACCCACAGGGACGGCCCACTGATGAACATGCCCCTACATGTTTGCTATAAATACAGGTTGCTATAGTCAATGTGTTGTAAAACAACACTCATCTACCTCTATTACAGAATGATTTGGAAAAGTAGAACAGGCTACCGCATTTACTTTCTTCATTTAAGCTTTTATCCTCAAAATAACTATTTTTCATGAGAATTTTACTTCAAATATGACAGTTCCCACTGAAAAAGAGGAACTCCAATCAACATTAAATTTCAGCTATTATGAATACCAGCTCAATGAAGGAGTGTCTACTACTAGCAACACCAACCCTTCCAGGGGCAAGTAGGTTATATCTAGGTTTCCCATTTTCTGGTCTCACAACAACTAGATAATTCCAATAGGCAACAACATCCTCCTTTCTGGGGTGGCCATGGAGCAATGGCTGTTTAAGTGACATGCTTAAGCTTATAAAGCATGCAGCTGGCAAATGAGAAAATCAAACTGGGGCTTAAAGCCTCACTCTGACCTACAATGCCAGAATGATGCCTGGGAATACACCACTGAATCTCCTCTTGTGAACATGCCAAATTAACATACCTCACACCTGAAGACATGCCACGTACCCCCCAGATAGTATAAGGTCTATAAGCATATCATCAGCCCTCCTAAAACCTGCAAATGGGTCAATAGTTGTACCTTTCTAAGGCTTGCCCCTGCAAAAATTGCATAACCCATCCCCTGCCAGAGCAGATGCTTGCAAGGATGTCATTGTCATGTATTGATAAGGCTGACACATAAAATATGCCGCTATCCCTCCCAAAACAAGGCTGGCAATTACCACGATCAGTATTTCCACCGGACACAGGGATCTAAGTCAACTCACAAATATACACTGCTTAAAAGGCACAATATTAGAATAAGGCTGCATTTACACATTAAACAAAATTTCCAAAATACAGTAATGGCTCTAGGATCCTATGGGTAATTATCAATGCAAGACTCAAGTGACAGTTATACAGGTATGCGTAGAATACTAAACTGAGAGAAAAAACACTTCTGAATATTTGAAAAAACAAGGATACCAAACAAACAAGGTAACAGTTCCTTAAGAGTGTGCAGTTTCTAAAGTGCATTTTAAATACTCCTGTCTCTACTTTCCAGGGCTGCCAGGGCTGTTGAATGGTCTTACTGCCTATCAGAATTGTCACTCTGCTGGATAACACAATGTTGTCATACTCTGCTTACTTTTTCCACTTCAGGGTCATCTACAGATAGCAGTCGCACATTGACAGCAACATGATCTTGGATCTTTTCATTGACATCCTTTTCCAGCACTTCTATCTGTTGCGTAGTCACGGAAGGCGTGTCCAGTTCAATACTACTGCGCAGCCGACCCAGCTCCCTGTGAATAAAAATAGCAGATTCATGGATACTCAAAGCAATGAAATACATATACCACAGCAGTCCCCAAAACAATAGAACGTTTTCTAGGGACACACTTTCCTCTAGTGGTTAGAAATTAAATTACAGTCATTAAGGCTGCTATCCTGAATGTCAAAATAATACTGCCGTCCTAAAAAAGACAGCCTCTCATCTATGTCCAGAAACAGGTCACTGTTAGCATCACATAAAAATATTAGATTGCAAAGTTTTATCTGGGTATGCTCTGATAAAATGAGACATAATAGTTAAAAATCCTGTAATTATTTGCATTGCAATTTCTATTTTTTCCATTTATTTACCAATACAAAAAGAGTTCATCAGCTGACACTCTGCTAAGACCTGAATTTTAAAAATGTATCATTCACTGAAAAACTTGTTGTCAACCAACACTTACTTTTGGAAAGCCAGCAGTGTCTCAGTGCAACAGCCAGCAGTGTCTCAGTGCAACAGTAACATGTCAGCACACAGTTCTGGGAACACACATTTGGGAACAATTATACTTAATTTAAGAAAGGAAATGAGCTCTTTTAAGTGACCTGAGAGCTTTCTCAAAGTTAAACAGTACACAAAGTGAAGGCAGTCATAGTCATACCCAGCAGGATTTAGCTGACTTATAGGTCATAAATCTTGTGTGCTACACTGCCCGCCGTAAAAGACTTAGATGAAGCAAAAAAAACAAACAAACAAACAAAAAAAAAAAAAAAAAGAGCATCTCAAGACGAAATTCAGGAGAATGGCTGCTGCAGAAACTACACCCATTACAATGTATATCAGTACATCTACATAATGAAGCCTGTACTTCTGAATAACAAAACTGAAGGACAAACCAAAATAATTTGCTTGAAGACTATTCATAGAATTAATAAACACCTCTTGGGGACCCCTTAACAATAAATAAAATTAAAAAAAAATCATCTATATAACTTAAAAAAAAAAAAAAAAAAACATTGTTTACAAAAATATGGATCTCCATACAAAAACTATTTTCGAACCTATCCAAAATTAAATTAACATAGCAAGGGGCAAACTTAGCCCCCATTGCTGTGCCCCTAAGCTGTTTATAGAACTTTCTATAAGGAAAGAAATAATTATTTAATGAAAACCTAATTAAATCCAATATACACTGAAACCCATCAATATTTGACAAGTAATAATCAACTGCTGTTAAACCCAGCTCATAATCAATTGGAATATATATGGTTACTGTCACCAAAAAAATATTTGCTTGCCACGATACTTTCCTAACCTCACTTAAAATTATGTTGGTTGTCTCTAATATATGAAAATAACTACTGCATCCTATAAGGTTTAAATGTTTTATCCAAAGTCTCAGCAATTCCCCCCCCCCCACACACACACACACACACACACACACACCTGGGAGACAATAGGTCTACCCAGGGATTATCCATACTCTTATGTACTTCAGGCAATACGTAAAACAAGGAAATATGGGGATTAACCACCACTATAACATCTCTTAGCCTTTCAGATAATATACCCTTTTCAGCTAAACTTCAGCAACAATATAATCTTATTCTGAATTTCCTCTAATGGAATAACACTCAATACCTGATACTCCAAAACATTGTTTTAACAGTTTATAACACAGAATTCTATAAAATTCATCCTGCATCACAACTATATTACCCCCTTATAAACAGATTTAACCTCAATTGATGTGTCCTTTTCCAAATGTCTTAAAGCAGCCCACTCATCCTTTGTTAAATTAATTAAATTAAATGAATTACATATTTAGAACATTTACTAACATATGAAATTATAACCCAGCCACTGAGGATGCACAAGCCAGTGCATTTCTTTGTGCCGGTTCCAAGCCCGGATAAATGGGGAGGGTTGCATCAGGAAGGGCATTCGGAGTAAAATTTTGCCAAATCATACATGCAGACAACAGTACAGAAATACATACCGGATCGGTTGAGGTCCGGGTTAACAATGACCGCCACCAGTACTGTTGGCCAACAGGGTGCTGGCAGAAATTGGGCTACTGTTGGCCAAAGGAGGAGAAGAGGGGGAAGGCATGCCCGAAGGCAGGTAAAGGCTAGGACTGTGATAGTGAGGGTCGGAACTTTGAATGTTGGCAGTATGACTGGTATAGGGAGAGAGCTAGCTGATATTATGGACCGAAGGAAGGTTGGTATACTGTGTGTGCAAGAGACCAGATGGAAGGGGAGAAAGGCTAGGTGTATCGGAGGCGGTTTCAAATTGTTTTATCATGGTGTGGATGGAAGGAGAAATGGCATAGGCATTATCCTGAAGGAACAGTATGCTAAGAGTAATTTGGAGGTGAAAAAGAGTGTCGGATAGAGTGATGTTTATGAAGCTGGAAATTGATGGTGTAATGATGAATGTTGTTAGTGCATATGCACCACAAGTTGGGTGTGCGATGGATGAGAAAGAAAAATTTTGGAGAGAGTTGGATGAAGTGGTGATGACTGTACCCAAGGGTGAGAGACTGGTGATTGGAGCAGATTTCAATGGACACGTTGGTGAAGGGAACAGAGGGGATGAGGAAGTGATGGGTAGGTATGGTGTGAAGCAAAGGAATGCAGGTCAGATGGTAGTGGATTTTGCGAAAAGGATGGACATGGCTGTGATGAATACGTATTTTAAGAAGAGGGAGGAGCATAGGGTGACATACAAGAGTGGAGGAAGATGCACACAGGTGGATTATATCTTATGTAGAAGGGCCAGTCTGAAGGAGATTGGAGACTGTAAAGTGGTGGCAGGGGAAAGTGTAGTTAGGCAGCAAAACATTGTTTTAACAGTTTATAACACAGAATTCTATAAAATTCATCCTGCATCTATACTATATTACCCATTAAACAGATTTAACCTCAATTGATGTGTCCTTTTCCAAATGTCTTAAAAAAGGTGGTTTGTAGGATGACACTGGTGATCAAGAAGAGGAGGATGAGTGTGAGAGCAGCACCAAGGATCAAATGGTGGAAATTGAAAAAGGGTAATTGTGAGGTGATGTTTAGGGAAGAGTTAAGACATGCACTGGGTGGCAGTGAAGAGTTACCGAATAGCTGGGTAACTACAGCAGAGCTAGTAAGAGAGATGGCTAGAAAGGTGCTTGGTGTGACATCTGGAAAGAGGAAGGAGGACAAGGAGACCTGGTGGTGGAATGACGTAGTACAGGAGAGTACGCAGAGAAAGAGGTTGGCGAAGAAGAAGTGGGATTGTCAAAGAGATGAAGAAAGTAGACAGTATACGGAGATGAGGTGCATGGCAAAGACGGAGGTGGCGAAAGCTAAGGATAAGGCGTATGAAGCGCTGTATAAAAGGTTGGACACTAAGGAGGGAAAAAAGGACCTGTTGGCTAGACAGAGGGACCAAGCTAGTAAAGATGTGCAGCAGGTAAGGGTGATAAAGGATAATGAGGGAAATGTACTCACAAGCGAGGAGAGTGTGTGGAGCAGATGGAAAGAGTACTTTGAGAGGTGTATGAATGAAGAGAATGAGAGGGAGAGAAGGTTGGATGATGTGCGGATAGTGAATCATGATGTGCAGTGGATTAGCAAGGAGGAAGTAAGGATAGCTATGAAGAGGATGAAAAATGGAAAGGCTGTTGGTCCAGATGACATACCTGTGGAACCATGGAGGTGTTTAGGTAAAATGGCAGTAGAGTTTTTAACTAGATTGTTTAACGAAATCTTGGAAAGTGAGAGGATGCCGGAGGAATGGAGAAAAAGTGTTTTGGTAGCGATTTCCAAGAATAAGGGTGATGTGCAGAGCTGTAGTAACTATAGAGGGATTAAAATGATCAGTCACAGCATGAAGTTATGGGAAAGAGTAGTGGAAGCTAGTTTAAGAAGGAGGTGATGATTAGTGATCAGCAATATGGTTTCATGCCAGGAAAGAGCACTACAGATGCAATGTTTACTCTGAGAGTGTTGATGGAGAAGTACAGAGAAGGTCAGAAAAGGTCAGAATGAGTTGCATTGTGTCTTTGTGGATTTAGAGAAAGCATATGACAGGGTGCCTAGAGAGGAGTTGTGGTACTGTGTGAGGAAGTCGGGAGTGTCAGAGAAGTACGTAAGAGTGGTACATGATATGTACAAGGGTAGTGTGACAGCGGTGATGTCTGCTGTGGGAGTGACAGATGTTTTTAAGGTGGAGGTGGGATTACATCAAGGATCAGCTCTGAGCCCTTTCTTATTTGCAATGGTGATGGACAGGTTGACAGACGAGATCAGACAGGAGTCCCTGTGGACTATGATGTTTGCAGATGACATTGTGATCTGTAGTGAGAGTAGGGAACAAGTGGAGGAGACCCTGGAGAGGTGGAGATATGCTCTAGAGAGAAGAGGAATGAAATTCAGCAGGACTAAGACAGAATATATGTGTGTGAATGAGAGGGAGGATAGAGGAATGGTGAGGATGCAGGGAGTAGAGGTGGGGAAGGTGGATGAGTTTAAGTACTTGGGATTAACAATTCAAAGTAATGGTGAATGTGGAAGAGAGGTGAAGAAGAGAGTACAGGCAGGATGGAGTGGGTGGAGAAGAGTGTCAGGAGTGATTAGTGACAGAGTACCAGTAAGAGTGAAAGGGAAGGTCTACAAGAGGGTAGTGAGACCAGCTATGTTATATGGGTTGGAGACAGTGGCACTGACAAAAAGGTAGGAGTCAGAGCTTGACGTGGCAGAGCTGAAGATGTTAAGATTTGCACTGGGTGTGACGAGGATGGATTGGATTAGGAATAAGTATATTAGAGGGTCAGGCCAGGTTGGAAGGTTTGAAGACAAAGCCAGAGAGGCAAGATTACGTTGGTTTGGACATGTGCTGAGGAGGGATGCAGAGTATATTGGGAAAAAGATGCTAAGGATGAAGCTGCCAGGTAACTGGAAAAGAGGGAGGCCTAAGATACGGTTTATGGATGTGGCGAGAGAGGACATGCAGGTGGTTGGTGTGAGAGCAAGATGCAGAGGACAGGAAGAAATGGAAACAGTTGATCTGCTGTGGCGACCCCTAATGGGAGCAGCCAAAAGAAGAAGACGACTAACATATGAAATTATGTCATTCTTAATATCATAAAAATCTAATGCTGCTTTACTGATAAACAGGGGAACAAACTTTTTTGGCTTTTAAAATTCAAAGGTCTTATAATTTGACCTAGCAAGTTTCATCCACATTTGCATAATTACCATTCACAAAAAATAATGTTTAAGTTGCAACTTATGCAATAACAGTCAATGGTCCATCAAGATCTCAGGAAGGAAATTCTCTGCAGCAGGAATAAACTTCTGTGCCTTATTTAATACACTTTCAGTATAGCAATCAATTTGCCCATCTCCAAATACAACAGCAGAACAAGTATCAAAAGACTTTCCAGTCTCAAATACTTCATCATTTGTCCTTCTTGCTGTGTCCCTTATGAAAATATTTAGACTTTTTCTTCATCCCTTTATCTTGACAGTTAATCCCAATGTCCAATTCCCCACCAAAGTGCATCACTTTATTACTTATGATCTCATCTCTCTGGCCCACAAAAGGACCCTGTTTATTCTGTCCACTCTTTGGTGTATATTGTTGGCCTCCTGTATTCTGATAACCTCCATTATTCTCACCTTTGACCTCCTGCTACTGCTGCTGACATTGTGGCGTTGCAGTTTGTTCCCACAGAAACCAAGTAGTTTCCTCAAATCTCTTCTTACCCCTCTGTCATTTTTTATGCTTCTTGTAAGTTAACTCCTTCTCAACTCTTCTAATAGCTGCAATTACTTTTTGAATTTATTCATCTAATTGTGCACACAATTCACTTGATAAAATAGGTTTAGAGTCAAATAGACTGCTAATCTTCCCACTTAACAGTTCTACTTGATGTTTATCATACGCCACCAACACACTACTAACATCCAAGAAACATTTTAAACCAATCTGTTCCCAGCATTTTTAAGGTCAGCAAACTCAGTGCTAAAAGTAATAGACTGTTTTACAGTCACCAAAAGTCCTTTAGGAAAAATTTCATATAGTAAATATTGTTGCAACAGCAGGACATTGGTTGAATGCTTTACTTCTTTCTGTGCAATGTACCTTAGCTCTGAATCAAAATCTTCCATCAATCAATGTTCCATTACTAAATGCTCCACTTCCACACGACATGTTACTATTAAGAATACATGCCACTCCTTCAATAAAGGGGGCATAACGGGTTACAAAAAATACATCTTCCCCATTACCCCAACTTTACTAGTTCTCCTACTTTGCACACTCTGATGAAGTTCTTCAACTTTATGCTATGTTGAAATCAAAAGATCACGATTATAACCCCTCACTAATAATCTTTCATCTATTTCCATAGCTACTTCCTGAAATTTGCTATCCTCTGAACAAAGTGATTTAGCTATAAAAAAATCACCATCTGGAAGAGACTTAATATGATGTACTGGATGTGTACTAGAAATAAACAAAAAAAGTATTGGCTGAGGTACCCTTTCCATATAAAGTTGAATGAATTTCATTTTATTAACATGGTTGGGTGGGCGTTCGAAAGACACGCGTAAATGGGCGTGCCTTCGTTAAAGATTGAACGTCGAGCTGGCACCTCCGCGTTCGTGAAAATCTACTGCCAATCATTAGCGGACCGGAGTTCCGCTGTGGTGACCCCTAACCAGGAAAAAGCCGGAAGACAACAACAACAATGTATATCAGTACATCTAAATAATAATAAGGACAAACCAAAATAATTTGCTTGAAGAATATACATAAAATTAATAAATGCCTCTTAGGGAACCTTAACACTAAAAAACAAATAATCTATATAACACTTATAAAAAAACTGCTTACAAAATATGGATCCCCATACAAAAAATATGGTTCCTGGGGTCCAAAATTGCTACCAGGAAATGGAAGTATATGGACTTTTTTGTACATGTAAAAAAATTTATGTAGGACCAACAGTGCAACAAGTGAGAAAAAGGGTACAGAAACACATTACAGATATTAGGAACAATTCTCCCACTAGTTCTGTTGCATCAAACTTCTTTGAAAAACATAATAGTAATCCTGATCAATTGAACGGTTTCATTATGTATATTTTTAGATGCTCAGACCTTTATTTAAATATTACAAAAGGAAGTATGGTTTATTTTTATTTATGATATTCTACAGCCAAAGAGGCTGGTCTGATTTGATCTAATTTTATTACATTTGATTTAGCTTGCAGGTAGTACATGATTTAAATGTGATTAAAAGCTTCAGACTCAGTTATATATGCTGGAATGTGAACAGTAGGATACTCCCTTTATTTTGTTTATTATTATTTTTTATGTTTCTACCTTCTTAATTGAGTAATGTATCTATGATTGAATAATTTAATGTTTGATTATTTAAGTCAAGTTTACTGTGTATGTGTTACTTTATATGTTTTTGAACTTGCAAGGCATAAGCCAAGATGTTGGTTCTTTTGTCTTTTGAAAAATAAAGTCATGATTTTAAGCTTCATATGCTAGAGGAACTAATATTTTGAAGTTTATTTTTGGACTTTGGCATAAAAGTGAAACAGTAGTTTAAGTTTACTGGGGCAGATTATTGTACCAACAGCATCTGAATCACTACAACAATACAGAGCATTCTTCACTCCTGACACTTTTCTGGCTCTTAGAATACTGTGGATGAAGCACAGCCATTGGGTATCAATAGCAAAACAAAACTATACAAAATTACATAACAGATATGGTTTTGGAGGAAAAAACTGAGTATCCTGCAAAAGTAGTCAGTATTATGGGAAAGCAATGAAAGAAAAAAAAATCAGAATGCTTTCATATTACTTAGAAATATGGTAATAACCATGTTACAACATTTCTCTTTGATCCTATTTTAAGCACCTGCTTATGTTTTTACAAGTGGAAAACCAACAACATCATATTCTCCAAGACAATACAAAACATACCTCACTCATATCAGTCTTTCTGCTCTTGGAATAGTGCAGGTGAACTATGCCAGACAGGCACTATTAACAAATAACCATTCAAACTTGTTTAACTAATGTTTGGAGAGATAAAAACTAGTAGATTAGACCCTAGACCCCTGTGATGTACATACAGGGATACTGCCCTGATTCAGAGGCACTGCCAGGACTAGGTAGGGTAGGATACAAGTGAGCAGCCAATGTCAGCTCATCCATCCTGAGGGGAGTGGTGGTAACTCAGCTCACTGCATAGGTGACACCTACAAGCGTGCAGGTGCATCACTCACAGCAAGCAGCCTAAAGTGCACAAGTTGCAAAGGGGTGTATCGCTCAGCCAGAAGACTAGACATGCATGGCAACATGTATGTTTTCCCTTACAGCAGTGTGTGATATAGCTTACAAGCTACCATAGGAGGAGTTACAAATTCTTGCAGGATCCACAACCTGGTCTACAACCCTAGCACCCAACCCTCACCTCTGTAGTAGAACAAATGAGTTAACTGGGCTCACTGGTCAGGGAATGAATAGTACAGAGGGCTTTCACATGGACTGGTGATTAGTGGGTCTCACCCCTATGGAGGACTGAATTGGTCAGATGGATGCAGAAAGGGAAGTCACATGGCTGATCCTGCAGGCAGAAGAATGGGGGACATTAATCTACAGAGGTCAAAAGAATGAAATCATAATGGTCTCATGCTACTTAAAAATATGGCAGAAAACATTTTAAAACATATCCACTTGCTAGTGGAGTACTGAACTTAGAACTAGATGCTAATAACTACAGTGATTTATCAAAAGAAGTCAGGGATGAGTTAAGGAATGATTACAGATTTCCAAGATGATGGGCCCAAAGCCTTATGATTAACCAGCCTACAGGGTAGTGTGGACGAACTTGAAGAATAAAGCAGTAGTGCTGCTGGAATGGAAAGCACTAATAAACAGTCTGGGAATTATAGAGTCACCTTTCTTCAGTATCTGATGATATTTGGGATGGCAGCACAAAGTACAGTTTTGTACCTACCATAAATGTAGATGTCCGATAGGTATGCATCTGCAGTCATAACATATGGGGTTGTCTCCTCTCAGGCAGCCCTAGGTAAAGAAAAGAAAAGGTGTAGTTAAGATACCCTGCAGGGACTGCTGTAGCAAACCTGCTCTGGAAATGAGGCCTAATGTTTGCAGGAACCATCTTTCCATGAAGCATACATAACAAAGGAGTTGGTCAGTCTTTCTATAACTTTTAGTTCTGTCCAAGTAGTAGATACCTCACCTTTGGCAAGTTGGAAAAAGAGTTCTCTCTCTGTGTCCTGATGGAAGATAAGAAATGGCTGTACTGCTATTAAAGCTAACTCAGATACTCTTTCTTCTTGCTTTGAAGGCCAGAAGGAATGGAATGCAGTTTCAAGAGAATCTGTAGATCTACCCGATGCTGCTGGTTCAAAGGGAGAAAGTGTTAGTTTCTCCAGCACAAAGTTGAGATCCCAAGTTCCTCTCAGAAATTGCCTGAGGAGGATGCAGGAAGATAAGTGGATCAACATTGTATTCTAGAATGTGTTACATCTAAGCCTTTTGTTATGCTTCCCAAATGAGAAAATGAGAAATTTTTTCCATTTATGAGAGTATCTTCCTTTGTAGAGGGCGAAGGCCATAAGCCCATCCTTTACTCTCTGTGATAAGTTATTTTTTTGAGGGGGGGCTTATTTTTTCCAGGCAGTTAGCCGCAATGTTTTCGAAGTTGGAATGGCATGCTCTTGAAGTTGGTTCAAGGCAAGAAGAAGGCCATAGGGGAGATGCCACTGCCCTTCGCCGTGACATGCTCCCTCAATCAATAGTGGGTGTGCTGCTGCCAGTCTGGAGGTCAATCACTCTTGGCTGTTCTGCCCTCTTCATCAGTTGATGATTGTGGAGGCACAGATCTATCTTCCCCGCTCCCCCCATGCTTGTGTTATGTAGAAAGATGTCTGCAACATCCATCCATTCATCATCCATGGTAGGGTGGTTAAGCTGCTTCTGTCCAGTGCATTTTTTTTCCCTGGTACCTAACGTGGACTGTAATGCTGCTTGTTGTTGTTATGTATGACATGACTGTGGGTGTTGTCTGTCCTTATCAACAGGTGGCCTTGATGGAGGGTTTGAAGGCCTCGATTATGTGTGTATCACTATCACATTTTTTTTTGGTTTATGTGCAGGCGCAGCTGTCCTTGAGGCTTTCATTTGTATCCCTAAAGCCTTTCCTCCTCTGATTTGGTGGCAGGTTTGGCATTCCGCTTTTGGAAGTGGAAGTCTGGATCTTTGTCTATTATTTGGAGTGTTGTTTTGTATGTCCTGTGTGTCCCTTGTGTTGTCCCAATTTTTGAGAATTTCCAATTTAGACAAAAAGCTAATTGAGCCCTGTGCCCCAATTGAGAAGGAAATGATCGTCTCAAAAGGAGGTCATTGAGTTTGTCTTGCTGTAGTGGTTGTTGTTGCTGCTCCTGCACTACCTCTCTCTGGTTGGTACTGTGCCTCCGGCCTCTGTCCCCACCTCTGGCTTGCCCTCCTCTACTCCTGCCCCTCTGGGGTCTGCCTCTGTCTGGAAAGGACCAATTGTAATAGGCCAGTTTCTGCTGAATCTCGGGTGGTTGTACGGTGCAGAAAGAGCTATTGTTAACTGTTTTTTTTTTTTTTTTTTTTCACTTTACTTTACCCTCGAGCCGAGGAACCAAAAATAATTTTTTTTTTCTCTTGGAGCATCCAGAGTTTAGCTTTTAACATGGTCTGGTAAAGATTGTTCCTTCAACCAGGCATGCCGGACACTGGGAAGAAGAAGTACAGAGTCTGGTGTCCCAGACACGACACCCGTGACACTGCTGTAGGGTCCAACCCTGAGTTCAGCCGGGGCCAGCTACGGCCCTTGTCCTTTTTTTTTTCACCAAATCACCAAATGGAGTTCCTCACCGCATCTTATAAGCAAAATTAGCCCCAAAGAATTCTCTCCTTTCAGAACCGACCTAAGAGTTCGCCAGGTTGAAGGGGTTTTCAGCGAGAACAGGCCAAGGCAGGACCGCTGGGTGCAAGGTGCGGGCCTATGAGGGAAATCCTATCCTTTCCTTATTTGCTTCCTTTTTAACAACAATTATTTTATCTGACATTGGCTGAGAGGCAAGAAAAAAGAGTCAGACGGGTACTAAGCTTTTTTTTCTTCGTAGCTCGTAAGCACATCACAGGAGCTGACCGACCGCACTTACACTTGCTTTGCCGCGCACATGCAGCAAAGACTGAGGAAAATGGCGCCGCTGATGCTTTTTATACCCCAGATGCCTGCTGCCGGGAAAGTGCGACATCAGCCGCAGGCCAGACCCAGACTTTGGAATCCGCCGACCCCGAAGAGCTGCCCGAGGCAGGACAACCCATATGTTATGACACTCCTGGAGTGCATACAACAGTGAGAAAGGACAGCAGCAGTTTTCTTGGCCATGTGTTAAAATACAAAGACAACAGAAGTAAATTTTTTGCAGAGGGCCAGAATGATGGCAAAATCTCTGTAGAAGAAATATGACAAGACTGCAATATTTGGAGCCGAAAGCTCCAACACTGTAAATGTAAAGAAAAACATACATACATAAAAGTCAAGTATTTATGTGCTTCTGGGCATCCCCAACAAACACAAACTTTATATTGGTGAAAGCTATCTAAAACAACATGAAGGTACACTGACCAGCATCAGCCTTACAACATAAAGGAAAGTGGTGAGATGACCAAAGTACTGTTATTGTCTTACAGCCAGTTAAGTTTCAACTGGTTTTGCCCATACCACAGCAATGCATGCTTTCAACTGTAAAGATAATGCTAGTACTGGTCAGTCTACCCATAACTCAGTTTTATGAGCCTTTCTTACTAAAAAAAATAATCTCAGACAGCTGGAGACCCTTGGAAACATGCGCTCAGGAATCCCCCTGAAAAAAGAATCCTGATCTCATACGTCAATCAACAAAACTCAAATCAAACACTTGCATACACAGTAATAAACAAACGACTGGATTATTTATCTCCTTAAATCCAGTCTCTGATTATAACAAAATAGTAAGATCACAAGATAAGTACATGACTTCACTTACATTCTACACTAATTCGGTGCTGCATGGTTTATAGTGGGTTTCATCATGTCCTTCTCTGCTACAAGACTTAAGAACTTCACTCATTTTTAAAACATTACACTTTTTTCAATTGATTAATATATGTAGAAAAATGATAAAGTTTGTGTGGTACATGACATGGAACTGTTTTCTGTGAAAACAGGCAAGTAAGGAAGAGCAAGGTCATAAAATCATTTTATACACCTATGGACTACACTGGAAATGGAAAATATAAATGGTGGCTGACACCATTCAACATTCTCAGTAACATCAAGTCATAAATTCGATTTATCATTAACTCCCTTTAAGAATTTGCTCGGGTAGAATTGGAGAGTTTAGCATCTTGAAACCAGTTTGTTCAAACATCAGCATTATAAATTTAGCAGAGTGAGTCTGTGACTTGCAGAACTTCAGCACGACCTGACAAAAGGTTCAAGAGAGACGGTCTGAGTGTCCCATGAACACAATATACTCACCCGCTGAGTCACATGGCCTTGGAGTTGTTATGCAACATTAAGGAAAATGTTGCCCTCTGCCTCTCCTCTCATGTGATATGTTTTATTTTTTTGATACTATGCACGTGTGTGTGTGTGTGTGTGTGTGTGTGTGTGTGTGTGTGTGTGTGAATTCATCTCTCTCTCTCTGCTTTGGTGTGGTTTGAGATGTGCCTTTGGGATGCTGTAGTGGAAACATGTACAACATACACAGTCTCTTCTTCTACAAGTAAAGATCTCATTAGCTTTGCACTGCTTTCAGTGTTCTAGGTTTTACCCAACAGTTAGGATGCCACATTTTAAAGTACTACTTTGATCTATACAAATATAAGGCCATAAGTCGAACCTTAATAAAATACTTACTGCCATGATTATATATGACAGATTTCTTGGCATTCCAAGAAACGGCAGCTAGCTGCAAAATTTATATTTGAGGACTCCTTACATTCTTAAGTTCTGCCATTCCTAGGTTGGGTTACTGACTTGAAGTAATTAATTAAATGTTATGAAAGCCCTGACACAAAAATAAATATGTAAATCACATACAAAAAAAACCCACCAAATTGCAGAAATGCATCACAATGTCCTCCACCCCCCCACACACACACCCACACACACACACACATATACACTTACTACTACTAATGAATGATTGTGGAGAAAGCCTTCTAACAGGTTTTACTGAAACACATCTCTTGCAGCAAACTCAGAAGGTATTAGCCTTTTTACCTGACCTTCTCAAAAAGCAAATGTGCTGTTTCAATAACAAATTCTTTGCTTACTGTAAATAGCTTGCATAAACTGTGATATTTAAATGCTCATATACTTTGTTTTGGTTGCAAACCCCAGCAGGCTTGACCTGAAACTGTTCCAAAGGGAGCAGCATCTTACCCCCAATCAGTCAATAAACAAACTATGGATAAAATCAACAATCTACAGAGTAGCCGTCAATAAACAAACTATGGATAAAATCAACAATCTACAGAGTAGCCAATACACCTTGCAAAATTAATCTCATTTCCTATGTCTTCATCTGCACTAAGTGGTTATAAGAATATCATTTTAACAAGAGGATCTTGAATAACGAGAAAGTATAAGTAATTGTGCCTTATAGCTTTTACCATAACAGAGCTGAAATAAATGCAACTAAAATAAACTAATTGACACATTTACCTATTTACCTCAGTTTTGGTCTTTACATCCCTTTAAAGTGTCAGGTCCCAGAATTTATGATGTGTACTCCTTGAAGGGAGGAGGAGACGCGAAGAATTTTTTTTCAATAAATCGTGTTTTTGGTGAATCCTGCTTGTTGTTTCTTCTGGCTTGCTACAGTGGTTGTTTTACCCAGAATTTACTTACTCTGACACTATCTACCTTTCTTCCGACTAGCACAATTGATTACTGAAGAATTTTATTCTTTACCATCATGAAATTCCAGCAGAAAAGAAGACTGAAAAAAATGGAAGACACAAATCATATCTACCCACATTTGAAAATTACTACATGTTGCTTGGAAGGTAGACAATTCAACAAGGAACAAGTAGTCCAGGAGCAAACATCCTTGAGGGAGTAAGCCGTCTCAAAAGTCTGTAGAGACAAGGCCATCACAGTCTCAAAAAAAAAAAAAAAAATTGGGACTTCCAAGATAGCTGCACACTGATCAGCAGCTTAAGAAAATGAAAAAATAGTCAGTAATACTGTCAGCTTGAGTAAAATTCAGTTACTGGCTAGTAAATACACTGCCTAGATGCCAATAAAGTAGAAATTTAGAAAGACAAAGAAACGAAACCATAAAAGCTGAATAGAAAACAACTGTCTGGGAAGCATCCGATAGCTGTTCATAAAAAAGAAGTTCAAGCTCCAGCTTTGGCACAAGTGATGGCTTACAGTAATGTAGAGGGAAAAAAAGTCAAATGTGCTCCGAGCTGATTAAAATAAGTGAAACATTGAAGGAGTATATCAAAACTGTAGCAGAAGATCAAAATATTAAAAATTAGACAGAATATAGTGCTTGTGGAAAATGATTTTTCACTGTACACCAGGCAGAAGAGAAGCAAGTTTATCCCAACATTCAAGGAATGTCGACAAAATCATTTTGATGCAGAAGTTTGTTAAGGAGAAATCTGCTTCTCATTCCTCTAATGGAGAGACTTTGGCAGTGAAACTAAATGTGGCACTACAAAGCATCAGTCACATCTTGATGCATATGCCCTACTTCATGTCATTAATGTTTGGAAGGACACTAAAAATAAAATATTTTATGATATAGTAAATTAGTGACTGCTGAATGTGATAAAGATATTAAGGTAAACAGGTGATTTTTTTCTTCTCTCTTTTTCTGTTAAGAAATATAGACACTACCATATAAAAAGAGAAGAAAGACTAGTCAAAAGCATTTTTAAGTCAAAAGGTTAGAATCTTTGGCGGTTGAGATGGGGAATGGAGTGTAAAAGTGCACAGTGTGTAATATATGCAGAACTGAAATGTTTTCTTTTACTTTTGCATAGTGCTCTTATCACAATCTAATGACAAGTGTTTTTTTCCTTTTTTTGTGAATGAAAATGGGTTTTTAAAAAAATGAGAAACAACAATGTAATAAATGATTTTCTTTAAACAAATAAATGCTCAGTTCTAGTTGGGAGGTCTGGAGCAGAGGGCAGGTCTAAATTTTAATCTTGTGTTTCAATGTAAACAAGCTGACTAAAAGTGAAGGCAATACATCAAGAGGTCTAGCAACTGTATAATGACAGAAATGTAACAGTAAAAGGTATAAGGGCAAGTAGTTCAGTAAAAAATAATGGTGGAAAGTGAATAAAACAAAGCACAGTTGTGATTAACTAAATACTTCAGTGCATTTACTAGAACACTGTATAATTTTGTTTTATTTAAAGTTAGCCAGTGCATTTTTCTTTAAACTAAAATTTAATGTTTTCTGAAAACATACAAGTTGTTTTTTCACATCTGGGAGGGGAATACAGGCAAGACAAGAACAGACAGCTATTTGTGTAAGTAGAAACCCAGGCTGTAGCATGTGTCTTAGCATGAATAACCTTACTTTAAGTTAGGTTCTGCCTAAATGCCTGCTGATTTGGGATAATCATTCCTATCAGGAAGGTTAAACTTCATTATTTGAAGATGTACGTAGGTTATGGGGGTGTTCTGGGAGTATTTTTTAAGTTTTTCATTAAAACAAAAAGTCTTGCAAAATGTGATCATAGGTTCAAATGGATATGACAAGAAATAACAGCATAAAAAAAATCAATCTGCCAAATATTAGTGGATGCATGTAACAGAAAAGTTGGAAACAGACATTTAAACAAAGCTAAGTGGGAATAATAACTTCTTATCATAATGAATTTGGTACATGAATGGCCTCATAGGTATAGATAAGGAAAGAATATTCAATTATATTAAATGTTGGGAGAAAAAAAATCAGCTTTCAGCCTGGAATATTATTTACAGATAAGGACTGGAACTTGATTTGCAACAGTGGTGCTGTATCTGGGGATCCTAGAAGGGAAAATAAAACAAAAGATGGTAGTTTTTGAAGAAATTTATGGAAATATATGGTACTGTAGATGTGAATGCAACAGTAGGAATTCAGAGAGAATTTGCATATTATTCCCAAAGGTAAAGTAACTGGTCTAAACTAGACAAATTAAATTTCACAGGAACATGTGCATTTAATTGAGAACTTTAACACACATCTAATCGCTATTACGCATCATGCACCAATAACAACCAAGATAAAAATGCAGGGTAATGAAGTAAAAAGGAGAGACTGGCTCTTGTTAAAAAGAGGAACTTAAGGAGTGGGCAGTGGAAATTATGCAAGAGTTATTAGGGAAGATAGAAAAATTCTTCAAAAGTTATCCCTAGTGAGTGAGATAACATGAAAGTGGAGTTTAAAAATAGGATAGAGAGAAAAGAGAAAAATAGATATAGTCTTACGAAGTAACAAGGAGTATTTAAAGGAAAAAGATTAAAGTATTGCAGAATAAAGGGAATCTCAAAGAACAAGAAGAGGCGCAAATGTAGTGTGTTAAAGAGAAAATAAGGGAGAATCTGGATAATATGCATGAGTTTGGAAAGACTGCTGTTAAGCAACTGTGTTTTGATAATGCCAGACCACAAACACTTTAGCACCATGACTAAGGCAACAGAAAGTAAAAGGGTCGTTGCTAAACATAGTGAGCCTATAACAAGAAAAGTAACTTAAGACCCTGTTGGACATATTAGATATATTTTAGAAATTTTATGAAAACTTTTATAAAGCAAAGGAATGTGGAAATCAAGAAAAAACACAAATGGAAATATTTATGGAAAATGTAGGAATGCCAAGGTTAGAGGTAGATGAGGCCCAGCAATTAACAGTTAAGATAGAAGGAGATGAGACAAAAACAGTGATGTATAATCAATCTGCAGGAAAGTTTACAGGAATAGATGGTATTCCTGTGGAAGTTTGGAACCTAGGAAGGAAGGAAGAAAGTGATAAAGATCTGGAAGGTTTTGTTAAACAGTATTCTAAAAGGAGAGGAAGCACCAACATCCTGGAAAAAAGCTGTGATACCTAAAGACAGTAAAAGACCCAGCATTATATAGGCCCATTTCAATTTGAAATCATGATTACAAAGTGTTTATGTCTACAATATCTAGAAAATGGCAAAGGTGTTGCCAAAATTTATAGATATGGATCAATGTAGATTTTTGGAAAGAAGGCAAACATTTGACAACATTAATAAAACAATGATTCAGAGGGAAGCACAATGTAAGAAAATACTGCTGTTGTTGGTGGGTCATGATGCAGAGAAAGCATTCAATACAGTAAGCTGGGATTTTATGCAAACAATATTTTGTACCTGGACATCTCAGTGCCGTGGAATATCTTGAGAGAGGTTCCAGTTTTTTTTCGGGATATAAAATGAATGAAGATAAAACAAAGGCTACAGCTGTAAATTACGTACCCACACATGATTTCGTCCAACAATACCCATATGTATGGGGACACAATATGAATTTGGAATATGGATTAAAAAGGATTTTGTTATGACAGCTAAGGATATGTGAGAAGAGACCAAACAAAACTGAGAAAAGTACAGTTTTGTACCTACCATAAATGTAGATGTCCGAACTGGATAGCATCTGCAGTCATAACAGCTGGGTTGTCTCATCTCTGTTGGACTCGGTATAAAGGCATCAGCCATTTTCCTCAGTGTTTCTTGCCCCAGATGCCAGAAGCCCTCCTGAAGGCTAAAAATTTTGGATAGATGCCAATGTTTCCAAAAAGGATAGAGGTAACCACAAAAATAAGCATGTATGTACATATATACAAACAAATACACCATAAGAGACTCCCCCCCATCAGCTAGCTATTAGGAGGGTAAACACCCTAGGAGTACCTCAGAGGGAAGGAGGGAGGTAATCCTGACTGCAGATGCTATCCAGTTCGGACATCTACATTTATGGTAGGTACAAAACTGTACTATGTCCTTCATGGATGCATCTGCAGTCTAGAATACCATAGCCAACTAGGGGGAGGAGGATAAAGGTAGATTATGGTGAGTTTAGGATCCCTTGCAGTACAGCAGTGGCAAACCCTGCTCGGGATCTGGAATATAGAGGCAAATTATAATGCTTGGCAAATGTATGCACGGAGGTCCAAGTAGCCGCCTCAATAATGTCTTTGGTAGCCAAGAAGGCTGTGGTAGTGGCTGTTGCCCTTGTAGAATGAGGTCTTATGTTCTGTGGAATTGGTTTTCCATGGAAGGAGTAACAGAATCGTATGCAATTTCCTATCCATTTGGAGATTGTCTGTTTGGAAATAGCTTTTCCTCTCTTCCTGTTGCGTAGGCCACAAAAGTTGGTCAGTCTTTCTGCTGCTTTTGGTTCTGTCCAAGTAGTAGCGTAGCTGTCTATGTACATCCAAGGTATGCAGTATTCTTTCCCTCTGTTTTGTGGGTTGGGAAAGACGGTAGGTAGCTGGATTTTCTTTGTGGAAGATTAGGAAGGGTTGCACTGCCATTAAGGCCTGTAGTTCTGAAACCCTCCTTGCTGAGGTGATTGCCAGAAGGAAAGCAGTTTTCCATGACAGGTGTTGTAAGTCTGCTGTTGCTGCTGGCTCAAAGGGTGATAGTGTCAACTTTTCTAGTTTAAGTCCCAAGCTGGTAATGGTGGTTTCCTTGGAGGTTTTACATTCTTGATTCCTCTGAGAAATTGTCTGAGCAGAGGGTATGAAAAACAGGAGGATCAAAGCTGTATTCTGCTGAAATAGCTGATGCATGTATCTTGATGGAGGAGTAGGACAGGCCTGAATGGAGAAGTTCGGCCAGATACTCCAGGATGTTAGGCATATCCACGCGTGACACATCTTTTCCTCTTTCAGAACACCAACTGACAAACCTTTTCCATTTTCCAGCGTAGTTCCTTCTTGTTGCAGGTCTCAGTGCTTCAAGAATAATGTCTTTAACTCTTTGGGAAAGTTCTTGATTAGCTGCTGCTATGTGATGTTCCATGCAGTCAGTTGTAAGGTTTTCAGGTTTGGATGTATGGTGCTGTAGTTGTTCTGAGTTAGCATCAAAGGCATCAGGGGTATTGGCCACATATTGTTCCGAGACAAGCTCCTTGATTTTTAGAAGTACTTTGTGTATCAAGGGGAGAGGTGGGAATGCATAAGCTGTTAGGCCTTTCCAGCTGAAGGAGAGCGAATCCACTTTCCATGCTAGTGGGTGAAATGTCCTTGTGCAGAATTTTTTGAGTTGGTGATTGTGAGGAGATGCAAATAGATCTATCTGAGGCATTGCCCACTTCTTTGTAATGGTCCTGAAAATGTCCGGGTGCAGGTGCCATTCGTGAGCATCTGATGTGGTCCTGCTTAAAATGTCCGCTAGAGTATTTTCTTTTCCTGGTACAAATCTTGCCTGCAGCTGGATGTTGTAGCTGAGTGCCAGGGTCCACAGTTCCAAAGTCATTCTGCATAGAGGGTATGAATGAGTGCCTCCCTGTTTGTTGATGTACCACATGACTGTGGTGTTGTCTGTCCTTATCAACAGCTGGCCCTCTTTGAGAAATGGTCTGAACTCTTGGATAGCCAGTTTTACAGCCAGCATTTCTGTTAGGTTGATGTGCAGGTGAAGTTGATCCTGAGTCCACAATCCTTGCACGCATTTGTCCAGCATGTGGGCCCCCATCCTAGGTCTGAAGCATCTGTTGTAATGCTCTGGCTTGCTTGACATCTGTGAAAGGGAAGGCCTGGGTTGGAGCGGCATGCCTGGGCCCACCATAGGAACTCCTGTTTTAAACATGGAATTAGTGGGATTTCTGTTTCGAGGCTGTGCCTGTGTTGGGACCATAAATTACCACTGTAGTTTTCTCATATGTAGTCTGGCATATGGAACCTAAATTATGCATGATGCCATGAAGCCCAAGGCCTGCAGAACTTTTCTTGCTGTTAATTTGTTCAGCTTTGTTAGTGACAAGAAATAAAGAGGGAGTTCTTTTTGTTTTCTGTAGTTAGGAATGCCATTTGTCTCACTGTGTCCAATTCCGCTCCCAAGAATGTCCTTGTTTGGGATGGTATCAGCCTTGACTTTTGTAGATTGACTGTGTATCCCAGTGCTTGTAGCAAGTAAATGACCCTTTGCAAATCTGTTGTCAACTTGCTTTTGTTGTCCAGCAGGCAGTCGTCCAGGTATGGGTAAATATGAATTCCTGTAGTCTGCAGTATGCGATTACTGATGCCAGGCATTTTGTGAATACTCTGGGCAGTAGATAAGCCAAAAGGCAATGCTGAGAATTGATAGTGCTCTGATCCTGCAAGAAATCTGAGGTATCTTCTGCAGATTGGTCGAATAGGGACGTGCAGGTATGCCTCCTTGAGATCTAGAGTTACCAGCCAACACTCCTTGCCCAGCATGGGAAGAAGTTGCTGTAGGGTCAGCATTTTGAATTTTGGGACAATAATGTATGTATTCAAGGTGGACAGGTCGAGAATTGGTCTCCAACTTTTTCCTTTCTTGGAACTAGGAACAGTCTGGAGTAGAACCCCTTTCCTTGCTCTGCTGTAGGCACTTTTTCCACAGCTCTCATGTTTGCTAACTCCATTATCTGTTGTAAAGCTTCTGTTTTTTGATTTGGAGGTAGATTTGGCATTCCTCTTTTGACTGGTATAGTGTGGAAGTGGAATCGGTAGCCTTGATGTATAATTTGCAGAATCCACTTGTCTTTTGTTATATGGTGCCAGTTCTTTGCAAATAAAGTTAACCTTCCGCCTAGTGGAGCTGCTATTTGTTCCCTGGTAGGCGGTTTTAGGAGTAAGTCACTGTGGCTGTGTTGAAGTAGTGGCAGTGGCTGTGTCTGTGCCTCTGTTGTTACCTTGCCACTGTCGTCCTCTGTAGGCACTTCCTCTGGTTTGGTTTCTGCCTCTGGAACGTCTATTCCTGCCCCTTTGAAATCTTGTGGAGTCAGGAAAGGACCAATTCTTGGCAGGCCAGTTCCTGCTAAACCTTGGGGTTGAACCTGCAGGAAATCTTTAACAGTTTGAACTGATTTTGCCTTTTCTTCCATTTTCTTCATAACCTGCTGGGCAGGTGCACCAAACAAACTTGTCTTATCCATAGGAGCATCTAACAATTTAGCTTTAACATGATCTGGTAGAGCTTGCTCCTTTAGCCATGCATGCCTTCTTATCACTGTGCCAGTCATGGCTGATCTAAATGAAGCCTCCAGTGCATCATAGCCACATTTTAAGGAATGGTTACTAACCTGTTGTATATTATTTACCATTTCTAATACACATTTCTTATCAAGAGCTTCATCAGTGGTTAATTTTTTAGTTAACTGATCAAGCATAAACTCTTGGTATTGTATCATGTGAAACTGGCAGTTTAAAGCTCTAGCTGAGAGAGTAGCTGAAGTGTATACTTTTTACCCCATCTGTCTAATGCCCTTGCTTCCCTTTCAGAAGGAGTAGGGTTTTAGCTATGGTTATGCAACTGCCTTGGGACCCTGGGATATAGTTTCTGGGTCTGCAAGGGGGCCTTGTAAAGGTGGTGATGAGTGTCAGGCACCCTGTAAAATCTGTCTGGTTTGGCAGGGGCTGGGGGTAATGAGTCTGGAGCAGAGCAGACATCATTAAAAGCGTCTACCACAGAAAGAACAGGAGGTATAGCTAAGGGCCTGTGTTGTGGAAGGTGTAGAAAGGTTCTAAGTCTTTAATCTGAGAATTCTTGTTGCTGCCATTGGAACTGCTCTGCATGGCATGCAAGGTTTCCAAAGGAGAATTCTTCAGCTGGAATGGATTCTTCAGCATCAGAATCCTCAAAATTGGAGAAAGGGGCCTCTGGTTGGTCAGTAATGTCTGATTCATCTGCAGAATCCTCAGAGGACACTGGCTCAGGGGGCTCTGCCCTAGGTCTCTTATCTGGGGCTGAGAGGCCCTGTCTGGGTGAGATTGAGATCCTCTAATTAAAGAAATCAAATCTTCTGCCAAGGTGAGCATTTGGGAACTAGAAGAGGGCCTGGTTGAGGGTGGTTTAACAGGCACTGATTTGGTAGTCTTGGCTGCTTTAGCCCTGGCGAAGGCCTTAATGGACATGGCTGCTGGAGGCCTAGCAGCACCACGTGCTGGGGTAGAGACATCCAGGGAATGGTGTCTGATAAGTTAGTGGGTAAAGTTTCAGAGGCCGATTCAAGAATTGTAGCAGGGGCCTCAAGTGTAGAGATAGATTCGGCTGTACCTAGATCAGTTTTCGGTTTCGCGAAACCGAGACACTTTGCTTAAGCGTGGTTTCAGTGTCGGTCTTTTTTTGGCAGAAAGTGTAGTCGGAGGTTCCGGCGACATAATGTAAGCAAAGTCAGAACCGAAAAACTGTTCTGCAAACTCGGTTGAAGGAAGCACAGGCGAACAGGCTGCGTGGGCTGGGCCTAAACAAGGCAGACAGTAAGAATGGAAATCTTTATGAGGTATTTGTTTCCCACAGGTTAAACAATTATTAACTTTTTCTGACATCGGCTGAGGCAAGAAAGAGTCCTAGCTTTAGAAGTCTTGAGGTAGTATTCGGTAGAAAATCTCTGGATCCGACCGACAACAGCTTCTGCCAAGAAAGACTGACGGCTGATGCCTTTATACCCGGAGTCCAACAGAGATGACGTCGGATGAAGAGCGACATCAGCCGAAGCCGGACCCGGACTTTGGAATCCGGCCGACTGACGGGCTGCCTGACGACAGGACAACCCAGCTGTTATGACTGCAGATGCATCCATGAAGGACATCAGGAATTTCTTGTTTATGGATAGCAAGATGCAAGGAAAGAAGATGTTTTAGTCCCTTTCATTTTATATAAAAGATAGGCATATTTTTATCAACCAAGGGAGAAGCTGGGAACAGTAGTTAATAAATAATTGAAGGGTTTTATCTGGAAGAGGGAAGGGCAAGGGTCAAGTGGGATACGTTTATCCTTTTGAAAGAACAAGGTATATTAGAATTACCTGATATGAAGTGATACTTTACAACTACACAGTTAAAGCTCTTATAACACAAGTATAAAGCTATTACTCAAAGTGGAAAGGGATGGTGCTAAAGCAGGAGGGGGATTTTGGATGCAGATCCTTAAAGAAAATAGCAACAGCCACACAGAAAGAGGGAAAAGAAGACAAAAGTAGCATTACTCATTGAAATCGTCACACCCAGTGACTACAGTGTCTTGCATACAGAGAGACACAAAGTCATAAACTGTCAGGATCTGCAGGCATAAATGACAGCAATGTGGAAGAAAGATAGCCCGACAGTTCCAATACTAGTATATTTAGATATGTTACCAATACATCTAACCCCATACAAATTGCAGGAGGAGTCATTATGGGTACATTGCGGGTGCTGCGAAGAGTACTTCTGGCTGACATCAAAGATTGAAACAATATTAATTTCATGAACTTTAATAGTACTTTGACTTAGGAATGGGGTCCATTCCTGTCATGGAATTAGAAACACAAAAGACTTGGAGAAATAAAAAAAAGAGGGACTCACTCAAAATACGCCATGGGGCCGGGACAGGCCAGGCCCAGGGGGAGGACGGCTCCCCTGTTACAGAAGGAAGCAGCAGTCCACAAAAACTGATAGGCCAAAGAAGAGCCATAAAGATGATACAGTGGACTATTGAGGATGAGAAAGAAATCATGTATTGTAACTATTATGTAAAAAGCACATTTCCAGAAACACAATACAAAAAAAAAGATTACGAAAGAAATTACAGGAAAGAAAAATTCTTCCATAAGAAAAATTGTCAGAAGCTTCAAATAAAAACTTGTGTTAATTAATGCAACAGATTTGTGAAAACATTATACAGACCAAGAAACTTTGATCTGTTTGGAAAAAGAAGCATCTGAGGAAGTGCAAAAATATAAACAAAACTTAGAGATGTTTTAAAAGTATAAAAAAGAAATATAGTCATGAGAAAGAAAGAGAGATTTGGTATGCTGCAATATTTATGCAAAGTCAAAAGCCAAATTAATCAAGACAAAAAAGGCAGCCCCACAGATATTCAAACAGAAATACTGGCAAAGGCATCCAGATATGGAAATATTCATAATAAAAAATAAAATCACAAAGAGGGAATGTAAAAAAGATTATCAGTAAAGTAGAAATTAAAAAAAATAAGTTGAAGTTATGGAATGCCTGCGAAGTGAAGGATTTGGTGTAAAAGGTTTAACACAGGTTACATCACATCATGACGGAACAAGTCTCCAAAGTAAGGAGAAGCAGGAAGATCAGGAGACATCTGAAGAAGAAATATGGACATGAGAAAGAAAGAGAGATTTAATATGGTGTAATATTTACACAAAGCAGAAAGCAAAACTAATCAATACAAAAAGAGCAGCACCAAAGACATCTGAAGAGAAATATAATGCAAAGGAATCTGGACATGGACAACTTTACAATACAAAAAGTAAGAAGGCAAAAAGGGAAAGCAGAAAAGAACATTTGTAATGGAAAATTTAAAGAGCTAGAAAATGAGGTTATGGAGTACCTGCAAAGTGACAGACTCAGTGTAGAAAATCTAACTCAGAAAACACCACAGCAGGATAGAGCAATTGGCATCCAAATTAAGGAGAAATCAGTGGAATGGTAAGCAGCTAGCCAGTTGCCATATGAAGATATTTTGGAGCCTTCCAGAAGAAACCAGTATAAATGTTCACTTGAACCTGGACAGCAAGAGAAGGAACAGGAAACTGCAGCAACTCTGACAGTCAATGTTGAGGAGTGAGTTCCCATATGACAGAGTAACGGATGACCGGATGAAATTGAAGAGAATATGCCACAGTTAGATGCTATAGAACTTTCTATACAATGCCCGCGGGAAATGAAGAACAAAAAAAGTGCCCTCAGTTTAGAAGAAAATGAGCTAAGAGAAGAGTTGCTTGATTTAATAGAGATGAATAGGCATATTAAGATCAATGAATGAAAAAGACTGCAGAAGGTCAATAAAACCCAAAAAGTTAGAAGTTTGATAAAACAAATGAACACAGTAATTAGGACTGTCCATAGAGATTCATGCAATACAAGAGAAATAAATAGGATACATTACTGTGCAGATTAATAACGGATAAAGTCCTACCACAAGAACAAGGGTTAGTAAGGGAAAAGACGGGGAGAAATTGAATGCCATCATGGAAATATTGAATAGAGAAAACTATAAAGCAATTCAGACAAGAAGTGTCACTGTTAGAAGAGTATAGAAGACTGAACAGATCAACAAAAATACAGAGGAAAGATAGACGTGATAGAAGACTGAACAGATCAACAAAAATACAGAGGAAAGATAGACGTGATAAAAACAATGCGCATTATAACAGATCAGGATTTATCATGCACTATCGCAAATAATAAATTAAAAATATCAGAACAGGCAGAAAAAACTTAGAAGATACACAGATAAATGTAAAGGAAGAGTACAAAATAAGCAGTTTATTGATGACCCAAAAAAGCTTTACAGAGAACTGGGAAACTAAAAGGAATTGAAAGACCACCAAAAAAAAAAATGAAGACATACATACATTTTGGAGAAGTATTTAATGAAGATCCTGTGGAACATAAACATTCTACATGCACAGAAGTAAAAGAAAGAATATGAAGTTCAAATGTACAGGATATGAAATGTTTTGAAGTAATGACCAGAAAGATTAAAACAAAGTTAAGAAAAGCCTCTAACTGGAAAACCCCAGGACCAGATGCAGTACCTAACTCCTGGCTAAAAGTATTAACATATCTGCACGAAAATTTAGCCAAGAGTAAGAACTATTTACATGCAGACCCCTAACAGACATCAATCTGGATAACAACAGGAAAAACTATTATCCTACTTAAGAGTGAACCTGCAAGCTACCCTAAAAGTTAGACCAAAAGGTTAGACCAATAACTTGCCTTCCGACGATGTATAAACTATACACTGGAATTGATCCCGACAGAGTTTATATAGTCATTTAGAAGAAAACTAAATTATGGCAACAGAACAAAAGAGTAATACAAGAAAGTCATATGAAACAAAGGATCATTGGTTGTTAAATAAAGTCATAGTGGAGAACTGTAAAAAGGGGAAGAATCTAAGCATTTCTAAGCATGGCATAGACTACAAAAAACATTTGAAGGTATCCCACATTCATGGATAAAAGAGAGCTTAAAAATGTATAAGATACACTCTACACTGATAGACTACATCACAGCGACCATGAAACAGTGACAAACCACTTTGCAATTAAACCATGATAAAGCACAAATTATTACTCCAGGGATAAAAATTCAAAGTGGGGTATTCCAGAGTGACTCTCTGTCACTAATGCTCTTTTGCTTTAGCCAGTAACCCATTAAGCTGTCATGGCTATAATTTGGCTCCCAGTGTGTGCAGTGAAGAGCACTTCAGGCTGACATCAAAAACTGAAACAATGCTAATTTCACAAACTTTAATCATACTTTGACTCAGGAATGGGATTAATTCCTGTCATTGTATTAGAAACCCAAAAGATTCGGAGAAATTAAAAAAATACTATATTCAAAAGTAGCAGAAAGTTTTCTAACAATCAAATCAACATGAACATGGAGATTAAAAGACCTTGCCTCTAGGGATGACTGCAATTATGGGTACAGAGAATAGGCAAAAGACGGCTGGAATGTACTAGAGAAAACTGGCAAAGGAACCAAGGTACTGGGAGCAAATGTCTAGTGAGGGAAAAGTAAAAAAATGGGATGAAATCGAGAAGACAGTTGGACTACAGGCTAGAGACTGCCTTTCCATATCAGAAATTGATTTCTGAGTATAGGCAAACAGAAAGGGATAGGGGACTAAATGAAACACCTGCTCTGGTACAGTTTTTAGTTGAATATAGAACAGAAGTTGTTATTAAAAAAGGATAATTAGTAGGGTATATAAAATACTGCACTGTAACTAGAGAAATCAATCAGAGGGGGTTTTTACAAAAGACTGGGAAGAGAGACTGAATAAGCAATTCAAGAGGAAATAATAGAAGGACATATGTATGGTTTCCAAAGAGGCAACAAAGCACTGAAGATTTAGGATATTGGTTGGAAGTGTTTACATAGGTATTTTTATACCCCAAGCAGACTCCAAATTATTTTTTCTCAAGTAGATGGCAAATACTGGAGGTATAATGGGGCAGAAAGAGGTAACATATGTTCTGGGAGTGTAATGAGTTGGCAGACTTTAAGAATTCCCTACAGAGTACTCTGTCAGAAATATTGAGTGAGCAAATGATTAACTAAGAAAATATTTTTTTTAAACTGGTAACCAATCATAAAGAAAACTGATAAATCGTATACCAGCCTGACCAAAAAGTAAACATCCGCGTCTGCCAAACAGGAAATGAAGACTGCCCGAACTATCATCAGGTATCAATAAAATTACAATACGCTAAAGATCATTGCAATGCAACACTGCAGATACAACAAACAACCTTATTAGATAAAAGATCAACTGCTTTCTTCCCTGAAACAATACATGGGACTCAATCAGAGATGTAAATCTCTGACGAACAGATGCTTATACAATAGGAAGACCCCTCCCTTGTCCTTACACCATTGTTAATACATTAACGATCCATGAATGATTCAATATAAAAATCAAAGGTTGGCAATTGATATTTATCACATATACATTAACAAAACATACTATTACAAATAAATTGTAAACTACAACCAATTAGATATAAAGATTAAAAAAATGTTAATACAGTTCATTCTCAATACACAAGTTAAAGAGGTCATATAGGTTTCATAGGTGTTTACTAGGCTAATGACCACAAGGGCCTTTTTAAGCCTAGCCATGCATCCCAAATCTTTGATAAGTTCCGATACCCTTGAAATGTGTAAGCAGGGGCCTGGGAGATGAACCATTTACAGGCTACCTGTATGCATTAGAGACATAGGTGCCAAACCAGGGACGAATTTCCCGTTTCCCATCCAATTGTCCAAGTTGCACTTGAGGGGAAGAACTCTGCTTCACATGGACGGGGAGCCTGTTCCATAGATGGGGTAGTCTTTAGGATACATACCTATCATTCCAGCAAGTCCTATTTATATCACAGGCAAGGTTTAATTCTTCAGAAAGGGCAATTCTGGTACTGTTTGTTTTGTGGATATGCAGGAGGTCCATCAGAGTGGCGTCTGACAATGCCCTGTATGCCAGGCATAGATCTCCCCTCAAAGGCATACAAGAGAAAGAGTACAGGGATAGGGCCTTGAGGCAGTCTGCACAAGACATATTACTTACTCCCTGTATTCTTTTAGTGAGGAATCTCTGTGGACGTTCCAGTTGGTGGATATGCCTGGTTAGGTACATGCCAAAGGGAGCACTGTACTCAATGACACTGTAGGTCTGATGAATGCCGAATACAGTGGAACAATGTCTTCCTTGGACTTTGATGCCATACCTTTGTTTATAAGTTGCACAACATAGAATGATTTCCTCACCACTGTAGACACGTAATGATCAAAGGCCAGATCACTGTGCATGTCTCCAAGTCCCTGACTACTGGGTCAACTCTAAGGGGTGTGTTGCCAATATGATAATTACCAGGGATGGATGACTTCCCAAAGGATACTATTATGCATTTCTTGGCATTTAGTTTTAGTCCATGGCTCTGACACCTGTTGTTTGTCTGTGTCAGCCCCTCCTGGAGAACATTTGTGTCAGTGTGAGATTCAATGACAGCTCCTAATTTTCAATCATCTGCAAATTTAGTCAGCCAGAGACCACTGACACTGGCCTTGATTTCTGAGAAGTAAATGCCAAAAAAGAGCGGTCCAAGGACTGATCCCTGTGGGACTCCACTTGTGACTGGCCTCTTAGTAGAGGAGAACTCCCCAGTTCTAACTTCCTGGGTCCTGTCTATTTGCCAGTTGGCTATCCACTGGGTGACATACAGGTTTGTACCTAACCTCTTGAGTTTGTCAACAATGTCTGAGTGGGGTATTGTGTCAAATGCCTTGGTCAGGTCAAGGTAGGCAGTGTAAACGATTCTGGCCTCATTCATTGCTTTGGTGACCTTCTCAAAGAAGTCCACCAGGTTGAGTAGGCATGATCTGCCCTTGACAAAACCAAATTGGGTTGGGTCCAGTGTCTGGAGGGTTACTATATCTCTATTGATCATCTCCATGATAATTCTTTCCATGGCGTTACATAAAAGACTAGTGAGACTTACGGGTCTGTAGTTTCCAGGGTCTTTAGATGGCCCACCTTTGTGCAGAGGGATGACTGTTGCCTTTCTCCATTCATGAGGCATGAAGCCTGTTTGGAGGCTACAGTTAAATAGTAATTCCAGAGGCCTTGATAGGTCATGTTTCATGCTGTTTAGAAGGCATCCTGTGATACTGTCTGGGCTTACTGATGCAGTATTCTTGATCCTAGAGAGAACATTAAGGACCTGTTCCCTAGTAAAATTAGGGGGAGTTATATTTGATGGTCATTCCTGAGGGAAAGTTGACGGGAGAGAGGAGTAAAGTTGGAGGTGAATTTATCAGCCAGGAGGTTTGCTATATCTTCTAGCTCAGTATGGGTGGCTCCATTTACAATGAGCTCTGGACCCAATTGTGTATTGCCTTTGAGGTTAATTATATAGCTAAAGAATGCTTTGTGGCTGTCTTTGCCCTGGGAAGCTAAACTTGCCTCAAATTTGGCTTTGGTAAATTGTATTTGTCCTCCGAGTTGTTTGTTTAGTTTGATGAGAGTGCTTTTATCCTGCTGGGTGCTGCACTCCTATTTTTGCCATGATTTTCTTCCTCCTGTTATACATCCAATTGATTTTGAGACTCCACCAGGGTGGCTTGTTTTTTGAGTTAGTTCTCTACTTCTTCCTGGTGGGTACAGCTGCCTCTATGCAGCTATTAACATGCTTGTACAGGGTTTCTGTGAATAGTTCTGCAAAGGTAGAAGTGTTCTCAAAGTTTATGGGGGCTTGAAATTTTGCCAAGTTTGCCTTAGAATAGTTCCTGAATATTCCCGGTTTAGTGTGTGTGTGTGTGTGTATGTGGGGGGGTCCAGGTTTTTTTCCTACAAAGGAGACAATTTTGTGGTCTGACCTTACCTAGGTAGGCATTACAGTACGGGGTGTGCAGCATTCTCCCATATTTGTGAGGACCAGATCCAGTATGGGTGCATGCCTGGTTGGTGCATTGACTACCTGGCCAAGGGAGTTTGTGTTTACAAAATGCAGGAATCTCTGTGCATGTATGTTTGATGTTGTAAAGGATTCCCAGTTACTAGTGGGGAAATTAAAGTCACCCATAAATATGGTATTGGGTTGGATGGTTAGTGTTTCTAATAAGTTTAAATATATGGTATGGCTTTCCTGGGTCATAGAGCGGACCTATAGTTTGCAAGGAAGTGGTATTGGACTTTACCTATGGTGATTTGAACATGGAGCAGCTCAAGTGCATTGCCCTGTTTGACCAGCCTTAAAGTATGTTTATTTTTTTATATAAATAGAGACACCTCCACCTTTACTCCCTGCCTGTGAAGTAACTGGTCTAAATGTCTGGAAGGCATTATAACCTTGCACTGTTGGTGTGCTCTCTGCAGCTTTAAACCACGTCTCAGTGACCGCACAGACATCAGCATTCTCTAGGGTAAAGAGAGCTTCTAGGGAGTGGAGTATTTTGTTTAGGCTCCTAGCACTGAGCAGTAACAGCTTTAGATTTTCTTGGTTTTGATTTGCTATGCTGAAAGTAATTTCAGTTTGGGATTGCCTAAAAATGGCACTATGGGGGAAAACAACATTTTAGCTAATATTCGAAAGCCTAGAGGGGAGAAGTGCAGACCAACCCCCTGGCAAAGCAGCATGGTCTGTTGACCATTTCCTTCCATATGACAAATATTGCACCCCCTTAGAATGACACCAGAAACTAAGCGAATTATTAAAGTCAATCATCTTTTGTTAGTATTGTGGCATCATCCTTGGAGAAGGTAAAATGCTGCTCAGTGCTACACTCATACCAGCCTGAGACACATATTCTGAGAGCTCGATGATGTCTCTTTTCATATAGTCTAGGGAGGTACATCTTAGGTCATTTACTCCCACATGGACTATGACTGAGTCATATTGGTAATTGTGGTCCAATGATCTGAGTGCATGTGTAATGTGGTGGATCCTAGCCCTTGATAAGCCACTGACCAGATCATTTAAACCAGAATGTCCTGTAGCATGTGTCCTTATTTGCCATTGCAATTCTTTGGTGTCTGGTTTAACTTTCCATGGCCCCTCCTATATTTTGTTTGACAATATCAAAAACATAAAAACTGAAACTATGCCAATCATGTTGAATATGTTTCCACAGGGTATTACCATCAGTCTTTCATTTAGATCATGTACACAAGTTCATAAATTCTTTGAGGGCCTTTTCCATTTTACCTGTACAGAAACTGACATTTATGACACATTGCTATATAAACTACTCTCTTAGTTGACCAATTACAATTAAAATGAGGATGAAAAATACCATATTCTTTTTGCATTGTACATTATCTGCACTTAAGTTACAGTTGGTCAAAAGTTTGTTTGTTAAATTTAACTGTTGAGGCTGCCCACTAAAGTGTGCTAGCCTGTGTAATTGATTTATTACTGTTTCCTGCATTTCTGTGTACTTTTTAACTCAAAAAACAAAAAAACAAAAAAAATCCTTGTTTTCCTGCCTTTTCTCGACTAGTTTAGACCAGTATACAGGCTTTGCTGTATTCTGGACTGTGGTGTAGTTCCTGTGTTGTCCATTGCCTTACTTGGATAGAAGGAAGTTTCTTTGCTCACCAGTGGGAGTGGGGAGCCTTGAGCAGCCTATCTGCCCCTGAAGGAGTGACCTCAGCACAAGAGCTTGTAGTAATTGGTCGTTTTGGACCATTTCCAGCTCTTTTGAAGTTCCCTGTTTAAAACCCGCGTTTGCTTGCTTGCTTGCGATGATAGCAGCGCCAGTTAAACAGGCTTAAACTATTCCTGGCTCCGCCAAGTCTGCACTTCAGTTTTTCCCTTAAGAAAGCTCTACTATGGGGGAAAACAACATTTTAGCTAATATTATAAGCCTAGGGGAGACTTGCTCCTAAAACCTTTCTTTCAAGTGAAGCACCCTTAAACTAACGTAAGCACTACATCCACCTACAACCCGTGTTAATATCCACTTCCCTTCAAAGTCCTCTCTGACCCAGTTTCACATCACTCCCTTATACTATTCTGGCATGTCGAGTGGTATATTACTGACGTCCTCTCCAGTTCAGCTGGTTAATCTGGGAATCCTGAGACAATGTTACAATTGTCTCATGTACACAGACAACCCTCTCCTCCTCCCAACAAACACAAACACATGTGAGAAATGCAACTATATAGCCAAACTGGAGGCTAAACTCTCTCAACACAGGACTAACAAGACCAGACATGAGGAGAAGGTAACCACACACACAATAAACCCAGTCTCACATAAACCAACCACAACTGCAAACCAAACACATAAAAACACAAAGACATACTCGGAGGCTCTAATAAAAAACTTACCAAAACAACAGAGGCTCCCAAAGCAGACACCCAAGAAAACACCACCTCAAAACACAGCACATGCAACACATAGTACACTAAGTCAGTGTGCTAAACAATCACAGCCCTTAAGGCGAAACACCATGCCTGATACACTAGTAATAGGCGACTCTATAGTCAGACACACTGACGTTCCACTTACCAGGCTGAACAAAGAGAGGGTAATGGTGAGCTGCCTGTCGGGTGCTAGGATCCGCCACATAACACAAGCACTCAGGTCACTCCAAAGCAAGTACAAATATGACTCCGTCATTGTCCATGCCGGCGTGAATGACCTGAGATGTACCTCCTTGGACTACATGAAAAGAGACATAGAGGAGCTCTCTGATTATGTAGCCCAGGCCGGTATGACCCTGACCCTGAGCAGCATCTTGCCCTCACCAAGAATGATGCCACAATACAAAGACAAGATGATCAGCTTTAATAATTGGCTCAATTACTGGTGTCATTCTAGGGGGATCCAATGTCTGTCTGCTTGGGATGACATGCTGGACAAGCCACGCTGCTTGGCAAGGGACGGCTTGCACCTGTCACCACTGGGCTTCTGGATATTGGCTAAGGCTCTTGCCACCCCCATAGTGCCTTTTTTAGGCAAGGCTCAAAGACAAACCCACCACCTTAGAAAACAAAAAAGGAAAAAAACTAAGGGTAATGCTGCTCAACGCCAGAAGTCTAAATCTCAAGATGCAGGCTCTCGAAGCACTCCTCAGTATGGAGAGCATCGATGTCTGTGCAGTAACTGAAACCTGGTTCAAGGCTCCTGAGAGCACCCCAGCCCTACCAGGTTATACCTCGTATCATGCATTTCGGCCCCAAAACTTGGGCCGAACCACAAAAGGAGGGGGAGTGTCCATATTCATTAAAGACACCCACACCTCCAGGTTAGTGGCAACGCATGAAGCATCGGAGACCATCCATGTGCAACTAACCATAGGCAAAACTGCTATACAACTTGTAGCATGCTACAGACCACCCTCTCAATCTCAGGAACTCCATTCAGCCTTCCTGAAGACACTGGAGGATATGAATGTCTCACCAAATACCATCATATTGGTTGACTTCAACTACCCAAACATAGACTGGGTGCATTATTCCAGCCCTAACACCCCAGCCCAAAGGTTCCTGGAATTCATCAACTGAAATGCGATGGAACAACTAGTCACCTCCCCCACAAGGGGAAATAATATACTTGACCTGATCATCACAAACATGGGGACAAAATGCTCAACACCGGAAGTATACCCCTCACTAGTGAGATCAGACCACAAATTAATAACCCTAGATATTCATATCCCACCTCCACCCCCAGCACAAAAGACCACAGTGAGAAACTTCTCAAAAGCTGACTTTACACTCCTTAGGACTGAAATGGTATCCTTCAAGCCCCTTGGGCCAGTGGAAACCACATCCCACACTGCTGTATCCTTCACAAATACTTTCTACGGACATCTCCAAGAATGCATGGATCATGCAATCCCAAATAAAACCAAGACCCTTTCCACCAAAGGCAGGCGTCCTATCTGGTGGACCCCAGCCATAAACAAACTTTATAACAAGAGAAGGAAGCTACTGCAAGACAGAGCAAAATCCCATAAAGGGAAGGCATCTCTGATCAGCACTAGCAAAAAACTACGTTCGCTCATAAAATCATCAAAGGCCAACTTTGAGAGAAAAATCGCTAAGGACACTAAAGATGACCACAAGGCCTTCTTCAGTTATGTTAGAAACCTGGGCGGAAACCCTCAGATATGCTCAGAGTTAGTTCATAATGGCAAGAAATACACTGAACCCACAGATATTGCCAACATACTGGCAGACAGGTTCAGTGCAAATTTCTCCCCTCCCTCACCCCCAAAAGATGAAATATTTATCCCAGCTGAATGCAACCTCCCTGACATCTCAGATGTCCAGGTGAGAGCTGCTCTCAGCAAAGCTAAAAATACAGCATCTATGGGACCAGATGGTGCCCCGGGTTGCGTGCTACGTGAATTCCTAGAGGAGCTAAACCTGCACATAAGAATGCTGTTTAATCTTAGCCTTACTACAGGATATGTCCCTGAACACTGGCGTACAGCAACAGTGGTCCCACTCCACAAAGGAGGCACCTCTACAGACCCTGGAAACTACCGCCCCATAGGCTTGACCAGCCTGGTCTGCAAAGCTATGGAAAGGATCATTATGGAACTCATAAACAAAGACATCGGAAACCTACAGACAATTGACGCTACCCAGTTCGGCTTTGTAAAAGGCAGATCCTGCCTTTTGAACCTGGTGGACTTTTTTGAAACAGTCACTAGAGCCATCGATGAGGGCAAAGCAGTTCATACATCCTACTTGGACCTGGCAAAAGCCTTCGACACAATATCCCACTCAGGCATCATAGACAAGCTCAACAGCTTAAATGTAAACCCATATGTCACAAGATGGGTTGCAAACTGGCTAAAGGACAGAACCCACAAAGTCAGAATAGCTGGAGCTATGTCAGATTCTAAGCCAGTCACAAGTGGAGTCCCACAGGGCTCTGTCTTGGGACCCCTCTTGTTCGGCATTTATTTCTCAGATGTGCAGGCAAACACAGGGGGGTTGTGGCTGACAAAGTTCGCAGATGACTGCAAACTAGGCGCCATAGTCGATACACCAGCTGACACATGCATCCTTCAGAAGGGCCTTACAGAAACAGACTGGTGCCAGAGTCATGGCCTTAAACTAAATGCCAAAAAATGTATAGTCATCCCCTTTGGGAAAAACAAAGTACCCACAAATTACCACATAGGTGGTAATCCATTAAGTATGGAAAAAGTAATCAGAGACCTGGGGACCCAAGTTGACAGTGACCTCTCATTTGACACCCACATCGCCAAATTGGTTAGAAAGACATTCTACCTTGCCCACCTTATCATGAAGGGATTCACATCCAGATCAAAGGATGTCATTGTACCCCTATATTCCTCCCTTATCAGGCCTATGATTGAGTACAATGCCCCATTTGGTATGTACCTCACCCAGCACCTGCAGCAGCTGGAGAGACCCCAAAAATATCTCACCAAGAGGATCAAGGGTCTCCAACATATGTCATATGCTGCCAGACTAAAGAAGCTCCAGCTCTATTCAGTAGCATACCGCCTGCTCAGAGGTGATCTGTGCCTGACGTACAAGGCCATGTCCAATCCGGAATTAATGGACATGCTCCACCTCAAAAAATCCAAATCCATCAGAGCCACGAGAGCTAAAGATCTAAACCTCAGCACAAATATGAATAGGACATGCTGGAGGGACAGATTCATAACCCAGAGGCTTCCCGCACTCTGGAACAGGATCCCAGTCCATGTTAGGCAGAGCCCCTCACTGACTCTCTTCAAGAGAAATCTTGGCGAGTGGATGGGTGATCATAGGTTTACCCCGGGGGTCATCTCTGTGTCATTATTAGACAGAGGCACAGTAAACTAAATTTATTTTGTACACTTTTGTATCATTACATGGGGTGGCGAAAGCCACGTACACTATTGGCTAGGCTTATACATGCCCTAGGGCAGATAGCCTAGTACTATACTATGAAACTATGTTGACATCTTCACCTTCATTAACTCAAGGGCAATACCTGTGTACCTTCCCACATTTAAAGGTTCCCGTTTTCCTTCTCGCACTCCAAGAACCACTCCAGAATCTTTCTATAAAATTGTTGATAGAGAAAGGATTCGTGTATCAAGAATTATATAGAAAGATTATGGAGTGCTCCTGGGAATGCGAGAGGGAAAACGGGAACCTTTAAAATGTGGAAGGTGCAAGTATTACCATTACATTAATGAAGGCAAAGATGTCTACATTAGAGGTTACTGTATTTTTCATCCTCCATTACATTAATGAAGGCAAAGCTGTCAACATTAGAGGTTACGGTATTTTTCATCCTCATTTTTACTGTAATTGCTCAACTAAGAATGTAGTTTATATAGCAATGTGTTGTAACTGTCCAGGTTTCTATGCACGTAAAACAGAATGGGCCCTAAAGGATAGAATTTATGAACATGCGTATGAGATCAAAATGAAAGTCCAATATAATATCTGTGGAAAAATATTCAACAACATGATGGACAGCTTTAGTTCTTATATTATGGATGTTGTCGAACAAGATGGGAGCATGGAAAGTTAAACCTGAAACCAAGGTATTTCAACTTGTGCTACAGGACTTTATGGTTTACAGTAAATGATATACCCACTTTAACTTGTGTATTGAGAATGAAATCTATTAATTCTTTTTAATATTTATATCTAATTGGTTGTAGTGTACATTTGATTTGTAACAGGGTGTTTTTTTAAATGTATACATGATGAATATTAATGGTCAATCTTTGATTTTCATTTGATTTTTATGTTAAATCATTCATGGTTCATTAATGTATTAACAATGATGTAAGATCGGGGAGGGATCTTGTTATTATATAAGCATTGTGGGATACTATGATTTACATCTCTGATGAAGTCCCTTTTATTATTTCAGTGACAAAAACGCTCAGATCTTTTATCTAACAAAGTTGTTTAGAGTATCTACAGTGCTGGATTACGATTTTCTTTATCGTATCAAAATTTTATTGATACCTGATGATAGTTCGAGCAGTCATTGTTTCCCATTTGGCAGACACTGATGTTGGCTTTTTGTTCTGCTGATGTGTGTTTCAATTTTTTTTTTTTTTGAGCTGGGGTACAGGATCCGAACTGCCTAGGATCTCTATCACCAAATCGAAAAGACTGGTGATCGAACGGCATTTACATCGGAAATGCCGTTCATCGAGGTGTTTATTGTGAGATCGTGGTACAGTGAAGATCGGAAAATTTGCCCTTTTCTCACTGTAGTGCAATCTCGGAGTTGGTATATACATATATATATATATATATATATATATATATATATATATATATAGATAGATATAGCAGAGATGGTAAGGGAGACAGCTAGAAAGGTGCTTGGTGTGACATCTGGACAGAGGATGGAGGACAAGGAGACCTGGTGGTGGAATGAGGAAGTACAGGAGAGCATACAGAGGAAGAGGCTGGTGAAGAAGTGGGATTGTCAGAGAGATGAAGAAAGTAGACAGGAGTATAAGGAGATGAGAGCATGGCGAAGAGAGAGGTGGCCAAGGCTAAGGATAAGGCATATGGAGAGTTGAATGAAAGGTTGAACACTAAAGAGGGAGAAAAGGACCTGTACCGATTGGCTAGACAGAAGGACCGAGCTGGGAAAGATGTGCAACACGCAAGGGTGATAAAGGATAGTGAGGGAAACGTACTCACAAGCGAGGAGAGTGTGTTAAGCAGATGGAAAGAGTACTCTGAGGGGCTGATGTATGAAGAGAATGAGAGAGAGAGAAGGTTGGATGATGTGGGGATACTGAATCAGGAAGTGAAACAGATTAGCAAGGAGGAAGTACGGACAGCTATGAACAGGATGAAGAATGGAAAGGCTGTTGGTCCAGATGACATACCAATGGAAGCATGGAGTTGCTTAGGAGAAATGGCAGTTGAGTTCTTAACCAGATTGTTTAATGAAATCTTGGAAAGTCAGAGGATGCCTGAGGAGTGGGGAAAAAGTGTTTTGGTACCTATTTTTAATAATAAGGGTAATGTGCAGAGTTGTAGTAACTACAGAGGGATAAAACTAATCAGTCACAGCTAGGTTAAGAAAGGAGGTGATGATTAGTGATCAGCAGTATGGTTTCATGCTGGGAAAGAACACTACAGATGTGATGTTTGCTCTGAGACTGTTGATGGAGAAATATAGGGAAGATCAGAAGGAGTTGCACTGTGTCTTTGTGGACTTGGAGAAAGCATATGATAGGGTGCCTAAAGAGGAGTTGTGATATTGTATGAGGAAGTCAGGAGTGGCAGAGAAGGAGTGGTACAGGATATGTACAAGGGTAGTGTGACAGTGGTGAAGTCTGCAGTGGGAGTGACAGATCCGTTTAAGGTGGAGGAGGGATTACATCAAGGATCAGCTCTGAGCCCTTTCTTATTTGCAATGATGATGGACAGGTTGACAGACAAAATCAGACAGGAGGCCCCATGGACTACGATGTTTGCAGATGACATTGTGATCTGTAGTGAGAGTAGAGATCAGGTTGCGGAGACCCTGGAGAGATGGAGATATGCTCTAGAGAGGAGAGGAATGGACTAAGACAGAATATGTGTGTGTGAATGAGCGGGAGGATAGAGGAAGGTTGAGGATGCAGGGAGTAGAGTTGGCGATGGTGGATGAGTTTAAGTACTTGGGATCAACAGTTCAGAGTAATGGTGAGTGTGGAAGAAAGGCAAAGAAGAGAGTACAGGCAGGGTGGAATGGGTGGAGAAGAGTGTCAGGAGTGATTTGTGACAGACAGGTACCAGTAAGAGTGAAAGGGAAGGTCTACAATAGGGTAGTGAGACCAGCTATGTTGTATGGGTTGGAGACGGTGGCATTGACAAAAAGGCAGGAGTCAGAGCTGGAAGTGGCAGAGTTAAAGATGTTAAGATATGCACTGGGTGTGACAAGGATGGACGGGATTAGGAATCAGTATATTAGAGGGTTAGCTCAGGTTGGACGGTTTGGATACAAAGTCAGAGAGGCGAGATTGCATTGGTTTGGACATGTGATGAGGAGGGATGATGGGTATATTGGGAAAAGGATGCGAAGGATGGAGCTGCCAAGTAAGATGGAAAGAGGAAGGCCTAAGATAAGGTTTATGGACATGGTGAGAGAGGACATGCAGGCGGTTGGTGTGACTGAGCAATAGGCAGGGGACAGGAAGAAATGGAAACAGATGATCTGCTCTGGCGACCCCTAACGGGAAAAGATGAAAAAAAAAAAAAATATATATATATATATAAATTAGCGGGGGGGGGGGCACAACCCCCCACAAGAGTCACATCGATAACTGGCATTTTCAATGTAAAAGCCATTCAATCTCTGGTCTTTTCGATGTCGTGATATAGACCCATTGCCATGGGTCTAGACACAGTAAGGCCTTGTTAAGATTAATTCTGATTGCTGCCAAAAAAAAAAAAAACAATTACTGGAAAATGGAAATCAAACTCTAAACCAACTCTATTTCAAGTATTGAATTTTGTCCCAGAGTTGGTGTATGTATATATATATATATATATATATATATATATATATATATATATATATATATATATATATATATATATATATATATATATATATATAAAATTAGCGGGGGGGGGCACAGCCACCCACAAGAGTCACATCGATAACCGGCATTTAAGATGTAAATGCCGTTCAATCTCCGGTCTTTTCGATGTCGTGATATAGACCCACTGCCTAGACACAGTAAGGCCTTGCTAAGATTAATTCTGATTGCTGCCAAAAAAAAAAAAAAAAAAAAATTACTGGAAAATGGAAATCAAAGTCTAAACCAACTGTATTTCAAGTACTGAATTTTGTACCAGAGTTGGAGTGTATACATATATATATATATAAATAATTAGCAGGGGTGGGACACAGCCCCCCCAAAAGAGTCACATTGATAACCGGCATTTTCGATGTAAATGCCGTTCAATCTCCGGTCCTTTCGATGTCTGATATAGACCCATTGCCTAGACACAGTAAGGCCTAGTTAAGATTAACTCTGATTGCTGCCAAAAAAAAAACAAGTACTGGAAAATGGAAATCAAAGTCTAAACCAACTAGATTTCAAGTACTGAATTTTGTAGCAGAGATAAAACAACTGGAAATGGAATCTTTAGAAAAGTATAGGAGCAAATTACATAGAAAAAATGGAAATTGTGGGAGCAATACATGCAGAATAATGTTTGAAGAAGGAGTGAGGTTTAAAGGAAAGCAGGACCTGATAAATTTATGTAATGTTGAATTGATGATAAATATACAAAAGAATATATGTGATGTATGTTTGCAACTGGAAATATGTTTGCATAGTTTGTTTTCTTTCATATAAATGTATGCTTGCCTATGTCTTAAGTTATAATTAAATACAAGTGTTAGAAATAAAAAAGGCAAATGATTTTACATGGTCACACCTCCAGCATAAGCTCAACAGGCATAACGCATTCAAAGTAACAATGGAGAGAGGTGAGAACAAAAAAATTAGTAAAACCAGGTGCTACAGCAGAAATCACAGACTCTGCACTAGCAACCTGCAGTTATTAAACATTCTAATGGAAGACAAACCAGAGAGAAGACACCCTATTATACCAGCTAACGGGTATAAAAGAAAGGCAAGAACTGGAAAAGTACCGAAGTAAAAAAGGACACTCAGTGAAACAGCAGCACAATTTCTTACTATCTTAAACTGTCAATGCAGCCCCAGCACATTGTGTACAATAGCTAAGGCAGTTATAAATAAATTATAGCCACAAAACAAATATTTTCAATAAGTGTGTCTTCTTATATGTAATCTACAATGACACTTCTTATGTGAGGATATCAGCCTTAACTTAAGAGGTATCTCCATTAACCTGAATGATGACAGATGTAGGGCAAGCCATTCAATCCAGAATGGATGATCAAATGAACCTCTGGAAACTCTTGATTCATAAAGTATCCTCCTACATTTAACAACCCTGGGGACAGTTATAATACAGAGTCAATTGCAGGGGTGTTCCTGCATGAAGAGGGACAGAGGCATAGCTCCACAAAGGAAGCAGAATTTCAAAAAAGGTTAATGTTCAACTAATTCCAATTAAATGATTTTCATTCTTTCAGTCTTCAAAAGCAGAAAGGAATACAATTTAAGGTGCAAGGGTACAGGATAGAGGCCTCCAATTAAGGCAATTCTTCTATATACTTTTCTTCTTGCATGTAAAGATTACAAGTCATGCAAAGCCTGACATTAATGGGTGCTATGATGAATTACACCAGGGCAGCTGAGGAGAGACTGCTGACACATTAAATGCAAGTAACTTTACCATGAAGTGGTTCTGAATCCAAACTTCAAATCCGCAAGGGCTGTAATTAAGTGCTGTCCTGAAAAAAAAAAGATGAAAACTTTAACTTAGAAAATGACACAGGTAGCATTAGTTTACATAAATAAACACTGCAACAACATTTTAATATTTTAATGTACTCATTCCAACAACTAATCATTCACTTTAATTAGCTCTGACTGGAAAATCCAACTGTGCACAGAATCCAGCCCCCACCTCCATTATGACTTTCTTGAGTTTAAGTAACCTGCCTAACCATACAAAAGCAGCAAAAGCAAAACAAGTTAATGAAATAAAACGTGGCCTTAAGAAACTCAAGATACCAATGCTCAAACAGTCAAACCAGCATAATCAAGAAAGAAGGAAAACGGAAAGCACAGCACTTCCAAAGATAGAACAATTAAAGTTAATAATAGGAACAAACACAAAGAAACCTGATTAGGTTTGTCATGGGTGAGTACCCCCCTCCTTACTCTGAAAATAAGGCAAAACTAAATGTACCTGTATATAAATGTTCTAGAAGTGAAAATTACTCAGTTCTATCATAACTGGCCACCGTATAATTTTTACAATGTAAGCAGTGAGACTTGAACAGACTTACATACGTGTATTTTAAAACTGGCTAAAATTTGCGGTGGTGGTGCTACGGTAGCATTGTCGCCTCACAGTATGACGTTGTCCTGTTCGATTCTCAGCTAGAGCGTCTTCTGTGTGGAGACATGCATGAATGGGCATACCTTCATTGAAGGTTGTGCGTCAGGGCTGGGAACTCAGCACGTAAAAATCTACTGCCAATCATTAGCGGACCGGAGTTCCGCTGTGGCGACCCCTAACCGGAAAAAGCCAAAAGACACAACAACATTTTAAAACTGGCTAAAACATTACTGACTTCAGTGTTTGTTTTTCATGCCTCATTACTGAATACAGCTGCAACAAAAAAATCATACGTTCATGGATATTTACTAGGCTGTTGATCTGTGAAGATCTTAAGAAGCCTAGCCTTACATTCCCATGGTAGTCTTTTACCCTTTTATATTATGTACAAATAACCCACAGATGGACCAAACAAGGATATGTTGGGACATTTACATGTTACCCTATCCATCAGGGACACGGGTACTAACCTGGGGAGATTTGCAGTTGCACTCATTTGTCAAAATTACATTTGAATAGAGCAACAGAAGTACTTTGCTTAATGTGGAGTGGAAGATGGCTCTGTAGAAGCAGTATTCTCTATGATACAAACCTATCCCTCCAACATATTTTATTTATTTTGCAAAGGAGACTGACATCACTTGAGATGATATTTATAATACCAGTGGACTTGTGAATGAGTAATAGGTCTGACAGAATAAATTCTGCTGAAGTTCTATACGCAAGGTCTGAAGAATAAGGTCCACTGAAGTTCTATATGCAAGGCAGAGGGTGCCTCTCAGTAGTCTGCATGCTACTGAGAAGAGGTACTAGTCTTTAAGATGGGCTGCAAATGTTTTACAATTTAGGCCCTTGATTTTTTTCTTTTTTCTTTTAGTGGGAAAGTGTTATGGTTATTCCAGTTGTGACGAGTGTTTGGACAGGTACATATTGAAAGAGGCATAATATACTCAGTGAGCAGCCTAATAAGTACCAATCACATTGGACCAATTACATCCCTGAATCTGGATGTAATACTTTTAAATATAAATTGTGGAATGAAAAACAGCTTCCTTAAAACAGTTGATACATGGTGATCAAAGGACAGTCTATTGTTGACAAAGGTTCCGACATCCCTAACAACAAGATCAATTTTCAGGAGTGTTTTGTCAATGTGATACTTAGAAGGGAAGTCATGCTTGCTGAAGGACACGATTATACATTTCCTGACATTTAGTTTTAGTCCATGATTTGACACCAACTATTTCTTTGAGACAGGTCATCTTGGGGGATCTTGGTGTCCTCTTGGTCAGACACAAAGCCTTAACATTAGCTTTGACCTCAGAGAACCAAGTGCCAAAGAGGAGAGGCCCAAAGACTGGACAATGAGGTATACTACTAGTGACAGGTCTTTTGGAAGAGGACGTACAGCTGCCCACCCCAACTTACTGGATTTATTTTGAGCTAATTTGCTATCCAAACAGTAACATACGGATTGACATTTAGCTGGGAAAGTTTAACTGCAATGCCCAAGTCTAGCATGGGGTTAACACCTTTGCGAGGTAGAGCTATGTGGTGTGTACTATTTTAACGCTAATCCACTGTTTCAATAACTTTTTTGAAGTCAAACAGGCGGGACCTGCCCTTGAAGAATCCAAACTGGGTGGGGTCAAGAATCTATAGGTCACCTATATCCTTATATATTAACTCCATAACGATTCATTTCATAGTCAGGCTTATGAGTCTACAATTACACAGGTCTCCTGAATCTCTGTATTGAATCCACCCATCATCCAATCCAGTTCATGTATGCTTCGTTAATCAGATCTCCAATGAACCAACAGAATATGACTGTGTAAATGATAACACCAAGACAGTGATCATGCATTACTAGGTGATAAAATGTTACATTTAAGCCAGTTGATAATCTTTTTACAGTGAGTATTCTCAGAAATGCACAACAGAAGTGCATTGCAACAAGTTCTACTGCCCAAATCTGTACCATTAATCAAAATAGTGTCAAATAATACTGGAGTTGGACAGTAAACATCAATCTGTCCACTTCTGACACCAACAACAGTGAAGTAGTCACATATAGTGTGACCAGTCTCCAAAAAGATTTGATGTAACTTGCAGAGCACTCTTATAGGTGCATATTGGATCTCAACACAAACAAAGTAAACAATTATGTACTTAGCTAATGGAATTTCAGCAGCCATGGATTGGGAGAAACCCTGGGACTCAAATTTGCATGGGCTTTGAGATTTGACTGCCAAGTCTTTGATTTACAGACCTTTGAGAAGAGTGACTACTGTAACCCCAGGTTGATATTTACCACTTCTTGCAAGCATATCATGTTTACTTTTTAATTAAGTTAATGACCGGCTTCTTAATAAAAGGGGAAGCTTATTTTGATTTTTATTATTAGATTCCTTGTTCTGGTTTTGCCCACAGCAGTGCATTCCATTTACAGATATTCACTAATATAGATAAAAAATTGCCTTACGGAACAGACAGAGGTCACCTCTAAGTAATATGTAAGAAACAAAAAAATAATGACTGATCCTGAAGCCTGTCTGAATATTTGTTTTCTAGTCCTATCATTTTTCTAGTAAGTTGTTATAACCCTTCACTGTCGTCCATGTGACTTGTTAGAAGGTTACAAAGCACAGTGCTGTACTCGACTACTGTTGAATCAATGAGACACAAGCGGCCAAAAAATCTTTCTGAAGTTACTACATATGCCCTTCACAACTAGCCAAACTAAAGAATATCCTCTTCTACCTTCATTAGATACACTGGTATTGGTGGTAACATTGTCACCCCACGTCTAGGCTTATTTACCAATGCATATGAAGTCTTTTATTTAATCCTGTATACTGTTTGCCTTGATACAATCCCTATGAACCAAATTGAACAAGCTTTACAACCTCTGCTGAGCAAAGGTGTTGAAAAAGGTTTCTTCAGTGAATAAATCTGCAAAAAAAAAAAAGTGTGTGAAATATTCTTGAATTCCATTGGTTTATTGCCTCCAAGAAGTACAACAAAAATTTCAGTTTTCCCTCTGGGTGCTCACATGCTTCCTGTGTGGAAAGCCTTTTAATTACAGAAAATGTATAGTAATTGATTTGTGTGACCAACTACGTCTTGTCAGTACCAACCCCATGGAGAAAGTGGAATTTATAAGTGGCAATTATCTATTGCCATTTGTGCATTACCTTCCTTGATGCATCAGACACAGCAAGGGCTTTAGTACCAAGCTTTGTAAAGGGTTCATTGCAAGAACATTTGTTTTGTGACACTAGCCATTATAGGTCTATCCAATAAGACATGGGTTTGGGGGCTGTTCCCCACTGTTAATTATATAAAAGAGCAACAACATTTTTACCTCTGTAACAACTTATTTCTTTCTTTTCAATGGTCAAGTTATTCTACAAGAAAAAGGCACACTTATCGGAGGGTCATGACTTTACCAGCTATGCCAGTCTTTTTATAGGATTAACTAAAAAAAAAGGCATTTTACTCAGAGACATATTTGACTACAAATGTTATGTACTGTTGAATCACTGACGTTTTTATGAACTGGTCTTCAGGTGGAAGTCAACCGTTTCTTTTTTTCTAGACTGCAATCCACTGACTTGGGTATTTGCTTAACAATTAACCTGAGCGAAGTTTCTATGGTATTCTTTGAACATATCAGTTTTTGTTCATGAATGTATATTTAAAATTAAATACACAGGGAAAAAAAACATATCAGCAATTTTTATTAGAGTCGGTTATACCCTTGACATACATAAATTTAAATGTGTTTCAAGGGAAATTACAGTAAGGTTTTCCGTAGTGTTTATATGAAGCAAGTGCACAAACAGCCTTTGAGAAAAAACAAAGGGAATCCACCACAAGGTCCTCCACACAGCCTTTACGTGAAAAAAAAAAACAGGAAGAAGTATGTTCCATCACTAGATTTACTCTATGTGTTTCCAGAATAGTGGAAGTTATTAACAGTAATTGGCTCCTAAGCGATTCTGTTTTGCACACCGTTTTACTCAACTGCCCCAAGTCTGTGTACAGAATTCCCAGAGTGTGGCAGACAATTACTTTATTCGAGCTTCTCCCCTTTTGACTACAGAATATCAAATGCAGGCTAGGCTGTCTGGGTGCTTTTTATTTGACTACTCAGTTGGGAAAATTGTCTTCAGATTCCTGAACATATTAGCAAAGAACACTAACAAATCTAGTGGCAGGTGGCTTCTGTCCAGCTCAGAGTTCCAAATGGGTCTAAAATGTTTTATAATGCATTATGAAGCAAAGGAGTACTTGATTGCTAGCACCTCCTTTAAACTGTACCAGAAAGAAGCATGAATTTTTAAGGTAAATATTACATTACAAGCATTTTTACTTCAACCGCTCTGTTTCTCCACTGTATTGTGATGGAATAAATAATAAAATGTTTTGAATCATTCTCTGAAATGTCCCATCAGCTCACATATTTATAGATTTAAGGTACCTCTGGAAAGACTTTTGCATTCACATGGGTTTTGTATAACACTTGGAGCTACTTACTTACTAGGTACTTTTTAGATACTGTTTCAGACTAATATACATTTAGGTATACAGTTGATTGTTTTTAGAGTGAAGTGTATTTATTAAGCAATAAGTGAATCCCATACATAGTTTAGTGATCTGTCACTCTTTATTGGCACATTATTAGGTTTATCATTCACAAGGCTTAGTAAAATTCAGTTTCGCTTGTCTACTTTTTTCATGAAAGCTTTGGTACTTTGAAGATATTTCAGAAATAATTTGTAATATTCGCAGCTGACTACCACTTGCATTTTTCTAAACGGTTGTAATTACTTTTTTAAATTCCTGTACATAGTATATTTTGTAACTTGGGAAGTTTTAGGCCAAGATATCAGCTACTTTGTTTAAAGTTATGTTTAAGACATACAACTTCTTTGACACAAAACAGTGTAACAGCACAAATTTAAAATGTTGCCCCCAAATCTTTAACAATGGCACAATTTTAAGATATGACCATTTAGTTTGCAATCAAAACAATGTCCTTTTTGCCAAGTCTTAAGATGCTACATTTTTTGACATTAAGGTGATACTTTTTGTAGACAATCTTAGAGAACTTTGGCATCTCACATCTAAGAGCATATTAGGATCTTCTAACTTTACTGGTATTTTTTAAATGTGACACATTAGTAATAAGAAAGAAAATATCTGAATTGTAAGTGTTGTAGTGAGCTTTTCCTGACTGGAAAGGCTAAATACTGATTTAAGAACTAAAAGATAAAATTATCACCGTCTTCCCCCAAACCCATCCCCAAGAGCTAATCAGATTTTGGATTTCTGGGGAACTCTCACATACCTGGAGGTGAGCCATAAAATATAAAAGAGCATAACAATCAACCATAAGGTGAAATATTCCCATGCAGTAAAAAAGGGAAGTGGTGAAGGACAAAAAGATGCCGCTGGGGTTGGCTGAGGAAGGAGACTAGATAGGTACTCTACTCACCTTCCCTTTGTACAGGTCAGTAATAGGGCTACATATAGAGCACTAAATCAATTTCCAGCACCCATACTATGAAAAGGGACAGCATACTGGTATGAAGTGTTCAGAGTATAGGAACGGAGGAGATGGCCAATGAGAAGCAAAGAAAAAACAGCTTGAAAAGTAAACAGTGAACAGAAAGGATGATATGAACTGTAGAACATTCACTGCCAGAATGTCAATAAGAGATAAGAACAGCAGAGACAGGGAGGAAGACAGAATAGGGGACACGAAGGAGATCACTCAAGAAAGGTATAAAGAAAATATTTCACAGACAAAGTGGTGTACAAGGCCAACTTAAAAAAAGTCAAGGGTGTGTAGGGAAAGAAACCTGACTGCGACCAAGGCGACATGGGTTTCATTAGTTGTCCCAGTACCTGAGAAGCCAGGCAGAGAGGGAGAAGAGTGAAGGAGTACGGCTCATTCAGTTTCACAGGTGGTAAGATTATTTCACTTTTGGGCACACTGGATGGTGCGATTTTCCCTGGTGGAGACCAGGAAAACCAGCACTTCTGCTTCAAGGGAGGAGCAGTTTGGCCTGAGAGGAAATGTCACTTGCAGACGTGAGGAGATGCTCTTCACTGCAAGCCATTGTTTGTCTCCCCAGCACTTCACCACATGCATGCAAGGCATGGGGTAGTATACAAAACTCTGAACCACTCCTCATGGCTCTTCATGATGGCTCCTCTCAGATGTCCGGTGATGGGGACTGAATGGACCAATTGACTAAAAAATAGTCAGACTGTTAGTAGGTTGTGGAGTTAAGAGAACAAAAAATGTCATTTCAAAACTAGAGCTCTAAGGCTCATGAAAAGAAAGTTAAGTACTTTCCAAAATGATAGATCTGTGCTGTCTTCTTCTAACCAGTTCAACGTATGGGTTATCAGATCCAACTTGGATCCGGCAACAGCCATTTCAGAGTCTTCAGCTGAAGAACTCCACCTCCTCTACCCAAAACCCTGCTCTACTATTCTCTCCTAAGATAGTACAGTTGTGTACACCTACCATAAATGTAGATGTTCGAGTGTCTTCACTGTTGCAGTCATAACTGTAGGGTGCTCCTGCCGGCAGGCAGCCCGAGGTCGGCCAGAATCCCAAAGTCTGGGTCCGGCGTCGGCTGTATAAGCTAGTATCCTGACGTCAGTACGCCTTGGTACATAGCCGTCAGCCGACGCCATCTTCTCCAGCCTTTCTTGCCCTAGATGTCAGAAATCCCCAACAAATCAAAAATGAATCCAACAAGGAAACACAAATACACCACAAATAAGAGAAAAAGAGGGGATAGGAGGGAGGGAAACCCCGACTGCAACAGTGAAGACACTCGAACATCTACATTTATGGTAGGTGTACACAACTGTACTATGTTCTTCGTGTTTCACTGTTGCAGTCATAACTGTAGGGTGGAATCCCAAAGCAGTGTAGAGAGGGAGGAGGCTTTAGATAGAAGAAGGGGAGGCAAGAATACCCTGCAAGACAGCAGAGGCAAAGCCTGCCCTGGACTTAGAAAACAAGGGGAGATTGTAGTGCTTGGAAAAAGTATGCACAGAACTCCAAGTGGCAGCTTCCAAGATATCCTTGGTAGGGACTCCTCTGAGGAAAGCTGTAGAAGTAGCAGCTGCTCTAGTAGAATGACTTCTAATGGTCCCTGGAAACTGTTTCCCATGATGAGTGTAACAAAATCTGATTCCATAAGCAATCCATTTGGAAATAGTTTGTTTAGAAATAGGTTTTCCAAGAGAACTGGAGGCAAAGGAAACAAACAATTGTTTAGACTTTCTGAAATCTTTAGTCTTGTCCAAGTAAAATCGTAACTGTCTGTGTACATCCAATGAATGCAAAATCCTTTCCCCTTTATTTTGAGGATTTGGAAAGAAAGTAGGAAGGTGAATTGTCTGATTTAAAGCCACTTTCGAAATCACCTTAGGCATGAAAGTAGGATTGGTCCTCAAGGATACTCTGTCCTGATGGAAAATAAGGTATGGTTCCACAGCCATGAGAGCTTGCAACTCTGAGACCCTTCTAGCAGAGGTCAATGCTAACAAAAGAACAGTCTTCCAGGATAGAAACTTAATATCTGAAGATGCAGCAGGCTCAAAAGGAGGCAAAGTAAGTTTTTCTAAAACATAATTAAGATCCCAGGCAGGGACAGGAGGGTCCTTGGAGGCCGCAAATTTTAGCCCCTCTCAAGAACTGCTTCACCAAAGGATGTGAAAAACAGGAGGATCAGAACTGAAATGCAGAGATAGCAGAAGCATGAATCTTAATGGAAGAAAAGGAAAGTCCTTTAGATAAAAGTTCGAAGGTAAAGCAAAATAGAGGAGAGATCAGGAACCTGAGGATCAGAGCCTCGGTCCTGCATCCAAATAGAAAACCTCTTCCATTTAGAGGCATAGGATTTCCTAGTGCTAGGCCGTCTAGCTTCCAAAAGAACATCCAAAACTTGTTTGGGAAGACTAGAGGAAATCAAATTCCTTTGAAGAGCCAAGCTGCCAGGCAAAGGTCTTGAGATTGGAATGTAGTAACTGACCCTGATGCTGGGACAGAAGCGAAGGGTTCACTGCGAGACTCCAAGGAGGCCCGAGAACAGGAGCTTTAAGGTTGGATACCAAAACTGTCGAGGCCAATTTGGAGCAATCAAGATGAGAAACTTGGGCTTGTCCTGTTTTATCTTCAGTAGTACCCGAGGCAGTAGAGGAAGAGGAGGGAAGGCATATGCTGAAAGACTTCTCCAGCTGAAGGACAGGGCATCCACTCTCCATGCTGTTTTGTGGAAGGACCTGGTGCAAAAACGAGGCAGCTGATGATTGAGATGGGATGCAAACAGATCTATCTGGGGACATCCCCAAACTGCAGTAATCCTGTTGAACAAGTTGGTGTCTAGCATCCATTCGTGAGGATCTGAAATGTTTCTGCTCAGGCTGTCTGCTAAGAGATTCTGTTTCCCTGGAATGAATTGAGCCTGGAGATGCAGATTCAAATTTAGAGCTGTGTCCCACAAACCCATAGCTAGTCTGCAAAGGGGTATGAATGAGAACCCCCTGCTTGTTGATGTACCACATGACCGTGGTGTTGTCTGTCAATTAGCAGAGGCCCTGGTTGTAAAAGGTTTTGAAGGCTAAAAGGGCATTTTGAACTGCCAACATTTCCTTCAGATTGATGTGCCAGTGAAGATGGTCCTTTGTCCAGGTTCCCTGCTGGCAATTGTCTAGAAAGTGTGCTCCTAAGCATAATCCGAGGCGTCCGTGGTTAGGATTTGAGCAGGTTGAGGAGACGAAAAGGTTTTCCTTCGTTTAAAGTGCATGCCCTGGACCACCAGAGGAACTCCTTCTGGAGGCAGGGGATCAGAGGAATCAGAATATCCAGATCGTGGTAATGCTGTGACCATACACTTTTCAGATACCATTGAAGCTTTCTCATGTGAAGCCTTGCGTTTGGAATCAACAGAATGCAGGAAGCCATGTAGCCCAGAGCCTGCAGGAATTTCCTTGCAGTGAGCTGAGATAGAGTTGCCAAGGTGTTGAAAGTAGAAGCCAGCTGAGTTTGTTTTTCTGTTGTGAGGTAGGCCCTTTGTAAGGTTGTATTATAAGAGGGCTCCCAAGAAAACCATTTGTTGAGAAGGGATCAAATGTGACTTTTTTATGTTCACTGAGAATCCCAGTAGTAGGTGAAGACGTTGAACAAAGTCCAGGTGTTGAAGCAGAAGATCTTTGCTGTCTGCCTGAATAAGGCAGTCGTCCAAATAGGGGTAAATCTGGATCCCCTGAAGTCTGCAGTAAGCCACTACTGGTGCCAGGCACTTGGTGAAGACTCTGGGCGCAGTAGATAAACCAAAGGGCAGAACAGAGAATTGAAAGTGCCTCGAACCTGCCTTGAACCTGAGGAATTTCCTGCGTTCTTGTCTGATAGGGATATGCAAATAGGCTTCCTTTAAGTCCAATGTCACCATCCAGGCGTCCTGAGAGAGCATTGGAATTAGCTGTTGCAGAGTAAGCATCTTGAACTTTGGAATTTCCAAAAAGGTGTTTAACACAGAAAGGTCCAGAATAGGTCTCCATGAGTTTTGTTTTCTGGGGACCAGAAACAGCCTTGAATAAAACCCTTTTCCCATTTCGAGAGTGGAACAGGCTCTATGGCTCTCATGGCCAGAAGAGCATCCACTTGAGTTAAGGCCTCTGACCATTGAAGTTTTGGCAGATCTGGCCAACCGTGAGTCCTTGGCAAAGTGTGAAAGTGGAACTTGTAACCTTTTAAAATCACGTCCAATACCCATTTGTCCTGGGTAATATGAGTCCAATTTCTGTAAAAAAGAGACAGTTTTCCTCCGAGAGGGGCGTCCAGGTGAAGGGTCCTGAAGCCCAACCAGAGATTCATTGAGTTTGCTTTCTTTGAGATTGGGATCTGTCTTCTCCCCTTCTAGGTGAAGAAGCAGTCCATTGTCTAGATCTGTATGAGGTCTGGCCTTGACTACGACCTCTGGAGCGTCTGTATCTTCCCCTTTGAGGCCTGTCAGACGTGGGAAAGGACCAATTTTAGAGGGCCAATTCCTGGAAAATCTAGGAGGCTGAACTTGCAAGAAATCTTTTACAGTCTGCATGGACTTTGCCTTTTCTTCCATCTTTTTAATAACTTCCTCAGCCTTGGAACCAAAAAGAACATTTTGTTGAACAGGGGCATCTAATAACTTAGCCTTAACCTGTTCAGGTAAACTTTGTTCACGAAGCCAGGCATGTCTCCTAATCACAGTGCCAGAGGCAGCAGCCCTGCAAGAAGCATCCAAAGCATCAAAACCACATGTAAGCTATGCTTGTTAACCTGTTCAGTAGCATGCAAAACATCCTGAAGCTCCTTATCCTCTGCACAAGCAGGAAGGGAAGCAAGCTTTTGCTTTAAAACAGACAAAAGAAATTGCTGATATTTAAACATATGAAACTGGCAATTTAAAGCCCTTACAGACAGGGTAGCAGAAGTATATACCTTTTTTCCCCACCTGTCTAAAGCACGAGAATCCTTCTCAGAGGGAATAGGATTTTTAGAAGTAGCAACCTTAGCAGCCTTAGAGCCCTGAGAAATAGTTTCAGGATCCGCAGAAGGGTTTTTAAATAAAAATAAATGAGAGTCAGGAACCCTATAAAATCTATCAGGCTTAGAAGGAGCAGGAGGCATGGAATCAGGATTCAAATTAGCCTCAGAAAAAGCATCATCTACAATGTCCAAGACAGGAGGGATAGCTAAAGGCCTATGCTGAGGAAGAAGAAGAAATTCTCTAAGCCTCTTTTTGGAGGCAGAATATTCCTGTCCTTCCCAATGAAAATGTTCCCTCATCTCATGCAGGGTTTCCCCAAAAGAAAAATCCTCAGGCGGAGAGGCCGAGGGCAAAGAAAGTACAGTTTTGTACCTACCATAAATGTAGATGTCCGAACTGGATAGCATCTGCAGTCATAACAAGTGGGTTGTCCTGTCGTCAGGCAGCCCTGCAGTCGGCCGGATTCCAAAGTCCGGGTCCGGCTTCGGCTGATGTCGCACTCCACCCGACGTCATCTCTGTTGGTCTTCGGGTATATAAGCATCAGCCGACGCCATTTTCCTCAGTGTTTCTTGCCCCAGATGCCAGTAGCCCTCTTGCAGGCTAAAATTTGGATAGATGCCAATGTTTCCAAATAGATAGAGGTAAACACAACAATAAGCATATATGTACATATATACAAACAAATACACCATAAAAGACTCCCCCCCCAAGAGCTAGCTATTAGGAGGGTAAACACCCTAGGAGTACCACAGAGAAGAAGGAGGGAGGGTAATCCTGACTGCAGATGCTATCCAGTTCGGACATCTACATTTATGGTAGGTACAAAACTGTACTATGTCCTTCATGGATGCATCTGCAGTCATAACAAGTGGGTAGAATACCATAGCCAACTAGGGGAGGAGGATAAAAGTAGATTATGGTGTGTTTAGGATCCCTTGCAGTACAGCAGTGGCAAAGCCTGCTCGGGATCTGGAATATAGAGGCAAATTATAATGCTTGGCAAATGTATGCACGGAGGTCCAAGTAGCCGCCTCAATAATGTCTTTGGTTGCCACTCCTCGTAAGAAGGCTGTGGTAGTGGCTGTTGCCCTTGTAGAATGAGGTCTTATGTTCTGTGGAATTGGTTTTCCATGGAAGGAGTAACAGTATCGTATGCAATTTCCTATCCATTTGGAGATTGTCTGTTTGGAAATAGCTTTTCCTTCCTTCCTGTTGCATAGGCTACAAAAGTTGGTCAGTCTTTCTGCTATTTTTGTTCTGTCCAAGTAGTAGCGTAGCTGTCTATGTACATCCAAGGTATGCAGTATTCTTTCCCTCTGTTTTGTGGGTTGGGAAAGAAGGTAGGTAGGTGGATTGCCTGGTTTAAAGACACTCTGGATACCACCTTGGGCATAAATGTAGGATTAGTCCTCATGGACACTCTATCTTGGTGGAAGATTAGGAAGGGTTGCACTGCCATTAAGGCCTGAAGTTCTGAAACCCTCCTTGCTGAAGTAATTGCTAGTAGGAAAGCAGTTTTCCATGACAGGTGTTGTAGGTCTGCTGTTGCTGCTGGTTCAAAGGGTGATAGTGTCAACTTTTCTAGCACAAAGTTTAAATCCCAAGCTGGTAATGGTGGTTTCCTTGGAGGTTTTACATTCTTGATTCCTCTGAGGAACTGCCTGAGCAAAGGGTGCGAAAAAACAGGTGGATCAAAGCTGTATTCTGCTGAAATAGCTGATGCATGTATCTTGATGGAGGAGTAGGACAGGCCTGAATGAAGAAGTTCGCCAGATACTCCAGAATGTTAGGCATATCTATGTTTGACACATCTTTTCCTCTTTCCGTACTCCAAATGACAAACCTTTTCCATTTTCCAGCATAGTTCCTTCTTGTTGAAGGTCTGCGGGCTTCAAGAATAATGTCTTTAACTCTTTGGGAAAGTTCTGGATTAGCTGCTGCTATGTGATGTTCCATGCAGTCAGTTGCAGCGTTTTAGGTTTGGATGTATGATGCTGTAGTTGTTCTGAGTTAACATCAAAGGCATCAGGGTATTGGCCACATATTGTTCGAGACATGCTCTTCAGTAGTGGGTACCAGTGTTGTCTTGGCCAGTTTGGAGCTATCAGGATTATCCTTGGACGTTCTTCCTTGATTTTAGTAGTACCTTGTGTATCAAAGGAAGAGGTGGGAATGCATATGCTGTTAGGCCTTTCCAGTTGAAGGAGAGTGAGTCCACTTTCCATACTAGTGGGTGGAATGTCCTTGTGCAGAATTTTTTGAGCTGGTGATTGAGAGGTGATGCGAATAGGTCTATCTGTGGCATTCCCCATTTCTTTGAGATGGTCTTGAAGATGTCCGGGTGCAGCTTCCATTCGTGGGCATCAAGTGGTTCTGCTTAATATGTCTGCTAGAGTATTGTCTTTCCCGGTACAAATATTGCCTGTAACTGAATGTTGTAGCTGAGTGCCAGGGTCCACAGCTCCAAGGTCATTCTGCATAGGGGGTATGAATGAGTGCCTCCCTGTTTGTTGATGTACCACATGACTGTGGTGTTGTCTGTCCTTATCATCAACTGGCCCTCTTTGAGAAATGGTTTGAACTTTTGGATTGCCAGTTTTACTGCCAGCATTTCTTTTAGATTGATGTGCAGGTGAAGTTGATCCTGTGTCCACAATCCTTGCACGCATTTGTCCAGCATGTGGGCCCCATCCTAGGTCTGAAGCGTCTGTTGTGATGGTCTGGCTTGGTTGACATCTGCGAAAGGGTAGGCCTGGGTTTGACTGGCATGCCTGAGCCCACCATAGGAACTCCTGTTTTAAGCATGGAATTAGTGGGATTTCTGTTTCTAGACTGTGTCTGTGTTGGGACCATAAATTCTTTAGGTACCACTGTAGTTTCCTCATATGTAGTCTGGCAAATGGGACCAAGATTATGCATGATGCCATGAAGCCCAAGGCCTGCAGAACTTTTCTTGCTGTTAACTTGTTCAGTTTTGTTAGTGCCAAGAAGTAGAGGAAGTTCTTTTGTTTTTCTGTAGTCAGGAATGCCATTTGTTGTACTGTGTCCAATTCAGCCAAGAATGTCCTTGTTTGGGATGGTATCAGCCTTGACTTTTGTAAATTGACTGTGTATCCCAGTCCTTGTAGCAAGTAAATGACCCTTTGTAAATCTGTTGTCAGCTTGCTTTTGTTGTCCCCTTGTAGCAGGCAGTCGTCCAGGTATGGGTAAATTTGAATTCCTGTAGTCTGCAATGGGCGATTACTGATGCCAGGCATTTTGTGAATACTCTGGGCGCAGTAGATAAGCCAAAGGGCAATGCTGAGAATTGATAGTGCTCTGATCCTGCAAGAAATCTGAGGTATCTTCTGCAGATTGGTCGAATGGGGACGTGCAGGTATGCCTCCTTGAGATCTAGAGTTACCAGCCAAGACTCCTTGCCCAGCATGGGAAGAAGTTGCTGTAGGGTCAGCATTTTGAATTTTGGGACAATGATGTATGTATTTAAGGTGGACAGGTCGAGAATTGGTCTCCAACTTTTTTCCTTTCTTGGAACTAGGAATAGTCTGGAATAGAACCCCTTTCCTTGTTCTGCTGTTGGCACTCTTTCCACAGCTCTCATGTTTGCTAACTCCATTATCTGGCGTAGAGCCTCTGTTTTTTTGATTTGGAGGTAGATTTGGCATTCCTCTTTGACTGGTAAAGTGTGGAAGTGAAACCGGTAACCTTGATCTATGGTTTGTAAAATCCACTTGTCTTTTGTTATGTAGTGCCAGTTCTTTGAAAATAAGGTTAACTTTCCGCCTAGAGGAGCTGCTATTTGTTCCCTGGTAGGCGGATTTAGGATTAAGTCACTGTGGTTGTGCTGATGTAGTGGCAGTGGCTGTGTCTGTGCCTCTGTTGTTACCTTGCCACTGTCGTCCTCTGTAGGCACCTCCTCTGGATTGGTTTCTGCCTCTGGAACGTCTATTCCTGCCCCTTTGAAATTTTGTGGAGTCAGGAAAGGACCAATTTTGGCAGGCCAGTTCCTGCTAAACCTTGGGGTTAAACCTGCAAGAAATCTTTAACAGTTTGAACAGATTTTGCCTTCTCTTCCATTTTCTTCATAACCTGCTGGGCAGGTGTACCAAACAAACTTGTCTTGTCCATAGGAGCATCTAGCAACTTAGCTTTAACATGATCCGGTAAAGCTTGTTCCTTTAGCCATGCATGCCTTCTTATCACTGTGCCTGTCATGGCTGATCTAAATGAAGCCTCCAGTGCATCATAGCCACATTTTAAGGAATGGTTGCTAACCTGTTGTATGTTATTTACCATCTCTAATACATATTTCTTATCAAGAGATTCATCAGTGGTTAGTTTTTAGTTAACTGATCAAGCATAAACTCTTGGTATTGTATCATGTGAAACTGACAGTTTAAAGCTCTAGCTGAGAGAGTAGCTGAAGTGTAGACCTTTTACCCCATCTGTCTAATGACCTTGCTTCCCTTTCAGAAGGAATAGGGTTTTAGCTGTGGTCGGCTACTGCCTTGGGACCCTGGGATATAGTTTCTGGGTCTGCAAGTGGGGCCTTGTAAAGGTGGTGATGAGTATCTGGCACCCTGTAAAATCTGTCTGGTTTGGCAGGGGCTGGGGTAAAGAATCTGGAGCGGAGCAAACATCATTGAAAGCATCATCCACCACAGAGAGAACAGGAGGTATAGCTAAGGGCCTGTGCTGTGGGAGGTGCAGAAAGGTCCTAAGTCTTTTCTGGAGTCTGAAAAATCCTGTTGCTGCCATTGGAACTGTTCTGGCATGGCATGCAAGGTTTCCCCAAAGGAGAATTCTTCTGGTGGGGAAGCAGCTGGAATGGATTCTTCAGCATCAGAATCTTCAAAATTGGAGAAGGGAGCCTCTGGCTGGTCAGTTATGTCTGATTCATCAGCAGAATCATCAGAAGACACTGGCTCAGGGGGCTCTGCCCTAGGTCTCTTCTCTGGGGGCTGAGAGGCCCTGTCTGGGTGAGATTGAGATCCTCTAATTAAAGAAATTAAATCTTCTGCCAAAGAAAGCATTTGAGAACTAGAAGAGGGCCTGGATGTGGGGGGTTTAACAGGCACTGTTTTAGTAGTCTTGGCTGCTTTAGCCCTGGTGAAGGCCTTAATGGACATGGCTGCTGGAGGCCTAGCAGCACCACGTGCTGGGGTAGAGACATCCAAGGGGATGGTGTCTGATAAGTCAACCACCGTAGTGGGTAAAATTTCTGAGGTCGATTCAAGAGTTGTAGCAGGGGCCTCAGTTGTAAGAATAGGTTCAGCTGTACTTTGATCAGTTTTCTCGGTTTCGGCCGAAACCGAGACACTCGCGTTTTGCTTTACCGTGGTTTCGGCCGAAACCGCGGACCGCGAGTGTCGGTCTTTATCTTTGCGTTTTTTGGTAGATTGGGTAGTCGGAGGATCCGGCGGCATAATGTACGCAAAATCAGAACCGAAAAACTGTTCTGCAAACTCCGACCGATGCCTAAGCGTTGTCGGTTGAAAGAGTACAGGCCGAACAGGCTGCTATGTGGGCTGGGCCTAAACAAGGCAGACAGTAAGAGTGGAAATCTTTATGAGGTATTTGTTTCCCACAGGTTAAACAATTGTTAACTTTTTCTGACATCGGCTGAGGCAAGAAGAGTCCCCACGGGTACTTAGCTTTAGAAGTCTTCAAGTAGTATTCGGTAGAAGTAATCTCTGGATCCGACCGACCGGCACTGCGAACAGCTTCTGCTACGCGGCAAGAAAGACGGAGGAAAATGGCGTCGGCTGATGCTTATATACCCGAAGACCAACAGAGATGACGTCGGGTGGAGTGCGACATCAGCCGAAGCCGGACCCGGACTTTGGAATCCGGCCGACTGCAGGGCTGCCTGACGACAGGACAACCCACTTGTTATGACTGCAGATGCATCCATGAAGGACATTCCTCAGCATCCGAATCCTCATAAGGGGGGAAGGAATAGTCCTGATCAGAGGAAGAAACAGAAGATACAAAAGCCTGGTCAGAGGAATCCAGAGTAACATCCTGTCGAGGCCTTTTCTCAGGAGGGGGGTGAGAACCCCTAATCATTGTAAGCAAATCTTCAGCCACCCTCAATAATTGTTTTTGTGTCTTGGGAGTGGATTCAGAAGCAGCTTGAGCTGGAACTTTAGACTTAGAAGGAGTCTTTGCCTTTGCCTTTGCCTTTGAAATAGTGATGTGAGTAGGCCTAAAAACCCCCTCAGAAGCCGGTACCTGCACAGCGGTTCCGGACCCATCTGAAGGAGCGACGTCCGAAGGTCCTGCAGCAGTGAAAATAGTGGGCCTTGATGGCTCCCCATGGGAGTCCGTATCGGCCATCGGTTCAGAAGCGGCAGACGACAGGGGCTGCAAAAGCGCCTCACTGACGACAGCCGAACCGGACGCTGGCTCCAGCTGCAACTAGTCCTGTTTGGACCTCGGAGGCCTGTCCTTGTCTTTGCGCTTCTTTTGAACTCCGGTAGTGTCCGACGACATTCTATAATTGAAGCGTCTACCAAAATAATTTAAAGCCCAATCGTACCTGCGTTTGATAGTACGAGAGTTGAACCTGGCACAGAACCGACAACAAGAAACGTCGTGGTCAGGGCCTAAGCAAGGTAGACAGTAAGAGTGGAAATCTTTATGAGGTATTTGTTTCCCACACGCTATACAATTATTAACTTTTTCTGACATCGGAGGAACAAGAAAAAGATTCCCCAATGGGGTACTTAGCTTTGAGAAGAGAAGTAAGAACTTCGGACCGACAACAATCAAATACGCTGTTCGAAAATCGCCAACCAACGTTTTGCGAGCTGCTTTCCACTGCACGGCAAGAAAGACTGGAGAAGATGGCGTCGGCTGACGGCTATGTACCAAGGCGTACTGACGTCAGGATACTAGCTTATACAGCCGACGCTGGACCCAGACTTTGGGATTCTGGCCGACCTCGGGCTGCCTGCCGGCAGGAGCACCCTACAGTTATGACTGCAACAGTGAAACACAAAGAACATCAAGTTTGCCCCAAACAAACCTCACTAAAACAATAACAGTTCTAAACAATGTGAATATGAAGCGCAACTTGTAAAGGGTGACAGACAAGCACCTGTATATGCCAGCTCATAAACCAAGCTGCAAGGTCAATCAGCAGCACTTCGCTTACAACCATGACAATTTAGAGACTGTATGGAAGAAGGGATGGTTGAAATGGAGGGAAGAAGACAAAATGGATCTAACACTAAGGTAAGCACATAACTTTCATATCTGACGTTGTCTTTTCTGCCTGGCTTCAACATGTGGGACAGAGTTTCAAGCCTGAGAAAACCCCAGAGAGGCCCTACGGAGAGAACATTCCACAAAATGTTGAAACAGAATGAAGCTCTTGACCTAGACTGAATATATTTTTTGTAATGGGAAACAAAGGTATGCCAAACCGGTGGCTGCAGCACTAATATCATCAATAAAGGCCTGTGGGGAAAAAGGCAGTAGAAGTAGCCACTGCCCTAGTCAAATGACCTCTAGGCTTCACAGGCAAGGACACTCCCTTCAAAGAGTAGACAAATGAGATATAGCTGAGGAGTCACTTGGATAGGGTCACTTTGAAAACAGGCTTTCTGAGCTGCAAATTACAAAAGGAAACAAACAATTGGCCAAGCTTTATAAAACTTTTAGTTCTATCCAAACAGAACTTGAGTTACCTATGTACAGCCAAACAATGAAGTAAATATTCTCCCTTTTTAATGACATTTGGAAAGAAAACTGGCAAGTGAAAGTATTGGTTCAAAGTAGTTTCTAAAGCAACTTTGGGCAAAAAGGAAGGATTTGTCCTGAGGGTAACTTTGTCCCTATGAAAAAATCAAGCAAGGAGGTATGTAGAATAGTGCTTCAAGCTCAGATACCCTTCTGGCAGAAGCAAACACCACCAGAAAGAGGGTCTCCCATAACAACAACTTTAAGGTTATTGCAGCAAGGAGTTCAAAGGGATGTCTGGCAAGCACCTCTATTATCAGAGGAAGATCTCACAGAGGTATCAGATTACAAATACGAAGCCACAGCAAAAAAGTGCCCTTCAGGAAGGCTTGATATAAAATTTAAGAGCAGCCAAAGGCATCCACTACCTTTACCAACATGGAAACTTAAAATGGCAGCCAGTTGTACCTTTATGTTGGAATAACTCAAACCAAATGAAAAATACCAGGCAAGAAGTCCATGATGGCATCCAAAGGAGATGAAAAAGGATCTACACTCTTAGAAAAGGCCAAAAATAGAGAAACTGTTCCACTTAATAACAAAAGCCTTCCTACTGGAAGGCTTCTGTGATGAAAAAAAATGTAATCACCACCACATTAACAAATAAATCAAACAAACAAAATATGAATACATGTGTATTTGTCCATACATACATTTTATAAGCATGTATATACAGACTTTTTTGTGTCCACACATGGATATGTATGTATATATACATATATATATATATATATATATATATATATATATATATATATGGTTTACCAGACGGGTATTGAAGTATTCGGCTACAAGATATTCGAACACTTCATGTTCGCGGTAGAATATGAGATTGCCATTGTGATTTGACCATGGACTGTACATTCCGAATTCCAGCTCGCAATTCCTCGCGCGCGCGGCATTGTGCGGTGCAGGAAATACATCCCTACATCACCCTCAGCAGCGCTCGATCTGATGGACAAAGGTAATGGGGGGTTGGGGGGGTGTGGCCAGCCCTTAACTGTGTGGTGTGTCGGGGTAGTGGGTAGGTGGGTTATGGAAGGTTGTTGTGTGCGGTTATGCTCGCTGACGACATTTTTACATCCCACCTACTATGACAGAGGTGTTAGGTGGAAAAATGTTCATTTCGATGTAATTTCGAAAATAAAGACATGATTTGTTTTATTTATTAAACCTATATATATATATATATATATATATATATATAGATATATTTATTTATTAACACACACACACACACACACACACACACACACACACACACACACACACACACACACACACACACAATGTATAGCTATAGGCAAGTATGCACATAGACACACAGGTGTATGTATGTACAGGGTTCATATTAGAAGAACGAAAACCCTAAACCGCGAATGCTCACATGAGCTAAAATGCCGGTGATCAAAGTTGCTATTGTGGGGGGCTGTGCCTCCACACCCCCCGCTAACTATATATTCTAACTTCGTGGTCGCACTACAGTGAGGAAAGGACAAATATCCCACTCCTCACTGAAACACAACCCCGCAATCCCACTTTCAATTCCTGGCATTTTCGCTCATGTGAGCGCTCACGGTTTAGGGTTTTCGTTCTTCTAATATGAACCCGTATGTGTACACACACACACACACACACACACACACACACACACACACACACACACACACACACTACAAAGGTTTCATTTCACATGTGATTAACTCAACACATACACGCGTTCATAGGTGATGGGTTCATCAGCAAACAAGTTAGTGGGCACAAATCAGCAAAGCTGCTACATTAATGTGGCACTATAAGTAGATTTGGAATAGAAATTTTAAGTGACAGAGGACAGGCATGCAGAACTGAAGGCTCATGGGATGAAACTAAATCAAGTTGGTTTCATTTCATTTCTTTTCTTCAAATGGCATTCATCAAACAGCTTTTCTCGAAGTACATCATCAAATATACTTTGATATTGGTATTCAATGTAGAAAGGGAGATTCTTTTTTTCCCCATTGTCATGCAATCTCAGAGTTGGTATATACAAGTAGTGGAAGCATGGGGGTGCAAAAAAAGATGTTTTCCTTTTGTTTGTTTTTTTGTGTTTTTTTTTATTCATTTCAAACTACTGCTGGTTCGAAGTTTTTCTAATGATTTTTGCCCTGCTGTTTTTTTTTGTTTGACTAAATAAACTAGATCTTATACAGGTGCCATTCACTCTGTCAAATCTGCACATTGTCAGCAGTGTGAATGGAATAAGAAAAATGTTGAATGCTTATATCTTCAAATGTTGCAGGTGTCAGAAGAAGAAAGTTCGATTGTATATGGGTAACATAAGTGTAAGTTTAGGAGTTTAATTTGCATTATGGTTATGAGTGTTTGTGCAAAGGCTTGTGGGGTTAAGGTTAGAGCAAAGCCTAGGTAAGGGGACAGATTTAGTGTTGTGCATGTGTAGTATTGTATGTGGTGCGTCTGAGTGCCTTGTACGCACTGAGAGCGTTACAGAAGGGTTTTTTTCTATGGTAAGGTATAAGGAGAGGGTTAGGTTTAGCATGCATTAGTAAAGTCGTTTGGGGAGTTTGAAACTCTCTGTACCACCTTACTAATGTGGCCGTCCTTAACCACCTTACTAATGAGTGTTAATTCTACAACTTACCTTAGGAAAAAAATTGTGTAATGTTAACATTATTCAGACAAATTATATCTGAAGATGTGGTAAGGTTTTGGTTAATGTATCACAAAAGGAAACTATTTGCTTCCTTTTGCAATCTTTTTTCATTTAGTGGATTTTTTTCATTATGATGATTTCAAATTCCTCACACTGGCTGCCTGTGTTTCAATGCTTGGACATTTCAATAAGTTACCATATACGCATAAATATACATGTACATATATAGGACACACATACATATATACATTTATGTATGTCCACATCAGGGTTATGTACGTGTAGCCCCCACCTAGGTGGGTTTCCGATGGTACAGTGTGTACTGTTTAGTTTTGGGCAAATGTTTACTTGCCCTGGGAAAACCTTTGTGGTTCGGGATTTTAACATTCGTTATTTTTTCTTGCGAAAATAACATTCAGGATTTTGGGATTTGAAAGGTATACACACACACACACACACACACACACACACACACACACACACACACACACACACACACACACACACACCTCATCAATCAGCATCAACCCCATTTCCAATTTGGATGCATCGGATTGGGGTGTCACATCAATTCTCACCACTTCTCTCAATTAACAGCCATTTTCCAGAATTCTTTAACAGTCATGTCTGACTGTCACAGGTCTTCCTCTTACAATCTATCCACTTCTTTGCTGGATATCCTCATCTCCTCTTGCATTATTTTTGTCTCTCCCAAATCTGCTTTTCCAAACCAACTTTTGTTTTCTTGCACATGTGACCAAAGCATAATAATCTCTTCTCCCTAACCTACAACGCAAATGAAGCTAGTCTGGTTTCCACCATGATGTTCTCATGAATTCATCTGGCCCACAGTGTGCATCCTATTACCTGTCTCACATGCTTTGTCACTACAGCCTCAAGCCTCCTCAGTTCCTCTGCCTTCACCCTCCCCAAAATTTCTCTGCCATGCAGAAGTACTTTTAAGTCACTGCTTTGTATACATTACTTTTCGGCTTATCTGACACTCTTCTGTCATGCACTATACCTGACACCTTGACAGATGGCTGCAGCACTCTGATTCCAGCTCTGACTTCTTCAGTTAGACCTTCCTTCTCAACAGCATCTCCGTATACACCAAAAGCTGTTAACCTGTTGCACTATTTCCCCTTATCTTAATTTTCATTTTCTTCTGAGTTCTCATTTACTCCTGTGACAACTGTCTTGTCTGTACTCTGTTTCATCCCATGTGCTTTCAGGTCTGCACACTTGTCCCCCCTGTCACTTCCTGAAATGTCCTTTCAGAGACTTCTTACAGTGCCACACTGTCTGTATGCAGCAGCAGCTTGTCTGACCTGTTTACTGACATAATGCATCATGTGTGTGTGTATATATGCATATACAGATGGCTAAATTAAATTTTTCTGAATGCTTCTTTGGTAAACAAAATGTAGTGCAGGGTAAGCATCTAACAGCAGGTCTTGAAATGTGAAGACTGAATGGACAAAAAGAACAGACTTATCTATACGAAGAGTAGAAGACAGATGCCATTTCTCAGAATATTCCCTTTTCTCTGGAGTGGGTGATCTCGGAGTTAGTATACATTCAGGGGATGTGAGGAGGTGAAGCGGGGGTGTCCCCCCTACAAAAAGAAGTTTTAAGGAAAAGACTGATTTTCAAGATTTGATTTCCTCCAGGTTTTCATTTGTTTTTCAGCTTTTCGGCACCGAACATTGAGTGCCAACATTTTAAAAAGGAGCCGCAGTGCAAGGTAGTTTGTGTGAATGGCAGATTGAGTGATCAGTGTTGTAGTTGGTTGTGTTTTTTGGCAAAGGTGTGTGGCTGTTTATCAAGGGATGGAGTTAATGTGTAAGTGTGTGTGTGTTAGGGTTAGAGTTAAGTGATCAGTAAGGGGTTTGATTTAGAGCTGTGTGCGTGTACAAGTATGTTTGTGTACGCATAATGCATGTCTACAGTATTTTCACTTTCAGTGACTAGTGTGGTTGGTTTTTTTTTTTTTTTTTTTTTTTGAGTTTTTAATATACCATTGTTTTTTAACATTAAGTTGTGGGAGATACAGGGGAAGAGCTTCGGCACTGCAAACCAATGCCTTTCTCAGCTTTTTGATGCCCAAGGACAGTTTCGACAGTTTGCATCTTTTATTTTTACACCTGGTTCGATCCGTTTTGGAATTAAATGTACCACTCTGATATAACAGATTAAAGTTAAATCTTGCCAGAAAGTCAGAGGAAGCACATTTCTGAAAAATAAAAAATTACAACAAGAGGACTTATATACGTACTACACAAATTCAGACAACACAAATATATTTATCTTGTAAAGCTTCACTAATGTTTATGCAAAACTGTTAAACAATCTGCAATAAGAATTCTTTAATTAATGAGTTACTTAAGCAAGTAAAAAGTAAATTACATTTTAAAGGTAGTCCAACATATCAATAGAAATATCTGCCAATGAGATTAATTTGCATTAAAAAAAACATAAAGCCTGTTTTAATTATATCTTGCACAGATTTCCAGAGACCAAGTAATCCGCTTTCACTTCAAGGCTAAACCACAACACCTTTATGAGGTAAGGTATTTTTTTTAAATATTTTAAATAACCCATTTTGACAATGCTGTTGTTCATGAACAAGTTTGTCAATGTTATTTTTTTGAATGTCTGAGATTCTGACTCAGAGAGTTAATAACAACAGAAATGATGTTCATTGACACTGAGTAGCTGGCACGACAGCACAAATAGAGCCACTTCCACTAAAACAGATATTATTTTAAATGCAGGATGGTTTAAAAGCACAGCTTTAAACAAACAGTGCTTAGCAGAAGGCCACTTATCTCTGTACTACCATAACACAAGGTTATACCCCACAAAACCCAACTATTAAAAATAAACACATTGTAATCTAGAAGTCTCACAACCTCATGAGCAGGGAGCTACTTAAATTTAATTTTTGTACAAGTCTGTGTGACTTCAAAAATACAGAATATCTTGGTAAGAGAGGTACAAGATAGGTGTAGCTCCCAGCTGTGGTTCAAAATGCTTACATTTTGCAGTTTACAGTATTTATTTTACTTATTTATTTGACATTTGTTGACAGGGTTAGTCTGACTGAGCTATTGCCCTTTACCAGCTGAGGCCTGGGGAGAAAAGCTCCTCCATAATAAACAAAAACATAAAATATAAAAATAGTACAATAACTAAAGTTACAGAAAAGTATAGGTTTGCATTCAATTAGTTTGAGTGCGACAACCATGAGAAGAGTACATCAACAGAAGTGATTCATTTTCCACAGTTTTTTTTTTTATTTTGTTTTTCTTCAATTCACTGGACTGTTTTCATACACAAGTTTCATTCTTTTCTCATAATGTAAACCCTACTTGTGTACTACTACTAGGACAACAATTAACGTGTCCTGTTTATGAGTACAGTAAGTACCGTACAGTGGATAGTGTAATAGGAAACAGCCTTTGAAGTTTAATGAATAAGCATTTTCAAGGTTTGCTCTTCGATCTGCTAAATATACATCTAAGCACCACACCGGCTAACCTTCTACAGCTTGCCAAGCAGGTGTTCCCATTCCAGGGGAAAAAGTCTTTACCAAAAACTCCTGTTTTAAGCTGTATGGCAGCAGCTGCAAGAGTTCTGAAAATTAATCTGTTGGTTAGTTGCTAGAGACACAAAAGCACAGTCTAAAACACAGAAGCTTACCCATGCCTCTCCTAAATGCATCTAGACACACAAGGATATGTGCATGGTGCATATAATGTCCACATGGAAGGCATTCTTTTAGGTATCCTACACAGACAGTCACGTTAGGATGGCATGGCACTTTAACATTACTTCCTATTTTTGTTTCATCCACAGGCTAGTCACAAGTCTCTACGAGGGAGATCAGTAACAGTTGTGCAATTCTTTATTCTAGGTGATCCCCTAATGAAAATATTATTTTCCTGAATTCGAGTTACCAGAGTGTACATGGATATCTCTGCACACCAGTTTATTCTTACTCCTGATTCACCAACAGAAAAAGATACCAAACAACCCCAGCTCATTATTAGATTTGGGTCACCAGCAGCACAGGAAGATAGTGAACTTCATATGCTCACTCTGAGACCTATCTCACCAACAAAACAGTTGTGTGCACAATGACACCATCATGCTCACAATACCAGTACATCAGTTTCACAGTCAAGTACACCATTTCTGTACCTGTTCTATTGAGAACTCAAAGACTCCCAGCTACACATCTCTCAAAGTTAAACACAGATAGACTGCAATCTTAAATAGCTAGAAAAATTTTATGTAATGATCCAGAACTCTGGAATATCTGCAAGGATGGCCTATTCAGAAACTGCAAAGAATAACAATGTATGCAACATAAGAATGCATAACCTGAATACCTGTAATTTGTATCCGGAGGAAAAAATAAATAAATAAATGTATGGTTCAGATAAACATAAAAATGTTTCCCAAATATTATCACCTGTATGTTGCTGCATATGGTCAAATCTTCTCTCCCAGTCTACCATCAGTCGTGCCTCAGAACCTGGTTCCAAGGGTGCCTCTACAAAGTGAATGGCATCTGGTCCTTGACGGGTTACTCGTAACACAGGAATGTCATTTATGGATCCTCTATCATCAGGCTGTAAAAGCAGAAGAAAATTAATATGTCTCTCCTATCCATACGAAAACCCCCCAAAAGAACTCTATTAAAGACTTAATAAAACAAAAACTGCCCCAAAATTGAGGCTGGGTCCACACAATACAATAATACAAAACAGATTAGAAAAACTAAATAGCACAACAACAGGGGCCTTTTATTATACAAAAATAATCTTGCAAGAATTCCCTTAGTATAATGCTGTATCAGAAATTTCAAAACTATTTTAAAATAAATGCTATATCTGAACATAAAAGTTTCCCAACCATGATTTTAGCTTTTGGTACCCAAGAGCATTTAACAAGAATATTGGGTATTTACGTAATGTTATCGTAAAGCTGCAACTCTAACCACTACACTATCTTGGCTTGCAATTATTTGCAGTTACAAACACAAACACAACACTGACACCTGGATTAATGTGTATTAAATGCACATCATTAACCTGATCCACTTGAAAAAATAATTGCAAATAACTTTATAGTATAAAGACTAAATGATTCTCCATCTCTTGAAGTGAATAATTGTGTAATGAACATCTTTAAATGGGTCTTACACAACTTAAGCTCAATTAAATTCAATGAGCAATAGATACAAATTTGTATAAAACTGATTCAGAAATGTGCAATCAACATCCCAATGAAACTTAGGTGGAAATTTGTAAGGTTTTACTTTTGTACAATAAATCCTTGAAGTAAGTTTTTTTTTTTTTTTTTTTTATTAAGAATGGTTTTAGACAGTCCAAGCAATCAGGCACAAGAATTTCTGTGGAAACATACGATAAAATAAGGATGTTGATGGGAAACTAAATTATATGCCTTTCCTTATCACACTGAAAGTTTAAGTAGAAGTGAAGAAACTCAATTTCATTTCTGGCCAGGGCACAGAGATTATGATGTCAGAACTATTTAATAATATTCACCAAGTTTGATGCGTGACTACTTCTATTAAGTCCCTGAAATCAAACTCTTAAGAATAAAACAAAAATGACTGTGTCATTATATTTTTATGCTCTCCACCCCATTCCCCCTACCTAACCACTGTGATCTTCCAGTTACTTCATGACCTCATTTCTTGCCTCTACTCTCCCAGGTAATGTGTGTGTGTCTCATTTGTTCTCTTCTGGTGACCTTTCATCAGGTTGACCTTTCAACTTCTCAAAGGTTGGAGCCTTTGAACTGCACATCACTACAAACACAAACACAATATTGAAATGACTGTCGGTGCCAAAAGACACCATGGAGCAACAGATAAGTCTTATAAAAGTTATGATAATATGCAAATTATTATTTGTGTAAACAGTGTGCTCACCTCATGAATCAACCCATCCCTCCCTGTAGTACTGCTGCATCCTGCAATGTCAGAGTCAATGGTTCCCTCACACAAAATGGAAACCATGAAGTGTCCACTCCCTCCCCTTAAGACAGAAGAGGTGGGCATCTGCTTCATCTTGTCCCTACAACAGATTCTTCTGCCAGCTTGTGCTTTCTTCTTAATATATTATGTTAACTAAAGTCACTTTCTCTCTATAAATGTACTGATATAAGGCTAGAAATATGTCTTTTAGCTTAGTTGCACTTTATTTCTGAGTTTACCATGTTCTGTCGAGAGGGCATTACTTTGTCAGACTGCCTTCCACTGCACAAGAACTTCCATTTTACCAAAATGATCTCTTACCAGCCAAGGAATCACTCCAACCAGCAATAAACTCATTAATGGGAGACGAGTTCCTGAGGCACATTCTTCAACCTCAGTTCCTTAGAAAGGAGAGCAGGAAGTGCTCTTTCTTCTCTCCCTTCCTTGCTGGCTCCACCAATATCCAGACTTCTAATCAAACCTAGATCAACTGGAATTATAGTCAGGACTTGTATATTCAAATGACAAGAAAATATTTACATTTTAAGTGTTTTGTTAATTTTTTTTTAACTTGAGAGTAGGATATATAGACACAATTTAGAAGAGGAAAAATTTTACCAAAATAAAATATTTTCAGTGCAAGAATAAAGTGTGACGCTCATAATCATTTTTGAAAAATACACAGAACAGAGACTATAATATTACTTGAAAGCAGGGAATGTTTATCTGTCATTGGTGAGAAAAGGGAGCAATGGATACTTACTTCAAAGTCTACAGAAAAAAATATGCAGATTACCATGATTTATGGAGTGAAGTAGGATCCGTTTTAAATCAGGTACAAAGGAAACCAGCAAAGCAGGTCCTTAATAACAACACTATGGTCATGACACCTGAGAGTAGCAAAACTGACTTAAACATCAACAAAAAGAAAAGAAGAGAGGAACACTTGTCAGTTGGCTGAGTTGCCAAAAATCTTTTCAAAGCCCAAACAGTAATTAACACATTTCTTTTGTCAATAATGCTGATTGGGGAGGAGAAGACCAGTGAAAAGAAACACATTTTGCAGTCTGCTAGTGATTCTGTTGGGACTGGACTGAATAAGAATCAATTTACACTCAATTTGTCATTGGCTGGAGCTGTGTTTTGCTGAAGTTTTAAAACACTACAGCATTCAAAGCATAAACTCCAACAGAACTTTCCCCCATCAGAAAACATTTTTGATCATCAACTTCATATTAAAATTAATTGTAAACTTTGCATTTTCCTTGCACTGACATCAACGAGGAAACACTAGAAAGTTTAACCTCAGTGATACAGGCATAGGCAAAGTGTCTGTTACAGCCATAGACTTTAATGTGCGCATTTGAAGTCTATGGACATGTAACACGTTACCTTATGGTAACATTACAAGTGGAAAAGCTAAACTTTTTTGGGCCATATTTTAATAAACCAAAAAAGAAATAAAGATCAAGCCAGAAAACACATTGTGGCTCTTGAGTCATCGAATGTTGTGAAGTATACAGAAATGTTGGCAAACCACTTTAATTGCCCTCAAACACAGCTACAGACAATATCTTAATTAATTTCTTTAATTTCTAGCCTGTGCCTGGTTTCTGAGTGAAGATTGTTTTTTTTTTATTCCATGCAGATTAGATGCACTGTAATGCAGTACTCTCAGTTTTCGTCCCTGAAGTTTCAGTGTGTTCAGTTAAGTAGAGACACAGCAGTGTCTGCATTCAAACTGCGATTTTCTTTTAATCCAAAGGAATTGGTTATTTTATATTCGCTCTTAATTTTTTTTTTGTAAGTGAGAGCAGGCAGGCAAAAGGATTGAGGCATTAACTGGTATGAAGAATGTAAAAGTGCTTAAATTACAGTAAGGCAAGTGGCACAATATAAATTGCATTTTTTTGTGTGTGTATGTATACCCAACAGTATAGCTGAAGTGTCTGTGACAAAATCAAATAATTAATCAAATTTCACATATTGCTTTTATGCTCTTAGAAAGTTACTACAATAATGCGTTTTTCATTAGTATCCATTTCCTGAAGGTTATAACGCCTGAAATTAAATGTTTTCATTATTTACTGACTACAGTTCTCAGCTACCTACCAGAAAAACACATTTTGATGAGGAGACCAACAATATGAAGCAAAAATCGTGAACATTCTTCAAAATTAGGTACAGTTGAAAGTTATGGGTATCATCTCTAAAACATGAAACAGTGCCTCACAATATGGAATAAAGGGGGGGAAATGGGCAAAATGAGGAGCACTTAATAACAAGCTCAATGCATGTCTAAAGTACAGTAGTGGAAAATCTTACCATAACAGTAGATGCCATTCTCTTTACTTTTGCAGTATTTTTTACATAAGGGATTTCCTGCAAAAGATAGTCCAACATCTGGCCAGTATACCAAAGCCTTTAGGTCTTCTATGCACCGTACGTTACACATATGCTCCCAGTAGGGAAGGTGTGAGAGGAAAAAAGGTAATGTACAGAAGCAAATACTCAGAACTGAAAAGCCCCAGGTGGAACAGAACACTCCCCGGGGACAAAGAAGAATATGCACATCAAGAAGGAAAAAGGGCAGAAAGAAAGGAAAAAAGACCCCCTTGAAGGAGGGCAACAAAAATACAGGGCATGAAACAGCCCAGAAGAGGGAGGGACCGAATACTGCAATAGTGAAGAGAAGGACACATCTACTTTTATGGGAAGATTTTACACAACTGTACTACGTCCTTTCATATCACTGTTGCAGTATTCTTTGGTTCCCTATTACGCTGTCGCAGACGCAGGTTGTCAAATGCGTCTTTGTCGAACAGTAAAGTGTGAAAAGGCAAAATAGCGAAGCTGCTGTTCAGTGAATTCTTTTCCCTGGGAAAGGATTTGTTTGGCCGCTTTCACTACTTTGCCTTTTCAGTACTGTAGTGCGATCTCGGAGTTGGTATATTTAAGTAAGGGGGGTGGGGGGCACAGCCCCTCACATCAGGGGGTGTGGGGGCGAATCCCCCCACATTAAGTAATGTTTTACTGTTGTTTTTTTCTTTGTTTTGTTTTTTGTTTCGGAACAGTGATTGTTTAACATTGGAAAGTAATCACTGTTCTGAAGTTTCGACGTTGTAAGTGTTAAATATTATGAATATAAGGCTGAAATTAATTCTGTTGTAAATATGCTGAAAGAAAAAGCTTGCTTAAATGCAGAAACAGAGTTTAGTAATATGTGATCAGCAGCCATACTAAATGACCATGGCTTGGAAAATAAGGAACCTGCTGAATGGACATTTTTCCCTTACAGACTTAAAAACAGGATGTATGCAAGAGCAAAAATGCAAAATCTGCTTTTAAAGAAGGGACAATGACACTGTGGCAATGTGTTTCCTCAAAAACATGTTTTTCTGCATGGACAACAGGACATGTTTATCAGTATTGGCACAAAAACAGATGTTCTTATACAAAGATCCAAATAGAATACAGGATGTTCACACTGTCAGAAAAGCTGGTCTCTTATAAGACATTGTTAAACAAGGAAGCTTAAAAATAATATTACCAAGTCAGCAGTTTGCATCAGCATCTGCAACAATTAGTATTGTTTCTACAGGATGAGCAATTCTCCAAAATAGAATATCAAGAGGAAATGTATATGTTTATGCATGACTAAAAGTGTATATAAAGAGCTGTATGAATCCAGTTATGTTAGAGGTATGGTAGGGACTCATTTGTCCTGAGGTAAATGTTATATCTCTCACATCATCTGTACTATATGAGAAGTAAAGTGGAACAGTACTTTAAGCTGCAACGTTAATCCGTTTGGTTTATTATAAAAGGTTATTTGTTATTGCTCTAAAGTTGATGCTGCAAAGTATATTCTCTCATTAGTGTATATTCTGCAAGTTTCTGTATGCGACAGACTGTGAATGCAAATATAACCAGACTTTGAATTTTAGCAGAATCCAGCCAGCAAGACTGAGTGTCTTAAGAAGACTTCAAATCCCTCAGCAAGCAGTAAGATCCATATAATTTTTCAATGGCAAGCTAGCCTGCATTTGAACCTACAATCTGCATTCAAACACAGGGGGAGTGATGGTAAGCCCTGCAGAGGGTCACTTCAGTCAAATTGCAGTAACTAACATTTGTACGTATGTGTAAATCCTAAACAGAAGTATTCCAGTTTATGCAGCTTGCAGTAGTAAAGTTTTTTAGACGTCTAAAATCCGGAGTGAGACTAGTTCAAGAAAGTCGCAGTGCCATAAATTCTCCAAGAAAAGGTGGATGTCTACTTGTACAGCAGTCCGCTGCCTGTTGTGCTTCACCAGCTTCTCAAGTGACTGAAAAATTTCTAGCCATCAGCAACAACAGCTTGATCACCTGTTTTCTTGCTAACTGGTAAGACTTTTTTCTGTCACATATTTAGTGTGGATGATGTTAGACAGTTTGTATATTCTTAGACAGTTTGTACATTAGACAGTATGGATATTATTTATAATTCATGCAGGAGTAAACCAAACTTTAGTAAATTGCTATGTTGGTATTCACAGCACATTACTACATGTAAAACCTTATTAGGGCAGGTTGATAGTAAGGCATTATGCAAATGTATTACAATATTTGACTGGTATCTCAAAGAAAACCATGTGAAATATGACAAATGTTTATTGTGTGCTTCAACAAAAACTGCATTTTGTGTATTATGCCATAAAAAAGTATCGCATCATATTGCTAAAAAATAGACTGTGAAGACAGATCTGTTCATGATAAAGAATTAACTAAGGGTAAAGTGTTTCCATTACATTCAGATGTTGAACAGTTATGTCCGGTCAACACATGTGAGTCAAATCAGTTACTGATAGAACCCTTAGTACATTTTGTTACAAAGAAATGTAGTAAACTTTTAAAAGACAGACACAATGAGTTCAGAAAGTTTAGACAAGTTATACATACATCTTTTCAAAAGTGCATAGGAGTTTCAAATTCAGCAGAACAGCTTACTAAAGAATGTCAGAAAAACCATGCAACATTACAGGAAATTCAACAGCAGTTGCAGGATAAAGGAAATAAATTAGCTGAACTGACAGAGACTGGGAACTTCTTGCATACACAGCTAATCTGTGCAAAAGAAATACATTTTATAATATGTTTGTGTTTTGAAAATGGTTAAGCATACATGGTAGGATGATAGGGACAAATCATTCTCAAATGTTTTACTTTCATTCAGTTAAAGCAAGACATTTATCAGTACTACAGTAAAGTAGAGCATGAGTGCCATTCTTAGCACAGTCAAAAGGTAAACGAAACAATTGTAGTGCATAAAATTAAATAAAAATAGTTAATAAGAACAAAGATTTAAAGTCACAAGACTGACATGCTTGTATAAAGATATACAGATACAAGACAGACATGCATGTATGTTCTTTTCATCTAGAGTACATTTGTTTACAATACACAAAAGCAAAAAGCAGACATCAGCAAATATAAATAATATAAATATAAACATGTGTTGGTTAAACTAATATGTATTTTGTTTTTTAAAATTTGTTTATAATTATATAGTAACACCAAACAGTTAAAGTTCTGAATTTTAAAAAGAAAATCACAGATGGTATTATTCAAACAGTTTTTGTAAAATTAATGGCAGGACAGTTAAATAGATAAATAAATAAATAAATAAATAAATAAATACTGAAATCCATTTAAGTTAATTGTAAAATAATGTCTGTTTATGTAGTATAAATGCATAGTTATGCAAATCACAACCACATTAAAGGAAAAATGCCAAAAAAATTAACTATAGTTTACAGAGTATGAAAAGTGAGCTCAGACCTTCCTAGACTGAATGAATAGTTACAGGAAATGTTGGAAAGATAAGATAAACAACAAGACTGATTGCCAGACAAGTAGCTTGAGTTTTTCTAAAACATCATTGTTATTAAAACATAATTGTTAAAATGTTTACAGGCAACACTATTTGGTAATTGTAATAAAATGTCACAATTGTGCATAGATGTCACTGATAATCTGTTTGCAAGTAAATATTAAAAGAAAAAAACCTCAGTTGCATCAAGTACAGCCAGCAAATGGGCTATAGTATACATACAGTTCAAATCAATTGTGCAGGAGGGTGCACATGCCTACTAGTGGTAATAAACAGCAAAAGCTTTATAAAAAATAATCAAATCAAATAAAAGTCTATAATAAAATAAATGTATAACCATAGTGTTAGGCTGACATACATTCTATTCTCACAGCATAAAGCAGGTAAATAGTGCTGCAGTACTACAGGGGGAGGGGTACTTTCTCAGTTTTACCCTGACTGTATAAGCAGTACTGCACAAGGGTCTGAAATAAAGCTATAGAAAAAAATAAACAACAAGGGTCTGAAATAAAGCTAAAGAAAAAAATAAACAACAAGGGTCTGAAATAAAGCTACAGAAAAAATAAACAACAAGGGTCTAAAATAAAGCTGCAGAAAATAATATCTCTTTCCTTCTTGACAATACTCTTTTAAGGGGAGGAAAAAACAGGTATTAGTGTTTTAAAAATACTGGTAAACTGGATTACACCTGACAGGATAAGATATTTTACAAGTTGTTAATAGCTATCATAATGGTTATTATTGTATTGTTTAGTATTAAATTGTATTTACAACCTGTTAAACTGTAAAGCTATACAAGAGATGGTTTAAAAAACAAGAGATTATTTAAAATTGCTTTATTAAAGCTATACAAGACAGAATAAAGATATGCAAAATGCATAAATGTTTCTAATAGCAAGAATGGTCACTATTTTAATATGTTTTTGGCAAAACAATGTTGGTATAAAAAAAGAATGAATATTTTTAATTGCTGAGTATGTAGTTTAAAATAACAGGACATATGGATTTGGTATCAATTCCACTAGATATTTCTAAAACGACAAACATTTTCCAACATTTTGCTTAATATTAATGTTATTAAATTTGTAAGATTAGACTAAATGTACTTTATAGCCTTTGTATATACAAATGCAGAAGAATTCAGTACAAATGATAGTCTTTGTATGTACAAATGCAGAAGAATTCAGTACAAATGAAATTAATATCTAGTAATGAATATGTGTGAAAAAAACATATTTAAAGAAAAAATGGGTCCAGGGTACCTACTAGATTGAAATGCATAAATAGCAAACAGTCTGTGTAAATACATACTGTACAGGATACATCGTGATAAGTTCAAAAGTAATTTGTCAAGTTGTACTATCACTGGTTTTACCCCAGTAAAATAAAAATTCAGTACAAATGAAATTAATATCTAGTAATGAATATGTGTGAAAAAAACATATTTAAAGAAGAAAATGGGTCCAGGGTACCTACTAGATTGAAATGCATAAATAGCAAACAGTCTGTGTAAATACACACTGTACAGGATACATCGTAATAAGTTCAAAAGTAATTTGTCAAGTTGTAATATCACTGGTTTTACCCCAGTAAAATAATTGCTTTCAAATATTTATTATCTAAGCCCAGTTCAGTATTTTACCAAGATGTTAATGAGCAGTTCAGAGACATGAACACAATGTGATGGTTAAAATAACATTAAAACTGTATATTTTCAGCAGTGTATAAATACTTGCAGTAGCACATGGTTCTTGTCTCTTATAGTTAATTCAACAGTTGCAAAGAGTTAATGGAACAGTTCTAACTCATAAATTGAATTCTGTGATTGCAAAAGAATAAATTGATCAAGTTAAAAAAAAATAACATTAAAGCAGACACAGCTCATAATTGATAAAATATTTTCACAGAATGGTTTGCAAAAGAAAAAGTTTTAAATACATTCAGTTTTGGTAGTAATACTTAATATCATTGTATTAACTATGTAAAATTGCATTTTGACAAAAGAAGACTATAGGTTTGTTTCTTAATGTGTTTTCTATATAAAATGTTTTGAGTATGTTTAAAAACAGAGGGAATTGTTAGATATTATGAATATAAGGCTGAAATTAATTATGTTGTAAATATGCTGAAAGAAAAAGCTTGCTTAAATGCAGAAACAGAGTTTAGTAATATGTGATCAGCAGCCATACTAAATGACCATGGCTTGGAAAATAAGGAACCTGCTGAATGGACATTTTTCCCTTACATACTTAAAAACAGGATGTATGCAAGAGCAAAAATGCAAAATCTGCTTTTAAAGAAGGGACAATGACACTGTGGCAATGTGTTTCCTCAAAAACATGTTTTTCTGCATGGACAACAGGACATGTTTATCAGAATTGGCAAAAAAACAGATGTTCTTATACAAAGATCCAAATAGAATACAGGATGTTCACACTGTCAGAAAAGCTGGTCTCTTACAAGACATTGTTAAACAAGGAAGCTTAAAAATAATATTACCAAGTCAGCAGTTTGCATCAGCATCTGCAACAATTAGTATTGTTTCTACAGGATGAGCAATTCTCCAAAATAGAATATCAAGAGGAAATGTATATGTTTATGCATGACTAAAAGTGTATATAAAGAGCTGTATGAATCCAGTTATGTTACAGGTATGGTAGGGACTCATTTGTCCTGAGGTAAATGTTATATCTCTCACATCATCTGTACTATATGAGAAGTAAAGTGGAACAGTGCTTTAAGCTGCAACTTTAATCCGTTTGGTTTATTATAAAAAGTTATTTGTTATTACTCTAAAGTTGATGCTGCAAAGTATATTCTCTCATCAGTGTATATTCTGCAACTTTCTGTATGCGACAGACTGTGAATGCAAATATAACCAGACTTTGAATTTTAGCAGAATCCAGCCAGCAAGACTGACTGTCTTAAGAAGACTTCAAATCCCACAGCAAGCAGTAAGCAGCTCAATATAATTTTTCAGTAAGCTTTCGCTTACATTGGGTCGATTATCTGTCGTTTGCTCTTCTGAGAGTGCGATATGATAATATAGACCCTATTCTTTACATAAAGCGAGAGTCCAAGAGTTAAGAGGATGCCTGGGAGAAGGAAGGCACAGAAAGTACAGTTTTGTACCTACCAAAAATGTAGATGTCCGATAGATATGCAACTGCAGTCCTGATATATAGGTTGTCCTGCCTCAGGCAGCCCCTCGGTCGGCCAGATTCCAAAGTCTGGGTCCGGCATCAGCTGATGTCGCCTCTTCCCCGACGTCAGAGCGGCTGGGGTATAAAAGCATCAGGCGACGCCATCTTCTTCAGTGTTTCTTGCCCCAGATGCCAGGTGCCCTCCAAGGAAGGCTAAATTTAGAGAATGGATAAAATTCCAGACATGCACAATAGTAATAAACAGATACACCATAAAAGCTATCCCCAGCTAAGTTAGAAAAGGGGTAGTGGACCCAAAAAAGTAAATTACAGAGGGGTAGGAGGGAGGGTAAACCTGACTGCAGTTGCATATCTATCGGACATCTACATTTATGGTAGGTACAAAACTGTACTATGTCCTTCAAGAATGCAACTGCAGTCCTGACATATGGGTTGAATACCATAGCCAAGCTGGGGGTGGTAGGATCTAAGAAAAAGATGGTGTAGCTAAAATGCCCTGCAGGACTGCTGAAGCAAAGCCTGCTCGGGATCTGGAGTATAAAAAGGCAGGTTGTAGTGTTTGGAAAATGTATGCACAGAGCTCCATGTAGCAGCTTCTAGAATGTCCTTTGTAGCCACCCCTCTTAGAAAGGCTGTGGAGGTGGCTATAGCTCTGGTGGAGTGTGGCCTGATATCGGCTGGCACACCTTTTCCATGGAAGGAGTAACAGAATCTGATGCAGTTTCCAATCCATTTTGAAATTGTTTGTTTGGAAATTGCCTTTCCTTGCACTCCAGCAGCGTAAGCTACAAATAGTTGGTCAGACTTTCTGTTGGCCTTTGTTCTGTCCAAGTAGTAGCGTAATTGTCTGTGTATGTCCAAAGTGTGCAGCAGCTTTTCCCCTTTATTTTGAGGATTGGGAAAGAAAGTAGGCAGGTGAATTGCTTGATTTAGAGACACCCTGGATATCACTTTTGGCATGAATGAAGGATTGGTTCTTAAAGAAACTCTGTCCTGATGAAAAATGAGGAATGGAGGTACTGCCATGAGGGCCTGTATCTCCGAGACTCTTCTTGCTGAGGTAACTGCCAACAGGAAAACTGTTTTCCAGGAGAGAAATTGCATTTCTGAAGATGCTGCTGGCTCAAAAGGAGGAAGATTTAATTTTTCCAAGACGAAGTTGAGGTCCCATGCAGGTACCGGTGGTTTCCTGGGAGGTTTGATATTCTTTATCCCTCTTAGAAACAGTCTTAGCAAAGGATGTGAAAACACAGGTGGATAGCAGTTGTATTTTGCTGAGATTGCTGAAGCGTGTATTTTTATGGAAGAATATGAAAGGCCACTATGAAGCATTTCTGCCAAGTATTCTAGTATCTGTGGCATGCTTATTACTGATGCATCCTGACCCTTGTTGGCATTCCAGGTGATGAATCTCTTCCATTTGGATGAATAAGTTTTTCTGGTGGAAGGTCTGCGTGCTTCCAGTAAGATCTCTTGAACTTTTTTGGAGAGAGAGATATGGGTGGAAGTCATGGGACCCTCCAAGCTGTCAGCTGCAATGTTTGCAGGTTGGGATGAACCGTCCTGTATTTGTGCTGAGTTAGAAGCAGAGGCCATTGAGGCAGGGGAAACGGCTTGGTGCGAGATATGCTCCTTAGTAATGGATACCAGTGCTGCCTTGGCCAGTCTGGAGCTATCAAAATACCTTTTGGTTGTTCTGCTTTGATCTTCAGTAACACCTTGGTCATTAATGGTAGAGGTGGGAATGCATAGATTGTCAGAGAATTCCAGCTGAAGGAGAGAGCATCCATTCTCCAGGCTTGAGGATGGTGTGTCCTCGAACAGAACTTCTTCAGATGATGATTGCGGTGAGAGGCAAAGAGATCTATGTCCGGCCTTCCCCATGCATGAGTTATTTGTGAAACAATGTTGGGATGCAGCATCCATTCGTTCGGGTCCAAAATGTTTCTGCTTAGACTGTCCGCCAGAAAATTGTCCTTGCCTGGAACAAACTGGGATTGCAACTGTAAGTTCAGTTTCAGGGCCTTTTCCCAAAGAGTCATTGTTAGTCTGCAGAGGGGGTAAGAATGAGTGCCTCCCTGTTTGTTTATGTACCACATGACAGTGGTGTTGTCTGTCTTTATTAGCAGATGACCTTGTTGAAGAAATTTTTCGAAGGCCTCGATTGCATGAATCACTGCCAACATCTCTTTTAGATTTATGTGCAGATGCATTTCACGGGGAGTCCATGCCCTTGAATGCATCTGCCCTCCATGTGCGCCCCCCCATCCATGATCTGAGGCGTCCGTTGTAATGGTTTGACTTGCTTGAGGTTTTTTGAAAGACATGCCTTTGTTTAATTGACTTGCTTGTGCCCACCACAAAAATTCCTTTTGGAGACATGGAATGAGTGGTATAATTTCTTCTAAGTTGTGGCTGTGTTGAGACCATAAACTTTTTAGGTACCATTGTAGTTTTCTCATGTGTAGTTTTGCCAGTGGAATCAGAAGAATGCAAGATGCCATGAAACCCAGGGCCTGCAGGATTTTCCTTGATGTCATCTGGGTGAGCTTTGCTAGGCTTTTGAAGTAATCTGGTAATTGTTCTTGTTTTTCTTCTGTGAGGAAAGCCATTTGTGAGTTTGGGTCCAGTTTGGCTCCTAGAAAAATTATTTGTTGGGATGGCAGTAGTCTTGATTTTTGAATATTGACTGTGTATCCCAAAGCCTGTAGTAAGTGTATGACATAGTCCAAGTTTCTTATCAAGGCTTGTTTGTTGTCCGCTTGTATAAGGCAGTCGTCCAGGTAAGGGTATATTTGTATCCCCTGGAGTCTGCAATGTGCAATTACTGATGCCAGGCATTTCGTGAATACTCTGGGCGCAGTAGATAAGCCAAACAGCAATGCTGAGAATTGATAATGCTCTGACTCTGCAAGAAATCTGACGTATCTTCTGCAACTGTGTCTGATTGGGACATGCAGGTATGCCTCCTTGAGGTCCACAGTAACCAGCCAAGACCCCTTCCCAGCATGGGAAGAAGTTGCTGTAACGTCAGCATTTTGAATTTTGGCACAATGAGAAAAGTGTTTAGAGTGAACAAGTCCAGTATAGGCCTCCATTGCTTTTCTTTTCTTGGAACAAGGAACAGTCTTGAGTAGAATCCCTGACCTTGTTCCTGAGGAGGAACCTTTTCTATTGCTTTGATCTGTAACAGGTTTGAAACTTGTATGAGTGCCTCTGCCCTTTGATTTTGTGGCAGGTTTGGCATGCCTTGTCTTATTGGTAAGGTATGGAAGTGGAACCTGTAACCTTTGTCTACTATGTCCAGAATCCATTTGTCCTTTGTTAAAACGTGCCAATTCTTTGAAAATAAGGATAATTTTCCACCTAAAGGTGCTTCTCTTTGAGCCTTGGTCGGCGGTGTCAAAGTCAAGTCATTGTGATTGTCCCTGTGGAGCAGTAGAAGTCCCTGCACCACTTCTCTGATTAGTTGGTTGCCATTGGCGGCCCCTGTAGGAGCCTCGGTATTGCCCTCTACCTCGAGCACGCCTGTTTTTTCCCCTTTGGAAGTTGTCAGTGTCTGGAAAGGACCAATTCTTTGAAGGCCAATTCCTGCTGAACCTCGGTGGCTGAACCTGGAGGAAATCTTTGACTGTTTGTACTGATTTAGCCTTTTCCTCAATAGATTTCAACACATCCTGTGCATTAGCACCAAATAGCTTCTGTTTTTTTCAGAGGTGCATCTAGGAGCTTTACTTTAACATGATCTGGCAATGCCTGTTCTTTCAACCAAGCATGTCTACGTATGACGGCCCCTGTCATAGCTGCCCTACATGAAGCTTCCAATGCATCATAACCACACTGAAGAAAATGATTGCTAACCTGCTGAGTATTATGAACCAAATCCTGCAAGGCCTTTCTATCTAAAGGCTCAGGAGAGGCTAACTTTTTCTGCAAATCATCCATCAAGAAATCCTGATAACTGAAACTTATGAAAAAGACAGTTAAGTGCCCTCATGGCAAGGGTGGTTGAGGTATAAACTTTTTTGCCCCATCTCTCCAAGGAACTAGATTCCCTGTCTGCGGGCAAAGGGTTTTTGGCCGTGGAGGTGGCCACTCCTTTGGGCCCCTGAGAAATAGTTTCTAGATCCACAGAGTGGGCCTTAAAGAGATGCTTATGAGTTTCAGGAACCCTGTAATATCTGTCTGGCTTGACAGGAGCAGGAGGGAGAGAATCAGGGGAAGCACTGGAGTCTGAATACACATCATCCAATACATCTAACACTTGTGGAATAGCTAAAGGTCTGTGCTGGGGTAACTTAAGGAAAGTATGTAGCCTTTTCCTGGAGTCGGAGAAATCCTGGCCCTGCCACTGAAAATGCTCGCTCATGGAGTGGAGAATTTCCCCAAAAGAAATATCCTCTGGAGGAGAGGCAGAGGGAATGGATTCATCAGCATCAGAATCCTCGTAGACCTGGAAGGATTCTTCCTGGGAATCTGAATGGTCTGATTCCCCAGAGGCTTCATCTGAGGTAAGGGTATCTGTCTGCTCAACCCTAGGCCTTTTATCTGCAGGCAGCTGAGAACCTCTGTCTGGGTGTGCCTGAGAGCCTCTGACTAAAGAAATTAGATCTGCAGCTAAAGTCATGATCTGTTTATCAGAAGTGGAACCCTGAAAAGGATTTAGGAGGGTGAGCCTTAGCCTGGATGGCAGCCTTAGCACGTGTGTAGGCCTTGATGGACATAGGGACCGGAGGCCTAGCTGCCCCACGTGCTGGAGTAACTTTATCCACCGGTATGGTGTCAGGTAAGTCCTGGGCTTTGGTTTCAGGAGGAAAATCAACAACCGGCACCGGGGTAACCTCCGGGACCGAAGTGTGCGGTAAAGCGGTGTCGTTGGTCTGGAGCGGTTGAATTACCGCCTCCGAAGAGACCGATGCACTCATGGTAGGCTTTGGCGTGTCGTTGGTGGAAAACGCGGGCCGAGAATGTCGGTCCCGGTCGGAAATATGTGTTGTCGGTTGTTCCGACGGCATGATATAGGAGAAATTTTCCCCAAAAAAGTCTTCAGCAAATTCTGCCCAGCGCCTGAGAGTGCGCTTATTGAAGCAAGCACAGGCAGCACAGGCCGAGACGTCGTGGTCTAGGCCCAGGCAGGGAAGGCAGTAAGAATGGAAGTCCTTATGAGGTATTCGTTTACCACAAGACAAACAATTATTAACTTTTGCAGTTTTATCTGACATCGGCTGAGGCAAGAAAAGGTTCCCCAACGGGGTACTTAGCTTTTTGATGACTTCGGTAACCGAAAACACAGGAGCTGGCCGACCGGCACTTGCGAACTGCTTCTGCTTCGGGCACTGCGCGGCAAGAAAGACTGAAGAAGATGGCGTCGCCTGATGCTTTTATACCCCAGCCGCTCTGACGTCGGGGAAGAGGCGACATCAGCCGACACTGGACCCAGACTTTGGAATCCGGCCGACCGAGGGGCTGCCTGAGGCAGGACAACCCATATGTCAGGACTGCAGTTGCATTCTTGAAGGACATCAGCCTTCTACAAAGCAGTGCAGGATAGCCCTGGCAAAGCTTGGCCCTGCAAATAGCATTCAAAGTGTAATGTTTAGCGAAAGTATAAACAGAAGACCCAAATAGCATCCTCAAGGATGGAGTTGGTATCAAAACCCTTGAAAAATACACCAGAGGAGGTAACTGCACTAGTAGAATGTGTCTTTACAGATGAGGAAAGACATTTGATATGAAAAGAATAAAAAAGGAAATGGCCGTAAGGATATAGGAGGAGATTATTTGCCTAGAAACAGCCAAACCCTAAGTCCTGAGATGAAAAGGAACAAAAAGCTACTCAGATTTGCAAATAACTTTAGTTTTATCTAAATAATACAATAACTGGGTATATATTTATCTTGTCGAAAGACATGTGCAGTGAACACGTCCTCATCGACAAGTAAACAGCGAACTCTGTAATCGCCAAATGACCACATCTGTAACTTTTTTCCCAGGGGGAAAAAGGGAGTGGCCATCATCGGGGATTTGCCCTTTTCCCATTGTAGTGCAATCTTGGATTTGGTATATTTAGTTGGGGGGGTGAAGCCCCCCCCCACTATGTAGGGTTTGAATGCTTGTTTTTTTGTTTATTAGGCCAAGTACTTTTTCCCCCTGGGAAAAAAGTCGCTGATGTGGCCGTTCGGCGATTACAGAGTTCGCTGTTTACTTGTCGATAAAGACGTGTTCGCTAAACACATCTTTTGACAAGATAATATAGACCACCTGAACTGTCTATGCAAATCCAAGGTGTGAAGAACCTTCTCTCTGCCAAAATACAGAGAAGGAAAAAGGGAAGGAAGATGAATAGACTGACTAAGGGGCAACTTATTGACCACCTTGAGCACAAAAGAAGGATTAGTACATGCAGACACCCTGTCTCTATGAAAAATTAAAACAGGAGGAACAGCCAAGGGAGCCTGAAGTTCAGACACTCGCTTGGCCGATGTAATAATCAAAAGAACAGTCTTCCAAGTACAATGTTGTAAGGAAGCTGAAGAAGCAGGTTCAAAAATTTTCAAGTACAAAACTGAGGACTCAAGACAGCAGACTATGCTTCCTGTGATGTCTGATATAAAGGACATCTTTAAGAAATTATTTGACCTCAAACCTAGAGGCCAGAGGAGAATTCAAGGGCAGACAGGCAGAACTTGCTGACAGGTGAGCTTTAACTGAAGAATATGCCAACCCAGACTGGAACAGATCACACAAGTAAGACAGAACCAGGGGAACCTCCACCGACAGGGGAGAGAGGCACCACACAGAAATTTGTTTCCATTTGGGTATATATGATTTTCTAGTAGTGGGTTTTCTGACCTCCTGCAGAACCTGGAGCATGTCCTCAGAAAAAAAAGGTGCTAAAAGGGATCAAACCCGATCAACCACGGTGTCATTTGAAGGGTGGACAGGAGAGGGAGAATAAGAAATCCCTTGTCTTGTGTGAGAAGATGCACCTGGTGAGGTAACTTGTGGTGACTGCTCCTGGAAAAGTGAGGAAGAAGTGGGGGAGCAATGCTGTCTTGGCCAGAAAGGAGTCACCAGCAAGATTTCGTGAGTCTTGCCTGATCTTGTGGTAATGGGGGGGGCATACAGAAACATTCCCTTCCAAGGAAATGACAAGGCATCCACTTTCCAAATCAGAGGACTTGGGAGAATGGAACAAAATAGAGGAAGTTGTTTATTCAGATGGAGGTGAAATTATCTACCCGAGGAATACCACACTGATGGACAATATCCAGGACCACATGTCTGTGAAGCAACGAATCATGAGCTTCTGTTCTGCGCCTGCTCAAAGAGTCTGCCATGAAATTATGTTCAGAGAGAATGTAAACCTTCTGAAGAGTCACTTGATACTGAATAGCGAGATCCCAGGTTTAAAGAGCTAATCTGCAAAGGAAATAGCACCTCGTGCCCCCCTGCTTGTTGACATACTACTTCACTGTGGTATTGTCTGTGAAGACTTTGAAGGGCTTGGGATAAAAAAAGAAAAGAAAATCTTCCAGAGCCAGAAGTAGAGCTTGCATCTCTTTTATGTTGATATGGCCTGACCACTGATGTGGAGGCCAGAGACCCTAGGCCTTTAAGGGTCACAAGAAGTTCCTCACCCCACATCTGATGCATCCATGAAAAGCTCCTGAGAGGTAACTGGAGCCTGAAAGAGAAACCTTGGATTTAGAGGAAGTTGAAGAATCCATCAGTGAAGCTTGAGGTAAGGAAGAAAAGGAACAGGGAACTCCAGGGGGTGGCAATGTTGCAGCCACACTGATATGTGGTACCACTGAAATTTCCTCATATGGAGACTGGTGAGGAGGAGCATGGGAATGGTGGAGGCCATGAATCTCAGAGCCCTGAGAAATTTCCTGACTGTGACAGAAGGCAGAGGTAGAAGAGACTTGTCAAAAGGCTGTCAGGGAAAGAACCTTAGGGGCTGAGAGAGATGCCAGCGGTCTGAAGCCTGCATCCAAGGAAAACATGGTCCTGGAAAGGAGTCAGGACTGATTTCTGGAGGTTTTTGGTGAAACCAGACTGTATAAAAGACAAATGGTTAAATGGAGATCCTGCAACAGACTGCTGGGAAAAGAAGTTTGAATGAGAAGGTTGTCTAGGTAGGGAAAAATCTGTATCCCCCAAAGCCTGCAAAAAACATCAACAGGAGCAAGGTATTTCATGAATAGCCTTAGGGCAGTAGAAAGAGCAAAGGGCAAAAGTAGAGAAATGAAAATGCAAGGAAGAAATAGAAACACACAAATATTTCCTGAATAGAAGGTAAATGGGGATGTGAAGGCATGCATTCAGAGGAACCAAAAACATTCTGGAGTAAAACCCTTCCCCATCTGGATGAACAGAACAAGCTGAAAGCTGCCCTGATCCAAAAGGGATTCCAGAACCTCTGAAAATGAGGAAGTTGTTCTCAAGGAGGTTGATGAATGCTTGAAAAGGGAAGAAGGAATTTCCAAACCAAGAAATATCCCTGACGAATATTCAAGAGCACTCAAGAATCTGAGGTGATCCAATGTCAGTTTGGAAGAGATAAAGAAAGGTGGAGAGACAAGGGGACCTGACAAAGAGGAAAGGTTAGGCAAATGTCAAATATATTACCAGGCTTGTCCTGATGATTTCTGGGAAGGAGTAGTCTGCGTAAACTCAGCAGAAGTAACACGCCTTGAACTCTTTTTACCTTTAAGAGGGGAATGAGTCCGTCTACAAACAAGGGCATACTTAGAAGGATAACTCCTCTGGAAATTGGGAAGAGGGGAGACAAAAATATCTTTAAGGTCCTGCAACGCCTTATTTAAGACCCTCCAAAATAAGGATAAGCCAGCATCAGCTGTCCCAAAAAGACCTTTGCTACCCAAAGGTGCATCCAAAAGCCTGAAGATGTAGTCAAGAAAAATGCCTCATCACTGAGCCAAAAGGAGCATTCCTGGAAGAGGCATCAGTTGCATCATATTTTATTGATTGATGGACAACCTAAGAATCAGGAAAGTCAGAAGCCATCTTAGATATCTGGGAAAGGAGGGCCAAAACATACCCGGTCATACAAATTTGGTAATTAATGGTCCTAAAAGACAGGGTGGCACCAGTCTTAACTTTCTTGCCCAACCTTTCCATGGCCTGACTAGGATAAGGATTATCAGAAGGAAGGAGCTTAGTAGAAGGCAACAACTTAGAGGTTTGTCAGAAGAAATTGATACCACTGAAAGATCATCAGAAGGGCACTTACACAGAAATTAGCAGTCCTCAGGCACCTTGTAGAACACCTCACAAATATAATAAAAAAATCGAACAGACCACAGCTGAAGAATATATAGTTGAAACCAACGTTGTTTAATACACAAAGTAAGTGCTTTCATGATCTGTAACTGACCGCTTCTTCAGACTTATACATTCAAATGAAATAATCATAGCATTTACATAGTATCCCATCAAATCAACAATTAAAGTAAATCAGTCAAGTCTATTAATCAAATTAATTGTTGTTGTTGTCTCTTTCGGCTTTTCCCGATTAGGGGTTGCCACAGCGGAACTCCGGTCCGCTAATGATTGGCAGTGGACTTTTACGTGCCGAGTTGCCAGCCCTGATGCACACATGTCTCCACACAGAAGACGCGTTAGCTGAGAATCGAACAGGACGTCTTACTGTGAGGCGACAACGCTACCACAGCACCACCACCGCAGATCATTAATTAAGTACTTAAAAACACCGTAAATAGATTCTGTCAAAACATTTGAAATCCTAAAAACTAATAAAACAACAAAGTTATAAAAAACAACTAAGATGAACAGCAATAAATATCTTTCAAAATGCTTCGTGTTTAAGTGGTTTGGCTTTAAGGAAGGGCTTAAGTGACACTGCACCATTAATCCCTGGTAGTTTATCTGCCTGCAGCAGCAAAATCCATTTTTGTTCTGCTGCTTCCGTCTTGTTCTTAATGTCACCTCCCCTCATACTTTGTTCTATAATTTCTAGCACTAAAAAGTTAAAAACCTGTTGACAGCCTTCAGCTTGAACATGTCTTGCTAAGGCACTAGTTTCTTTAACATTATTTATATCTCTTAAATGCTCTAGAATGCGCCCTTTGAAACTTCTGTTGATTTTACCAACATAAAATACATAGCATAATTTGCAAATGCTAAGGTACACTAAATGTTGTGTTTTACAATCAGCACAGAAGTCAATTTCTATGACTAACTTCTGACTTGGACGTCTGAATGTAGTGTTAGAGTAAATAAACTTACATGCCATGCAGTTCCTGCAGGGGAGATGTTCCTGTTCTCTGAAACAGCATATTATTATTTCTGCTAGTCAATGGTTTATAACATAATTGTCTTTTTAGGGATTTTTTATTTTTAAAAGAAAAACACGGTCTCTTGCCTAGAACACCATCCAGTTCTTCAATAGAATTTAAAATATTCCAGTTCCTCAAATATTTCACAAAACATCTTGATATCACTAGAATAGGAAATAGCAAGCCTAACTTTATGTCTATTTTGATTTTGTATATTATGTATGTCATTCGTACTCTGAGAAAAACGGTTTGCCGCTGTGACTACGTCCTTCATACATATCAATGATACTAGTTTCTATATCTGCTGCATTGTAGCCTCTATCTATAAATTCATCCTTTAAGGTGCAAAACTGCTTGATTCAGCCCATCTTCTGTATTATGCAGTCTACTCACGCTCAAATTGTCCTTTGACTACATTCTTGTTAACATGTTTGCGATGCATACTAGTTTTATGTAGAATGCTGTTTTTTTCTACTGGGTTTTCTATATAGGCTAGTAATTGTGTAAATTATACTTTATTCATAGTCTCATCAAGAAAGTTAATGGTATCAGATGAAGAATTATATGTAAATCTTAGAAAATCAGTAGTACTGTGTAAATACTCAATAAAAAGTTCCAATCTACTACTAGTGTCTCCCCACAGAAGGAAGACATCATCCACAAATCGTACGTACCAGATGATACTATCTACGAAATCATTCCCATGCAACAGACAATTCATCTTCCATGAGACTAGAGCTAGATATAAAAAGAAGTTATGCCTTACCATAACGTTCCATCTGTATTGTTGATCCTCGTTCAGTCATTACATATAGTTATGGGTTCCGAGCTCGGAACCGAGCCGGCCATTTCCAAGCTCGCGTCAGCTTCAAACACTCAAGCTAAACTCTTACCCACAATTCCCCTCTCCCTGTTACCTAAGACTAAGTTTGCAAGTTAAAGAAGGTAGAGGCTACCTCTGGTCAAATAACTTAAGAGAACTGGATGGCGTGATCCACTAGAAACCACAGGAGGGGGAAGGAGGGAGGGTCGTAATGACTGAACGAGGATCAACAATACAGATGGAACGTTATGGTAGGGACAACTTCTTTATCTGATATTGTTAATCCTCGTTCATTCCTTACATATGGGACAGAGTCCCCAGCTACCTCTATTCCTGGGAGGCTCTCATGGAAGGACATTCCTGAGCACCATATAACCGAAACATGCTCTTCCCCTGGAGGCCAAATCCAATTTGTAATGACTGATGAAAGTATAAGACGTAGCCCAAGTTGCAGCTGCACAGATGTCATGTAAAAAAGCTCTGGCATGAAAGGCAGTGGAAGTTGCCACCGACCTTGTTGAATGAGCTTTCGTGGTAGTAGGCAACAAAATGTTACGTTGTGTGTAAATAAAGGTCACACAGTCCTTCAACCATCTAGCTAATGTGACCTTAGCAACAGCTGATCCTAATCTAGGTCCAGAAAAGGCCAAAAATAACTGGTCAGATTTACGAAAGGGTTTAGTCCTGTTTAGGTAAAAACGGATTTGCCTGTGAATATCAAGGGTATGTAGGCAATACTCTCCTCTGTTTGAATGGTTGGGAAAGAAAACTGGCAAATGACTGATTAGTTCTCAGAGACACTATCTCTATGAAAAATCAAGTATGGACTCCTGATACATAAGGCTTGAAGTTCAGAAATACATCTGGCAGAAGTAATAGCGACCAAAAACAAGGTTTTCCATGACAAATACTTGAGGTCGCAAGAAGAGGCTGGTTCAAATGCCACTGTCAGAGCTTGCAGAACTAATGATAAATCCCATGGTTGAATAGGTTCTCTAAAGGGTGGCTTCAGATGATTCACACCTTTTATGAAGGTCTTGCACAATTTATGGGACATAAGAGAGGAATCTTGGACACCCTCATGAAAATTAGAAATTGCAGCCAAATGAACTCTAATGGTAGAGGCCGATAGGCCTGATTGAATTGAAACAGGTCGGCCAGATAGTCTAGTATTATCGATACTGGTGCTGAAAAGGGGTCTAACTTGTTTACCTTTCAGCCAACAGGTAAATCTTTTCCACTTGCTCGGATAAGTAATTCTACTGGAGGACTTATGAGAAGCAATGAGAATATCACATACTGGTAAAGAAAGATCATTCTGCCTGGCAATCAAGGGAATTGGAGTAGCCAAGCAGTTAGCTTCAAGCTGTTCAGGCGGGGATGAATCAGGTTCTGTGGGTGTGAGATCAACTCCAGGATTGGATCAGGATCCATGGTTGATCTAGTAGGTGAGGCCAAAGGAATGGGAACCAAATCTGTCATGGCCAATATGGTGCTATGAGGATTACCTTGCTCTTCAACCGCCGGGCTTTCTTCAGAAACTGGGGAATGACAGGAAAGGGCAGAAATGCGTAGAGAAGACCAGAGGGCCAATCATGGACTAGAGCGCCCCTGGGTGACTGTCCCAGAGGGGGAATCAGAGCAAATAGTTGCTGCATTTGTAGTTGGCCGGGGATGCAAAGAGGTCGCAGCAAGGATGGCCCCAGCGGTGGAAGATCTCCGCCGCTATCAAGCAATTCAGGGACTACTCGTGAGGTTGTAGAATGCACCTGCTGAGTCTGTCTGCTATCACGGTGGAACTCACGGGAATGTGCATTGCTAGAAGAAAATGGTTGGTAGCCATTGCCCATTGCCATATCCTCATGGCCTCTCGACAAAGGGGGTAAGACTTGGTTCCACCTTGCTTGCTGATGTACCAGACCACCGCCATGTTGTCTGATTGAATCGCAATTGTCCCAGACGGCAGCAGGGGATGGAATGCTTGCAACGCCAGAAGCACCACCCTCAGCTCTAGAGCATTTATATGCAGATGGGCCTCCAGTTGGGACCAAGTGCCTTGGACTGTCTGTCCCTGACATAGCCCCCCCCCCTCACCCCATCAGGGAGGTGTCCGATCAGGGAGGTGTCCATAGTCACTGTGGACTTGGGTTGCTGTGGGGAAAAACGGAGAGACCATTGAGAGAGAATGTGTGTCATCCACCAATTTAAATCCTGTTTGCACCTGTGGGTTACTCGAATCATGGCTGAAAGAGGATGCTGAAAAGGATACCATTGGGTGAGCAGTAGCCATTGTAGAAGCCTCATGTGAAACCTGGCCAGGGGAACAATGGTGATGGAGGCTGCCATGGAACTCAACAGCTGTAGAACCGAGTGAGGCGTGGATTTTTCCTTTGAAAGGATTGGGATTAGTTGTTGCTTTATCCTTAAAATTCTGTGCTCTGGAATAGCCGCTCTGCAGTTTTTTCTGTCCAAGATAACCTCTATGAATTCTGTTGACTGAGATGGCGTGAGATTAGATTTCTGCCAGTTTATATTTATGTCTAGCCTTTGAGCAGTGAGGAGAGTGTATGCCAGGGCTTTTTCCAGTAGATGTCTGGTGGGGGCGGACATGAGACAGTCGTCTAGGTACAGAAACACCTGGAATCCTTGAAGTCGCAAGTGAGCTGTGACAACTGCCATGCACTTTGTGAACACTCTGGGGGCTGTTTAGAGTCCGAAGGGCAGTACTCTGAACTGGTAGTGACTGGCTCCCGCACGTAAGCGCAGAAATCTTCTTGATAGCCTGTCCACCTTTATGTGGTATTACACATCTTGAAGATCTATAGAGCACATCCAATCATTTTTCCAAAAGCGGGAGAATAGACTGTATAGTGACCATCTGGAATTTTTGTACTCACAAACTTGTTCAATACACTGAGGTCCAAAACTGGTCTCCAGTCCCCGGTTTTCTTTGGCACCAAAAATAGTCTTGAGTAGAATCTGGATCCTATCTGGTCTGAAGGGACTATTTGGATGACTCTTTTTCTTAGCAGCTTTTCTATCTGTAGTGCTGCTTCTTCCCTTTGACTGGGTGGAATGTCGGGAAGATTTTTTGATGGGACGGGACAAAAATCGAAGGGGATATGATAACTACTGATTATGATCCTTTGTACCCAAGAATCGGTAGTGATGGTTAACCAGGCAGAAGGGTACAAGGAGAAATGTCCCCCAAACACCTCCAGAGGAAAGGAGTTGGGCCGCTCTTCAGGAGCGCTGGTAGGATTGACCAGGGAAAGAATCCCTGGAACCCTAGTTACGCGGTCCCCCTCTGCCCCAAAAGGAGCATCTTCCCTGTGATTTTCCCCCTCTGCCCCAAAAGGAGCATCTTCCCTGTGATTTCCCCCCTCTGCCTCTGGGGGAGAACTTGGCCTGTGTGTCACAGAAAGAACCCTATCTTCCCACTCTTTTGGTTTCGGGAGAAAGCACGTTGAGGGGAAGAATAACGGACACCTACGGCAGAAAGGGTCTTACCGTCTTGTTCACATCTGGCCAGTGTGCTTTTAACTTTGGGCTCAAACAACGAGGAGGGCTTAATGGGGGCATTAAGAAAGGAAGACTTAAAAGGTTCGCCAAGTTGCACAAGCACATCCAGGCGTGTCGTCTCAAGACCACAGCTGAACCCGCCGCTCTAGCTGCTCCTTCTGATGCATGAGATATCAATCGCATAGAGGAGTTAGATATAGACTCAATGGCAGCCAGCTGAGAGGCCACTTTGTCACGGACCTCATCAGACACTGCAGCAGCCAAGGTTTCAGAGAGCTCAGAGACCAGATCCCTTTGAAGCCTGGTAAAATGTGCCATATAATTCAGGGACCTGATAGCAAAGGTCGCTGAAGCAAAAGTGTGCTTCCCTATTCTGTCCAGGGCCCGGGACTCTCCGTTAGGCGGATGGACAGTCTGGCTTTCTTCTTCTGCCAGATCCTTTTTTGTTGCGGCCGCCACCACCAAAGCATCTACAGGAAGACCTTTGGACCAATGGGGATCTGAAGCAGGAGGGGACAAGATCTTATCAGGCCTCCAGGGAATAGCTTCAACAGTATCAGGGGCCTTCCAAGTGTACTGCACGATGAACTTGACAAGTTCATCGGCAGGTGGAGTAACCCAGGAGGTAGGGGGCCGGGTGCGAAAAGCCTGCAGGAACACAGATTCTTCAGGGGTTGGATTAGAGGGCTGCCAGTCACCTCTCCGTTTTAGGATTTCAAGGATATCACCAAAGGATACCTCAGAGGGTGAGTGAGGGGATCCTTCCCCCTCATCGAAATCTGTCTCTTCGGTGAGAGACTCCTCTGTGGAGTCCATGTGCTTACTCTCACACAAACTTTTTCAGTGGACCTCCTCAGCGGGAGAAGCTGGGGAAGACAACGGAAAACGGGATTCCTGAGGGAATATGTCCTAAGGCCCTTGCACCCGGTGTCCACTAGGTGCGACTTGTGAAACCAGTGTACCAGAGGAGGGCAGAGGTATAGACAGTCCAGTATTGCCAGCAGCAGCGAACGCCTTCTCCATCAGCTGGAAGGCTGGTCCACCAAGAGAGGAGTGTATATCCAAGACAGGGGGCACTCCTCCCCTAAGTAGCTCAGCCTGCCGACTCAGAGTCCCTGGATGGCTGTGGAGCAGCAAGCTATGTTTATCACAGCTGACATCCTGGGTTGTAGCAAAACTTTCCTGCCATGAAGGCAATTGCGGTTTCTTAGTGAGATCCATAAAGGGAACTGCAGAAGGGGAAGACTGCACTATATACATGGACTTCAAAGGCAATGAAGGAGGAGAATAAGAAGGTGTCTTTGGAGATGGGTGATCACCTCCCAAGGAAGGATAGTTCCTGGGGGCTGGAATACCTCTAGCCAAGAATGCCTGGTCCACAAGGCGCAACACATCATGTTCAGAAAGACTTCTAGTGGACCTCACAGAGACTGAGGGAGAAACAGGTCTGTCCACAAAAGAGGAAGACTCGGTGCCCATCTCATCTGATCGCACTGAGGACAACGGTGCCGAGAAAGACTGAACAACTGTAGTCTGCACCGAAGAAGTCATCGGTGCCGATGGCACTGTCTGCACCGACACAGGGATAGGTGCCAAAGTGGTTGTCGGTGCCGAAACTGGAACCGACAAAACTGGAGTTAGTAATAAAGGCCTCGGTTCAGAGGAAGATCTCGGAGCTGACGCTGTCAAGGTCTGCACCAACTGAACGATCGGTGACAATACAGTGGTAAAGGTCTGAACTGAGGAGCCCCTCGGTGCCAATATGTAGAAGGCTGCAGGAGAGGACAGAGCCGAAATCACTAATGGAGCCGAAGACTTCGATGCCGAAGGTCTGGGCACCGAAAACACTGGGGCTGACAGAGAGCTTCGGAGCCGAAATGTTTGCCTTTTTAGATTTTGGTTGTTGAGAGTCCCCAGCCGGGGATGAAGGCAAGGATTTAGCCTTAATAGAAAGATGCATTTTCTTATGGGTTTTAGGAGGGGTTGAGACCTCTGACCCGGAAATAGCCTCTGAAAAGGGAGATTTTAGAAGTCCCTTCAGTATCAGCTTATTTTTCCTTTCTAACAAAGTTCTATTAGAAAAGTTTTCACATATAGTACAGGGTGGTTCAACAGATAAATAGGAAGCTCCAAAACAATAAACACAAAGAGTGTGCATCAGAAGTAGGCAGTTTGTGTCCACAATCAGAACACCGCTTAAACCCCGGACTACCCTTTTTTATCTGCCATATTAACAAAAAGAAAAGTACCAACAATGGTACAAGAGAGTACCCGAAGGTATGGAAAAGAAAGGAAAGGGATTACCAACGATGGTAAGGATAAATTACCTTGCGGTAAAAAGGGTAAGTAAAGGACAGAGAAGAAAACCTGAAGGCAACCCCCCATTTCTCGGTCACCCACGTCCCCCGGAATCTTTTTTAAAGTTTTTTTTGTCTATTCCTTCTAGCATGTCGAGGGATCAGTTGCTAGTGTCCTCTCCTGCTCAGCTGGTGAACCTGGGAATATTGAGGCAATGTTACAATTGCCTCATGTACACAGACAACCCTCTCCTCCTCCCACAAAACACAAATACATGCGAGAGATGCAACTACACGGCCAAACTGGAGGCTGAGCTCTCTCAACATAGGACTGGCAAGACCAGTCAGGAGGAGAAGGTTACCACACACACTATAGACCCAGTCTCACATATTACCATTACAACCTCAAATCATACACATAAACACACAAAGACATACTCTGAGGCTCTGATCAAAAATCTACCAAAACAGCAGAGGCCACCAAAGCAGACACCCAAACAACCACCACCTCAGAACACAACACCTGCAACACATAGACCTCACAGTCAGAGTGTCAAACAGTCACAGCCCTTAAGGCCAAACACAATGCCAGACACACTAGTCATTGGTGACTCCATAGTCAGACACACTGGCGTCCGCTCACCAGACTGAGTAAGGAGAAGGTCACAGTAAGCTGCCTGTTGGGCTAGAATCCGCCACATAACGCAAGCACTCAGGTCTCTCAACAGCAGGTACAAATATGATTCAGTCATTGTCCACGCTGGTGTAAACGACCTGAGACGTACCTACTTGGACTACATGAAAAGAGACATTGAGGACCTCTCTGATTATGTAGCCCAGACAGGTATGACCCTGACCTTGAGCAGTATCCTACCTTCACCAAGAATGATGCCACAATACAGAGATAAGATGATCAGCTTTAACAATTGGCTTAAACACTGGTGTCATTCAAAGGGGATCCAGTGTCTGTCTGCCGGGGATGACATGCTGGACAAGCCACACTGCTTCAAGGGACGGCTTGCACCTGTCACCCCTGGGATTCCGGATATTGGCAAAGGCTCTTGCCACCCGCATAGTGCCTTTTTTAGGCAAGGCTCAAATTCTAAACCTACCACCCTAGAACACAAAAAAGGAAAAAACTAAGGGTAATGCTGCTCAATGCCAGAAGTCTAAATCTCAAAATGCATCGAGGCCCTTCTCAGTATGGAGAACATCGATGTCTGTGCTGTGACAGAAACCTGGTTCAAGGCTCCTGAGAGCACCCGGCTATCAGGTTTTACCTCATATCATGCCCGCCCCAAAATCTGGACAATACCAAGAAAGGAGGGTATCCATATTCATCAAGGACACCCACACCTCAAGACTGGTGGCAACGCACGATGCATCGGAGACCATCCAGGTGCAATTAACCATAGGCAAGACTGCTCTGCAAATTGTAGCATGTTACAGGCCACCCTCACAAACTCAGGAACCTCACATGGCCTTCCTGAAAACACTAGAGGGGACAAATGTATCACCAAACACCATCATACTAGGTGACTTCAATTACCCTAATATAGACTGGGAACACTACTCAAGCCCAAACACCCTAGCCCAAAAGTTCCTGGAATTCATAAACTCAAATGCCATGGAACAACTAGTCACCATCCCCACAAGAGGAGATAACATACTTGATCTCATCATCACGAACATGGGAGCACAATGTTCAACACGGAGGTGTACCCTCACTGGTGAAATCAGACCACAACTAATCTCGCTGGAGGTCCTCATCCCACCCCCACCTGAAATAAAAGACCACAGTAAAGAACTTCTCAAAAGCCGACTTCACACTTCTAAAGACTAGTGTGGTCTCCTTTAAGGCCCCCGGCAGTGGAAAACAGTACTCAAGCCGCTGAATCACTTACAAATGCCTTCTACCAGCACCTGCAGGACTGCATGGATAAGGCAATCCCAAGCAAAACAAAGACTCTTTGTACCAAAGGCAAGCGCCCAGTCTGGTGGACCCCAGCCATAAACAAACTCTACAACAAAAGGAGGAAGCTACTACAAGATAGAGCAAAATCCTTAAAAGGTAAGACACCCTTGATCACTATAAGTAAAAACTAAGAGCTCTCATAAAATCATCCAAAGCAAATTTCGAGAGAAAAATAGCTAAAGACTCAAAAGACAATCATAAGGCCTTCTTTAGCTATGTTAGAAACCTGGGAGGAAACTCCCAGATATGCTCAGAGCTAGTTCAAAATGATGTGAAGATTACTGATCCTACAGACATTGCCAACATACTGGCTGACAGGTTCAGTGCAAACTTCTCCGCCGCCCCCAAAAGGAGAGAAATCTATACCAAACGATTGCAGCCCCCAAACATCTCCAGCCCAAGTGAGAACTGCTCTCCAAAGCAAAAACACAGCATCCATGGGACCTGATGGTGTCCCCGGCTGTGTGCTCCATGAACTCAATGAGGAATTAAACCCACAGCTAGGACAGCTGTTTAATCAAAGTCTTACCTCTGGATACGCACTCCAGGAGTGGCGACTGCAACTGTGGTACCACTTCACAAAGGCGGTGCCTCCACCGACCCTGGAAATTACCGCCCATTAGCTTGACAAGCCTTATCTGCAAAGCCATGGAGAGGATCATAATGGACCTCATAAATAAAGACATAGGAATTTGCAGACTTTGGATCCAACCCAGTTTGGCTTTGTCAAAGGCAGATCATGCCTTTTAAACTTGGTTGACTTTTTCAAACAGTCACCAAAGCCATTGATGGGGAAAGGCAGTCCATACAGCCTACCTCGATCTGGCTAAGGCCTTCGATACAATACCCCATTCGGTATCATTGAAAAACTCATCAGCTTAAATGTCAACCCATACATCACAAGATGGGTTGCAAACTGGCTGAGTGACAGAACCCACAGGGTCAGAGCTGCTGGCGCCATGTCAGACTCAAAGCCTGTCACAAGTGGTGTCCCACAGGGCTCAGTCCTGGGCCCACTCTTGTTTGGCATCTACTTTTCCAAGTACAAGCAAACACAGGAGGGTTATGACAAAGTTTGCAGATGACTGCAAACTGGGCCATAGTAGAAAACACATCAGACACAGATATCCTTCAGAAGGGTCTCACAGAAACGGATAACTGGTGCCAGAGCCACGGCCTAAAGTTAAATGCCAAAAATGCATAGTCATACCCTTCGGGAAAACAAGGTTACCCCTAGCTACCAAATAGGTGGCAATCCACTGAGCACAGAAGAAGTTATCAGGGACCTGGGGACCCAGGTTGATAGTAGTCTGTCATTCGACACCCATGTAGCTAAAGTAGTTAGGAAGACCTTCTACATTGCCCACCTTATCATGAAGGGATTCTCATCTAGATCAAGGGAGGTCATAGTCTCCTTTACTCATCACTCATCAGACCAATGATTGAGTACAATGCCCCATTCGGAATGTATCTGACCCGACACTTGCAGCAGCTGGAGAGGCCACAAAAGTTCCTCACCAAAAGGATAAAGGGTCTCAAAATCTGTCCTATGCTGCCCGACTGAAAGAACTCCAGCTCTATTCAGTCGCTACCGCTTGCTCAGAGGTGACCTTTGCCTAACATACAAGGCCATGTCAAACCCAGATTTGATGAATATGCTTCACCTCAAAAATCTAGATCCATCAGAGCCACAAGGGCGGAGACTTAAACCTTGACACGGCTATTAATAGGACGTGCTGGAGGGATAGATTCATCACCCAAAGACTCCTATGCTGTGGAACAAAATCCCGGTACATGTGAGGCAGAGCACCTCGCTGGCCTTGTTCAAGAGAAATCTTGACCAATGGATGGGAGATCGCAGATATACCCCAGGGATTACCTCAGTGTCACTGCTCGACAGAGGCACAGAAAAATAATGGGTATAGTTCCCCATACTAAAGGGGTGGCCTAAGCCACAAAACGATGGGCTAGGCTTGTAAATGCCCTCGGGCAGATAGCCTAGTATGAACCTATGAACCTATGAACGCTAGATGCGATAGGGCAAGAGACAATAAAATATTACATTTTCTGACAGAAAAGTAATTTGTAAAGCAATTAAACAACAATTGACTGTACCTAGCTCAAGAGAAATAGCCTGATACGACCGGATGGCAACGCAGCAAACGAAATCTGAGGTAACAGGTAGAGGGGAATTGTGGGTAAGAGTTTAGCTTGAGAGTTTGAAGCTGACGCGAGCTTGGAAAATGGGTTCCGAGCTCGGAATCGATACCCATATGTAAGGAATGAACGAGGATTAACAATATCAGATATAATGCTAAAGAAACTAGTGCCTTAGCAAAACATGTTCAAGCAGAAGGCTCTCAACGTGTTTTTAACTTTTTAATGCTATAAATTATAGAACAAAGTATGAGAGGCGGTGACATTACGAACAAGACGGAAACAGCAGAACAAAAACGGATTTTGCTGTTGCTGCAGGCAGATAAGCTACCAGGGATTAATGGTGCAGTGTCACTTAAGCCCTTCCTTAAAGCCAAACCATTTAAACACTAAGCATTTTGAAAGATATTTATTGCTATTCAGATTAGTTGTTTTTTATAACTTTGCTGTTTTATTAGTTTTTAGGGTTTCAAATGTTTTGACAGAATCTATTTACTGTGTTTTTAAGTGCTTAATTAATTTGATTAATAGACTTGACTGATTTACTTTAATTGTTGATTTGATGAGATACTATTTAAATGCTAAGATTATTTTATTTGAATGTATAAGTCTGAAGAAGCGGTCAGTTACTGATCGTGAAAGCATTTACTTTGTGTATTAAACAACGTTAAGTTTCAACTATATATTCTTCAGCTGTGGTCTGTTCGATTTTTTATTATATTTATGAGGCTGTGAGGTGAAGACTGAGCGTCTACCCAGTTACAGAACAGTTTATTCTCTATACCTTGTAGAACCTATCTTTGGCACAGGAGGCTAAGAGTCAGAAGCTACAGAGGCTGCAAAAAAGGTGTACAAAAGGGCAGCCAGAACAGGAGGGGCAGCTGATGTTTTGGGAGACTATTTGTAGGAGCTCATAGTACCTCTTTTGAATGTCAGTCTTGGGAACAGTCCCACTTAAAATAGTCCATCATGCAGGCAACAGTATTCCCAAAAGACAAATCTTCCAAGGGAGTCTGAACTCAAAGAATCCTCTATATAAGAAGGAATTTGGAAGGAATAGACCAGGGATTCTTCTCCAGAATCCAAATCCTCATCCAAGGAATCCAGTTCCCTAGGCCTCTTAACAGGTGTTGAAGACTAGGGGGAGCAGGGAGAGACACCCCTTGAGAAGGCTTCAATGCCATCAAAGCATTAAACAAACCCGGAGTAAAATCCTGACATTGCAACTGGGAACCTCTTAGACTACTACCACTAAATGAGGCTGTTGAATGCTTCAATTCCTCCTTCCTAGATATACTAAATACCCATGCGGATATACTAAATACCCATGCTCCCCCTAAGGAAAATTAGAGTAAAAACTAACTATGCACCCTGGCTAAGCAAAGCATGCAGATCCCTACTCAAGGCTAGAAATAAAGCCTAGGAACACTTTCATAGGACCAAAACTCAATTGGTGCAACAGTCATTTTTAGAACTCAGAAACAGAGCCAAAAAAAACTACACAAAATCAACTACTATCACAACATCCAAAATAAACATAATAATCACCCTTAAAAGTTCTGGTCTGCAATTAACAACATACTACAACCAGGTAAGGTAGGCACCTCAGCCACATCATCAACCTCTTCTCCAACAACATAGTAATCCAATTCAATAAATACTTTACTGAAACTATTCAAGCCCTAGCTACATTGCAAAACACCTCCAACAGTCCTAACAACCCTATCCATCTCTCATCACAACCCGGCTCCAGCCACAAAAAGGACCCCATTCAATTTTCACTACATCCCATTTAGATTACTAAAAAACTTAAACCTACCACACTTACCACAGATAACATCCCAGCAGAGTTTTTGAAAATTGCAGCAGAAGCAATAGCGTACCCAGTGACCACACTCATAAATAGATCAATATTAGAAAACACAGTCCCTTCCATCTGGAAGATTTCCCACGTTATTCCACTACACAAGGGGGGGGGGAATTTCCACCAAATTCAACAACTATTGCCCCATAGCTATTCTGTCTCCCCTATCCAAAATATCAGAGGGAGAGTCATACATTTCCAATTCATGAATTTCCTACACACATACACACACACACACACACACGCAAGCTCCTATCACACGCTCAACATGGCTTCAGGGACCCATCACAGCACAGCAGCAGCCCTCATAGCCTTTACTAATATGGTTAATAGTTACAGAAATAATGGGCAATATCTATCTACAATATTTTTAGACTTCTCTAAAGCCTTCGATATGGTGGATCACAATAAACTCATTAAGGTCCTCTCCAAATTCAACCTCAGCAGCTCATCTCATTCCTGGTTCCAAAGTTACCTTTCAGGATGACAGCAAGCTGTCCTGTGGTAACAACTTTCCTCACTCCTCCCAGTCACCATAGGTGTTCCACAAGGCTCCATCCTTGGCCCCCTACTTTTCTCTCTCTTCACCAACAAGCTCCACGCCACCACACTTCATGCTTCAGTAATACAATACAATACACAGACGACTCAACTCTGATATGTTCAGCCTCCTCCCTGCAAGCCTTGCATACCGTAACTCAAGATTCCAGTCTGTGGAAAATTGGCTCATTAATTCCCAACTTATACTAAACCCCAACAAAACTAAACTACTTCTCTTCTACCCAACCAGAGCTCCCACTTCCCCCAGTCCTTTATTATCCATTCAAAAAAAAAAAACTACCATCCTCCCAACCACTCACACCAAACTGTTAGGAGTCGAAATAGACAATAACCTAAAATTTGACATCCATATCACTCAAGTCATAAAAAAGGTCCACAAAAAACTAGGTCTATTATATAGGAATAAGTCATTTTTAACCGTCAGTACTAAAGCTACTATTGCCCGTACACACCTCCTCTCAACCCTCCTATATTCTTCCTCTGTACTAACCAACCTATGCAAAGCTGACCTCTCTAAATTAAATACTTGTTACAATAAAATAGCCAAATTTGTAACAGATGCCCCATACAAAACTCACCACTGTATAACACTTAAACTCAACAGGTTAGAACTTCCCCAGCAACTTCACTTCAACCAACTAACATTTGCCTTTAAGCTTCTACAGAAACCAGATAATACCACAGCTCTCAAAAATCTTATAAGACAATACACCTCTTCTAGATCCCTTCACTCAAATAGCAGACTCCTCCTAGATGTCACAAAAGCCAGTAACTCAGCTGGGGAATCACTCTTCTCTTATTATACTTCTAAAACTTGGAATAACTTCCCATCTACTATAACCAATATTAGCTCTATGACACAGTTTAAAATCCTACTAAAATCAAATTTAATAGACATGGGTTTGCCCTTGTAACCATCCCCACTAACCCCATTCTCTGCACTGCTAACCTAATACTACTATTCAGCTTCATTATCCAAAGTCTATTCAGTTAGTGTCAACTATTGTACCTACACACAAACATTCATACATTAAAATAACCCCTACTCTCTTCATCTCTCTGAACCATGCAGAATCATGCATGAATCAAACTTACCCACCTCTAAACAATAGTATGTATCTAGCATAGACAATAGTATGTTTCCAACATTTCCAGCTGCAAGTTTCTACCATAGACAATAATATGATTCCAGCATTTAGCTCTGTACATATGCATAGTAAATAAAAATACTTGGTGAAATTCACATTTTTTTCTATGTACTTCACCATGTGTACATTCCTACCTTTCATAACAAATCTGCTTGCTCTATTCTAATTGACAATTATTATTATCTGTATAAAAATGTGCTTTTCTTTATTACTTTAATTGTATAAACTTATACATGCTTACTCTATTATGTAATTTTTACTACTTATAATTGGAGCTTTTCTCCCCGGGCCTCCGCTGAAAAAGGACCGGTGTCCAGTCTGACTTTCTCGGTAAACAAATGTTAAATAAATAAAATAAATGATATTTTGAACTACATTTTGTTTTTTCTGCAGTCTTGAAGATGAAGAGATTTTTTTTCTCTTTCTAGTCATTTATCCAAATGATTCTAAACATATGCAGAACATCACTGTAAAATATTTTTTCTTCACTTGTGGCCAAATGTGCCTGAAAACATAATCCCTTTGATATTTCTTACCAGCCATACTTTGCAGTCTAACCCTTCCAGGAAGGTTCTAACAGGGAACATAGACTTAACTGCTATTAAATAAAAGAAAGAAACAGATAGGAAAGAAAGAAGCATAGCTGAAACCCAGTACACCGGGACGGCATGTATTTATTTAAAATTTGTTAACCGGGGCGAAATACTGATTTACCTGGGCCAATTTTCAGGTCAGCCCAGGAAAAAGGCAAAAACACAATGAGAGAAGGAAGACAACATTAGAAATGATAAATAACAGAAGACTGGACTGTGTGCAAATTACATTAGCATACAAAGATACTATTTTTAAGTCACATATACAATATTTACATCTAAGAGTGGAGGGAGGGGAGGAAATTATGGGAAAGGGAAGGAAGAGAGACGGGTACGTACTACAACACAGGGGAAGAGAAAAGGAAAGATGCGAGGGCTGAGAGAATCGTGAAGGAGATAAGACAGCACAGCATCAGTGAAGGCAGCTTGAAGAATTAGAAGAGGCAGATTACATACAAGGAAAACAATAGTAATAGTTACATTTATGTTATGGATGGGATACAATATCAGCTACGTTTAGCTAGCTTGGTTAAATGTTTTTTGAGCTGTAATTTAGAAAATTACTGAAGAGCAAAGGGGCTAGCTAGGACTGATCCTTACAGAACAGCTTTTAATATACAATCCACAGCAAAAATGCATGAGCCACTTTTAACTCACAGTTTTGGTGATGATTCCAATGGAGGTGAGTGCATTAAAGAGAAGGCCGTAATCCACCAGGCTGAAGGCTTTGGTTAGGTCTAAGAAAATGGCACCTTTAAGAAAATCTTTAACACTGCTGGTTATGTCACTGGAGAAGGAATATAAAGAAGGTCATGGTGCTGTTACCATCCCAAAAGCCATGTTGTTTATAGGATAAAGTATTTTTGTAAGCAGTTTGTTAACTGAGTTTACTAAGCAAGTATGGATATGGGTCTAATACCTTGTGCTAATGAGAATTTGGGGAGCTTTGGAAGTAGGTAAACCAATGTTTATTTACTGACATCAGACATATCCTCATTACAATGGCAAAGACTGTAACTATGGTATAATACTGTGCTCTCAACCTAGACAGATGAATAACTGTAGATAATCATCAGGGAATCAATGGACATATTTGGGGATGGAATCTAAGTAATTTAACTGCTTTATTAGGTCAGTGTTCTTTACGGAGGAGAAATAGAAGGGGAGGGGTCCAAGGAAGAGATTTATCAGAATGATGAGAGTGTGAGGCAGAACATGGAGGTAGACTAGGAAATTCACTTAGAAAGCTGGAGGGGAAAAGGGGCACTACAGCAAGCAGAAATGGTTCCATTAGCTAAGACACCAGAGCATGAATTGTAGCCTATGACATTAACAACACATTTTTAGAACAGTTTAGATATCTGTAAGAATACAGAATTTTGGGAAAAGGAATGAAGATGGATTTTGTCCTCTTATATCTTTTTTTGGTTAGCATTTGCAGGTTCTGAAGCCGTGATTTGTGATCAAGTTTAGGATCATTTTTCTGTTTCGCCGAAGCAGAGTCCATAACTTTGAATAGTGCACTGAGTTCTGGTTATCCACTGTTTGGAGTTAAGACATGTAGAATCTAAAAGCTATTTGGAAATTATTCTCTTGAAGGTAAAACAATGCATCCTTAAGTAAGAATGCAGCTTAGGAAGGTATCAGAATTGCTTAGTGTAAAGATCCAACTGGTGTTTTCAAGCTCCTTTTTTTATGTTTTTGTTTTGTTTTTTTGAGTATAGCAATTTTGTTTGGGGACTTAGACTGAAAAGTGGGGAGTTTAAGAGATTACCATTTTAAGGCCTATCCCCACCCCTAATTATGATACAAGCACTTATGTCACCACACAGAGACCACCTAAGACCCTTTATCAGTGCATGCATACTCCCCTACATGCACTGACAAGGGCTATAGTCAATGTCTTGGGTGGTCACACCTACATCGTCCCACCAGTTCCCTGCCTCATAACAAGCCAATGGTCTCCACCTAATGTCCTGTCATCACAGCAGTGGCTTCAGCCAGTCAGGAACCACCATCCCTTCCCAGCCAAGACTGGCACACCCTACCCTCCCTGCCTGTACTATCAAGTACCTAACCAATTATTCAAACTTGTTTTTTTTGTGATATGTTCAGGGATTTATACTGGTGCAGGTAGGGACCTTGGATTTTGACAGCATATGTTGTATTACGAATGTCGGCAATGACAAGATGCATTAAGGAGTACCTGTTTGTTCTGAAACTCAGTCTGGCGAGGATGTTGAACAACTGTAACAGATCATGATCCAAGAGAAAGGAGAGAATGCTGTACTGGAAAGGACTGAGAAGATTAATGTTAAAAGTCATCAAAGATGATTAAGTTCTTGTAAGGGTGAAACACTTATGAGATTTTTGAATTGTCTGGAGAGGAGAAAGGAGACTGGATATGCAATAGCCAAATGTAGATGAAAGGTACTGACCAAAAGAATAGTTTGGATGAATAATGGGAGAGTTGGCCAGTGTTATGGTGTGCACTTGTAAGTTATTTTTGTGCAAAAGAAGGGTGCTGCCACCGGTTCTCTTATCTGGTCAGGCAGTAAATGTGTAGGAGTAACCAGGGAAGTGGTAAGACAAATTAAGAGTGTCTTCTTTAACCAATGGCTCTGTGATGATAACAAGGTCAAGAGAGTGCATGTGTGGGAAGCAAATCATTTGCTCTAACTTGTTTTTTATGCTGCCAGCACAGAGTAGCTCAATGCATACTCTGGGCTTTGGGGGTGGGATGGAAAGTTTATGAATGGTAAGAATGAGAATGAGAACCAGGGTTTGCTTCAATATTATTTTTAAGAAGTAAAATTAGGAGTATGCGGTGAGCTTAATGAGGAATCGTGGACATTGAAGAAGTGATGACAAGCTGTATGTAGAGCTGAAGGGGAATGATGGGAAAATTTGGTAAATACAAGACAGAGGAGCGTGGTCCAGGCTTTAAGTAAGAGGGAAGGTGGAGGTACTGACAGAAAACCATGTATGTGATCTATTACTGAGGTGGGTTTCAGGGAAGGAGATGGGCCTGAAGGATGACTAGGGAATAGAAAGGGTGAAGGTAGCTGAAGGGGACAATGAAAAACAGGAAGAGGATAGTTGAAAGATGACAATGTAGAAATGTAGGCAGAGACTGCAGCAGATAGAAAACTAAGGTCATGGAAAGGACAGGTAAAAGTTTAAAGTGAGAGAGGCAAGTGTCAGTAAGGTTCAGTAACTTGAGAAAGAGACTGAATGTTCAGAAGGTAAGACAGACGACAGTTAGGTTACATGAGCAGAATAATGAATTTTAAGAAAGTAAATGTGATAGAATGAGTATTAAAAGTTAAATATGGGAAATGGCTTGAGAGTCATGCTAGCTGCAAGTTGGATTACAGGATGTAAACAGGTGCTGCAAAAGTAATAGTAATTACAGAAATAACAGTAGGAGGCAATGGGGGGGATATATGGAGAACTTAGTTTAGTTACACAGGACGAAAGGTTATTTAGTAAAGAATTTGTTTATGTAATGAACAACTGATAATAAACAAATTAAAAAATAGCGAGGGACAAGATTAGCATCCTGATGTATTTCATTCTGCAATTTTACTACACTAATGAACTCACAAGACCACAGGCATCCTCCTAAAATCTGGAAATGCCAACTTTTCTTTGCCATTTGATCTTATCTTCAAAATAAGTTCACCTCTAAACTTCAGTCTCCTGTAAAACAGGACAGATCCCTTGTCTCCATGGCAGTAGGCCAAAATTATTTCAACCTGCTTTTTAAATTATAATTAAAGGAAAACTCCACCCTAGAACTACAACAAAATCTGTTGTTTTCAAGCTTTGTTTCTGATCTATTTTAACACAAAATCACTCCGTAAGTGCTTTATTTGTAATTTTAGCCCTTTTTCACAACATGGCTACCAATGGGGCTTGTATCAACGTGATTTTTTTTCTCTCAACCCTTTCTCTTTCCCACAATGCTTTGTATGACTCATGGCAGACAAAGAAGTAACTGTGAATTCCCATGCCATTGTCATATAATGGGATTTGTGTGAGTCACTGTTAACTTCTTTATCTTCTGTAAAAGGACTGCTTCTTTTCTGTCTCTAATCACCCTCATTTATGTTTGGCTCAGAGGTTGTTTTACACTATACTCAAAAGTTATCCAGCTACAGCCAGAAACATAGCTAAATTGCAGGCCTTTGTTCAGGGTTTTCCTTTGCAGTCTAAGAGGAATTGATTCTGCAAGGGTCTCTCAGTGCAGTGACAGCTTTAACACCTCTGGTTTTCTGTGGGGGGAGGGGACTGTCAATTTTAAAATTCATCAGATGGATAAATCCAAACAAAGCAACAACCAGAAATATGCCCCAAGTGTAATTACTTGAATATGAACATACCAGTTTATTGTTAGCTTGGCTACATATTTTGAAATGACATGAGAGTAATCAATATGTTGTATTCAGTAAAGCCAATGTATAACTCAGCATTTCAGACTGTCTATCCCAGTCAGCCACATCAGCTAACAAACACAAATAATAAACTTGCTGCAGCCTAACTGCCAAGTATACTGCCATTCGCCAGTGGATGAAACAATGTGAACTTCCCAGCACATTATTTCAGCACTCTGTTCTGAAGCAGAAGCAAAATGACCCTGGTGCAGAATTTCAGCTCAATGTTATATGGAGTAGAGAAATTGTGCGGACCACTACACAACTGTAAAATGTTTTCCAGAAAAGCAGTGAACTCACAGGTGAGACTGCATTCATAAGCAGGTTATTTGTTATCTTGAACATTCCAGCATTCTTTGTAATGGATTAAAACCGAACAAGTGCTATATTTTTAAATGAAGCTAACATTTGATATGAACTTTAGCATACAATTCATATGACAAATATAAAGTTTCTCTAGTTTGCAGACATGCACATTGCCTGGATTATTTATAGTAATGAGCCACACTAAGCATCTATGTTACTTAATGTTGCTCTCCAACAGCTTCCAAAATGGTTGCACATTGAGTAACAGCTTAATTCTAACTACCCCTGTGTGAAAACAACAACCTGACAGAGAAGGCCAGTAGACCTTTGTGCTTCTGGGTAAATTTCAGTAACTGGCTAGTGCACTGCCTGGATGCTAGGAAAAAAAGAAATACAGGAGAACCTGAAAGAAAATTAGCTACAAAAGGCGAGAAAAAAACACTGACTGTGAAATGTTCTGCAGCTGTTCAGCAAAAAGCAGCGCAACCTCTAGACATGACTTCCAGTAACCTAGAGGAATGTATAAGACAACTGCACACAGACCTGGTTAAAAAATGAAACACTGATGGAGTATATCAACTCAAACAAAAATCTGGAAAAAATGGAAGAAGTTTTTAAATATTCAGATGCGGTGACAGAACTGCAAAAATCAGAGGTCGAAATGAAGAAAAGGCTGGCTGAATATGAGAGTGCTCAAGAAGAGATGTTTAAAAAATAATATAAATAGAGGACAGAGCACGTAGGGGAAAATTGAGATTTTCAGCTGTGCAAGAGAAGTTGGAAGGAACAGACTGTATTAATTTTTGAAAGTACAAATAAGCAACTGGACTGGTATTCCACAGCAGGAGTCGTTAGCTGAAAGGGAACATCATGTGTATGCTCCAAATCTGGCTATGAGAAAGCAACCTAGACCTTTAATGGTAAACATACAACCCTACCAGCAGAAGGAGTTGATTCTGACAAAACTGTGGCAGAAGGACAAAGTACTAAAAGTTGGAAACAGCAGAGTGTTTGGAGGAAATTATTACTCATACACCCGGCAGAAGAGGAGATATTTAATCCATTATTTAGGTAATGTCGAAAAGCAGGCATGAGATTCAAACTGCTATACCCAGCTATCTTCAAAGTATTCTTCCCTGGAGGGACAAAATAATTTTTTGTTGAAGTACATGCTAAGGATGAAATACAAACGTATGTCCAACAAATAGTGAACTGTGAAACAGAAGAAGATTCTGCTTCCCATTTTTCTGGTAATAAAAAAACAAAGACTGTGCCAGTGAAACCTTTTCCAATGCTTCAATGAAAAATGCTGGAGAGAAGGAAGCGAGCACAAGAGTTGACTAGAAGAACTGAGAGTATATTGGAAATTAAGCAGGGACAGAATTTGGGAGATGGAGATGAACTGAATAAAACCAGTAACTTGAAAATTGACAAATGTGGAACTACAATGCAATAATTGTATTTGTGAAATATGAGAGAACAAGAACATTTGGAAATATTGGACTTTTTTGGAGTTGTTGGACTTGTGGGGGACTGTAAAGTATATGTCCTACTTCATGTCATTAATGTTCGAAAACATACTTGGGGGAGAGGAAAAGGATGGAGAAAGTTAACTGTAAGTAAAAAAAATCTCTTAATAGTACTATTTTTATAGTATGATTTTCTTTGCATGCTAAGATAAAGCAAGTACAATTTAAAAGAACTCTTAATATTATAAGTCTTTCTTCTAGGAAATAAATGTATGCTTAGTAGTAATTCTGTATCTGGTCTTCGTGTCTCCATGGAGACAACCTGATAAAGATAAATTGACTAGGAGATTATGTTCTCGGAAAGCATTCAGGTGTTTTTTCAGCTGGGAGAGCTATAAAATAAGTCAAAACCAAACAGCACTTAGCAGAATCACAGGCTGCACCATGCTTCTTATAATGGATAACCTTTCTTTTAGGTTAACACCAGTCTATCAGTGTGGCTGTCAGTTTGGGACATCTGTTCCTATTAGGTGGGAAAAACTTCAACATTTGAAGATATATATAGTTTTGTGTGTTAGTATTAAGTTTATAGGTTTTAGGGGATATTGGTAGTGTGTTCGTTTTGTTTTTTTTTTTGGTTTGGGGGTGTTCAATAAAACAAAAAGTTCTATAAGATGTGGCATAGGTTCAATTGGATATGACAAGAAACAAAGGTATAAAAGTTCAATCTGCAAAACAGTTTATGTATGTAACACAAAAGTTGGAAGAAGACATTTAGCAAAAAAACTGTTATACATAAAAGGTGGGAATAATAACTTTTTAATACAGTGATACTTTCCATAATGTCTTTAAATGTCAATGGTCTCACAGATAAATACAAAAAAGAAAGAGTAGTGAACTATATTAAAATGTGGAGTGCAAACAGCTATGCTACAGGAGACACACTTGGAAAGAACTAAACACATGAACTTGATAAAGAAAGGTTGTCAGTATAGCTATTCAGCAGAATACCTGGGACAAAGGGAAAGAGAAGTACTTATGCTAATTGCAAGAGGAGCTCCAATACTGATAGAAGAAGATAATAATGATATATTTTTAGTACTAAGAGGCTGCTGGCAAGAGAGGATGATTACACTGGCATGTATTTATATTCCACCTAAAAGTGTGTTTAATTGACGGTCTTGATATGCACCCAATAGCTATTTCAGATCATGCACCAATAATAGCTAAAATAAAAACACAGAGTAATGAAACAAAAATGAGACACAGGCACTTTCTAACTATCTGTTGAAATAAGAGAAATTTAAGGAATAGGTAGAAATTATTCAGGAGCTATTAGAGAAGATAAAAATTCCTTCTTAAAACATAGCTAGGGAGTGGGATAAAATTAGAGTAGAGTTTAAAATTAAGGTGGAAATAAAAGAAAGGGAGATATGTTTAAGAAAGTATTATTTATTAAATTAATATTGTTTAAGAATTATTTAGAGGGACTGTCAAATATTAAAGTATTTCCGAACAGGGGAATCTCAAGGAACAAGAAAAGGACCAACTGTAGGATGCTAAATAGAAAATAAGGGATTACCTTGATAACATGCAGGAGTTTAGAAAGATTGCTGTTAAAAGCAACTGTTTTTTAATAATAACACTATAGAGAACAAAAGCTTTGAGCACAATGACTCAGGCAACAGAAAGTAGAAAAGGCTGTAAACAGGCTTAAGGGCCTATAACAAGGAAGGTAACAAACAGATCTTGTAGAAGTATTAGAAATACTTCGGAAATTCTATGAAAGCATGTAAAAAGTAGAGAAATTGGGAGGCAAACATTTGACATTAACAGAACACCGATGATCCAGAGGGAAGCAGAATGTAAGAAAATACCACTGTTGTTGGTAAGTCTTGATGCATAAAAAGTGTTTGACAGAGTAAGCGGAGACTTTATGAGCACGGTATTAGAAGCATTTGCATTCCTTGATAGAATAAGTTTTATTAGGAGGATACATGAGGGATCGGAGGTGAAAATTAAAGTGGGTGGTGTCCTCTCTGATAATTCCTGCTTGAAGAGAGGAACCAGGCACAGGTGACCTCTTTCCCCTTTGTTATTTGCGTTATGTTTAGAACCACTGGCAAAGAAAATAAGGGACTTAGAAATTCAAGGATATCATTTTTATAGTAGCCAAGAAAAGGTGGCTCTGCTTGCAGATGATATTATTTTGTACTTGACAAAACCAGAAAGGGACATTACAGTGCTGTAGAACATTTTAAGGAAGTTTCAAATCTTTTAGGGATACAAAATTAATGAAGCTAAAACAAAGGCAATACCTGTAAATTATTTATCCACACACGAATTGGTTCAGCATTATCCATATTTATGGGGACATGATAAAATGAAGTATTTAAGAATATGGATTAAAAATGATCCCAGTGTGGCAGGTAAGGATATGTGGGAAGAGACTAAACAAAAGATAATACAAAAACTGAGAAAATGGAAGCTCTGTTATATGGATATGGATAGTATGATAAAAGCAGTTAAATATTTTTATCAAACAGAGGAACGTTGTAGATAGCAATTAATAAAGAGCTGAATGATTTTATCTAGGAGGATAAGAAGGAAAGAGTCAGTGAGATAAACTGATTCTTCCAGTGGAACAAGGCAGATTGGGATTACCCAATTTGAAGGGGTATTTCACAGCTACACGTTTAAGGCTCCTATATATAGCACAATCAGAAAACTATAATTCACAGTGGAAAGGGATGATGATACAATGGGGGAAAGTCCCAGAAACAAGGAGAGACTGGGATTTTGAATGCAGACCTTTAAGGAGAACAATAATTATACAGAATACTTTATTCATAAAGTAACAGAAAGTATTCTAAGAACTAAGCCAACACAGGAATTGAGAAAGGAGATTCTGTCAATAGGAATGACTGCAATTAGAGATATAATTAGAGATATAAACAATAGGCAAGAGGGCGCTGGAATTTATTGGAGAAAACTGGCAAAGGAACCAGGGTACTGTGAGCAAATAACTAGAGAGGGAAAGATAACAGAATGAGAAGACACCAATAATTTATTTGGATGGCAGGTTAGAGATTGCCTTCCCTATCAAGGATTGATATCAGAGCACAGGCAAAGAAAAGGAAACAGGGGGTCCTAAATAAAAGACCAGTACTGTATAGTTTTTACTACTATCTAGAACAGAAGCTGCCATTAAAAAAGGAATAATTAGTACAGTATATAAAATACTGAAAGATAACTATAAGAAACAGAAGGTTAGAAAGGATTGGGAAGAGAGATTGGATAAGCAATTCACAAAGAAACAAAGGGGGATATATGTTTGTCTCCCAAACATGCAACAAAATCTAGAAGATTTAGGATTTCTGTGTGGAACTGCTTACATAGATATTTTTACACTCCAGAGAATTTTTCCTCAGGTAGACAGCAAATGTTAAGAGGAGTGATGGGGAAGAAAGAGGTAATTGGAAACGTATTTTCTGGGTGTGTAATGAGTTGGCAGACTTTAAAGATTCCCTGCAAATTGCTCTGTCAGATATGCAGCGTAAGCAAATTGGTGTAACTAAGTAAATGATTTTTCTAGATATGATACAGAATCAGAATTGCCTTGACATAGTAAGGCCTTGCTGAGTCTAATTATGGTGGCTGCCAAAAAATCAATTACTAGAAAATGGAAATCAGTGTCTAAACCAACTGTACTATTAGTAGAGAATATAGTAACAGAGATAAAACAGCTGGAAATGGGATATTTAGGAAAGGGTAGGAGCAAATTACATAGCAAAAAAATGGGAATTGTGGGAATACATACGGGGAAGGAATGAGGTTTAAAAGAAAGCAGGACTTGAATGAGTTATGTAATGTTTGGCTGTCAATGACTGGGTACACTGTAAGTAATGTATAACGTTTGTAACTAGGATTGTGTCAATATGGTTTGTGATGAAAAATGCTTACAACTAGGATTGTGTCTGCATTGTTTTCATTTATATACATGTATGATTGCCTAATATAAATAAAATATGAATGTTTCATTTAAAAAATACTGCTCTCCAGCACAAATGCATCAATACATTTTAGATTAATCACCCATCTGTTTCTGAAGACTTAAGATAGTACTAAAATATAACCTGTGAAGTAAGCATACGTAATGCAGTTTAAACTGGATTTATGTTTTTTATTTATCCGTTAAGCTGCTAGGTAGATAAATGTTTTAGCCAAGGACAAAAACCATAAGAACAGACTATCAAAAGGCAAAATGAGTCAACTGCAACCAACTGACAACAAGAAAAGTACCACAAAATACAATACACCAAAGGACATATTTTATAGGAAATAACATTTCAGTTCAGTAACTGCTTTCATCTTTTATACTATGAAAGTTTTTTGAATCCCTTTTTTTATTTTCTTCCTCAAATCCAAAGAGTCAGTTATAAAGGGCGTATATTTTTCCACATCCTTAACCATATGCTTTACAAAAATAGCAATGAGTTCAGATTTTGAACTTGCTGCTGCAATGAATTGCCTGACTGTTGGATTATTAAGAACTCCAGGAATCCCAGACAAGGAAAAAAAAAATACAAAATATTCCCATTCTTTCTTTGTTCTGCACAAAGTTTACTTTGGAATTACAGGCTGTGATTTAGAGAATGTTCCCGAAGTAAAGAATTAAGATGGAAACTTTTATAAAATGATTGTGCATTACCAGAGCTAAATGATACCCAGAATGTTAAGTGTATGCTTAAAACAAAAGCTTTAAAGCACTGATGTGATTTCACTAGATCTCTAAAATCAAGAGTCAAGTTGTTCGTTAGTTTTTTGAATGTTCTTCAGTCTGATGCTGTCTTTCACATTACAAGGGACAAAAAACATTTACTGAATTAAAGATTTATTTCCAATGTAGTCCTTGGATTTCTGTTATTTTGTGCTTTTTACAGTTTGTTTTACTTGGATGAGCTTTCAACTTTTAACTGAGAAGGTTCATAGGTTGGTACTAGGCTATAAGCCCTTAGAAGCCTAGCCATAACAATTCCCTGGCTAAGAGATAATAAAGCATCTAAAAGTGGTTTCATACTTAATGTAACTTAAATGTGATAAAATATGTGTGTAAACCAGAAAAGAAATGAGCATTAAAATTCATACTGAATGGATACGTGAGCTGGACCAAAACGGAATACAGTGGAACACATATAATACAAGAATATTTATTTATCTATTTTATTTTATGTTTGTTAACCGGGAAAGTCCGACTGGGCACAAGCCCTTTTTCAGCAGAGGCCTGGGGGAAAGTCCCAAACAGAATAAAGATTGTTACAAATAAACTATACAACACATAAGCTCATACAGTAGAGGTACATGCAAGGATAGCAAGATATAAATAGAAGAAGATATAAATAGAGATATTCAAGAAAAGACAGAACAGATAACTATACAAGAAAAGAATGGAGGAAAATAGTTATATAACTTTGTTTAGAAAGGGAAGATTAAATTACGAGAGAAGTGAACTTGGAGTAGCATGCAGTAGAAAAGTACAGAAAGAAAGAGAAGAAGGATGAGGCACAGCGGAATAGACAGGGGATCTAGAGAGAGAGTGCAGAGGGAAAATAGATGGGAAAGAGAGACTCCTACCAGGTCGGGTAAGTAAAGATCAACAGTGTGGTGTAGAGAAGCATTACTTTGCACTATTGGAAAATAAACATTTCATGTTAACAGGGCACAATCAATGAATTACAATGCATCAACAGTGGTTCAGCATTCCCTGTATAACAAAAGTGGCATAAAATTAAATTTCAACAGACCAGGAATTCCTAACAAAAACCTGCGGTGGTGGTGGTGCTGCAGTAGCATTGTCACCTCACAGTAAGATGATGTCTGATTCGATTCTGAGCTAGAGCATCTTCTGCTTGGAGACATGCGTGAATGGGCGTACCTTCGTTGAAGGTTGTGCGTCAGGCCTGGCAAGCCGGACCATAAAAATCAACTGCCAATCATTAGCGGACCGGAGTTCCGCTGTGGCGACCCCTAACTGGGAAAAGCCGAAAGACACAGAATTATCTCAGGTTAAGTAGCATCTTTACTATATATATATAGTTGGGCAGTTTCTGGAAAAAAATCTGAGGGCACAACAAAACTGTATGCAGGCAACATGATCTCTTGACAAAGCAAGAGTTTCATACTGCTGGACTGCTGACACAAGGTTGCTGCCATGTAAATCTCCATTCATGAGTTCTAAGAAGGAAAGCAAGAATGCACATCTGATCTTACTTTCCTGTCTAAGGTATGAAAAGATGACAAGTGTAAGTAGGGCAGAGGCACAAAGGCAGTTGTGTGTAAAAAAAAAAAAAAAAAAAAGTGGTTAGCATGGTGCCCCTATGGCTAATAGGAAGCTAGAGAACTCTGTTAAGTGTGTCACAAGTATGCTTCTTAAAGTAGTTAAATATCAGCAAGTAGTGATTAGAAGTAAGACGGAGCATTTTAAAGTTAGGGTAATTATGTTTTTCCCCAACAGTTGTTCGAGCTTCTTCATAAGTGTTACATATCTTGAAGAAATAAGGATGGGATACCTTCTATGTAGAATCTGTATGCTCTCTTCTATGTGGGGTTTTGTTGGGTGCTATGATTTCCTCCTGCATCCCATTGGTATGCAGTAAATGAACTGATACTTCTCCAAAATGCCCAAAGGTGAGTGTGACATGTGAGAGTGAGTGAGTGAGTACATATGTGACCAGCCTGTGATGGCAAACACCATATTCCATATAATTTCTTGCCAGTAAGTGCTAGAACAGCCTCCAGCTCCCCCATGACCCCAAACTGGATTAAGTGGAAAATAAAAAAAATTAATGAATTAATTAACGGTCATACAAAATCAATCTGCATTCTTTTCCAAAATTTGCCTGCATATTTCCACAGGCATAAAGGTATGTCTTGGTATGATAGAAAACACTGTCAAAGTACAGTAGCTTTACACACCTTGCATTTAATTGCAATCACTTTGTCAGTTGTTGGCCACACTACTCATCATCATTAAAATTCTCTGGAAACAGAATTCAAAATAGAATATTAGCAATGCCATCACTCCTGAAAGTTTTGTACTCTTGACAACCACACAATACTGCTTTTCAATTTAAAAATGTCAGGAGGACATGTATGGAGATTTTCCAATATAGTTTTTCTTAACTTACATGGAAGTATGACTTCAGTGCCCAGAAACGACCTTTTTCCCAAAGAAAGTCCATACCTCTTTCAATAATATAGTTTCAAACTCTAATTATCTGTAGTGGCAGCTACAGCCAGATAGCCCTCCATCACAAAAAACCACCACTCTGACATTTCTGGATCAATTTTTAAGACTTGCCCAGTCAGATTTACTTTTAAAATAAACTTCAATGAATCCATTCAAATACTCTTGTGATTCCTTCTGGAACATTATTAAAATTCTCTGGAAACATAATTCAAAATAGAATATTAGCAATGCCATCACTCCTGAAAGTTTTGTACTCTTGACAACCACACAATACTGCTGTATTATAATTATATTATCATTATAATATTTACATTATTACAGCACACCTCTGTATTCTTCTGCTGCCAAAGAAAGATTAACTTTTTTTAATGTTACTTGATATTACAAATGTTCACTGTCAATAACTAATTTCAATTTTCTAATTAAAAGGACCTAATGGAATTAAAGTAACTGCTTCCTTCATAAACTGGGAATGCTTCCTCTCAGCAGAAGAGCTTTTGATATTTAAGCAATAGGTCTTTCATCCTATGCACACATGACTTATAGACTCTATAGACGATTATCATAAGATAAGGCAATGCAACAAGTGATGCTGGTACATCTTGATCATAAGCTGACCAACACCTTTTTTTCAGATGAGCATTGTTTATGTTTCCTGAAGTCAATTGCTTGGCTTGAATTCTTCTCTATGGAGTATGCATGTCCTCCCTTTGTGTGCTATGGGTCTTCCCCGGCTGCTTCAGTTTCCTCCCACCTTTCAAACATATGCAGTAGGTGAAGTAGCACTCTTCAAATTGCCTGTAGGTGTGTTTGTAGTATGTGTGAATAAGTCACAGTGTGAATTATGTGATAGATCAGGCACCTGTACAGAACTAGACTCAATGCTGTGTGCCCACTAGCTGCCAGAATAGGCTAGGGCATTCTTCCAACCCTGTAAAGGATAAAATGGGTTATGGGAAAATGAATGAATGGATTTTCAAGTAATTTTCTTTGCCACAGCATATTTCAGCAAGAGAGATAATGGTTCTAACACCATACTCTAGACAGACATAACTTCCCATAATAATTAAGCCTAGAAATTGTTGTAACACTTTCTCGCATGTTGGGAGGTTCATCCCATGAACAGCTTTCACCTTCTCAGTGAAAACATGTATCACCTTTCTGTTTAGAATATGTACTGAATATCTGTGATTTACCAAACTCACCGTTTGATTTTTTTTTTACTCTCAGTCCATAATCTTTCAAGTTTTTCAACACGTAATGTAAATTACTAAGATATTCACATTCTGATTTTCCCCATAATCAGTAAATCACCCACATAAATAACTACAATAAAATCTTTTGAATAACTTTCCCCTTATCTTTTGAAAAATAAGAGTGTACAGCTCACTTACCACGCAACATGACTATTATCATCTCTTCCACTTAAAGGAATAGATAGGTCTCAGCACATGTAGCTTGATAATCAATCAGTTAATATTCAACATAAATAGGTATGTCATCATCCTTTTTTTTGTACAGCTGGAACAATACGAACTGGCCATTCATTATGCTTTACTGTTATAGTAACATTCTCTCTCAGGCATTTCAAGTTGGTTACCCACTATTTCTTCACAAAACTTTGGTATCGCGGCCTGTCTCACCAAAGGTGGACTCAATACCTCACAGTATTATTTAAGTTCACCACCAAAACCTCTCTTATGCAAATCAGTCACTTCTTGTAATGATTTATTGTCACGCAATATACTCTTAACTCGCAAACAATCTGTTTTCCATATGACATATGCACCCGTCCTTCTAAACCCTTCTGTTTATGTTGCAGATGAGGTTGAGGTCTGTTGATCAGGTATTTCTTATACCATTCGATTTGTGAATGTGCACTGGGTCCATTAATACTTGGTCAGAGAATTCTTTATGGGCCAGGTACAGACCACCTCTAAACAGTTTATGAGAGACTGAGTACAGCAAAAGGGCTTTGAGGTGGTCTGTTTAGGTCATGTTGTTTAATCCCTGTATTCTCTTTGTGAGGAACCTCTGTGGGCACTCTAGTTGTTGCATATATCTGGACAGGTACATACTAAAGGGAGCATTATATTCAAAGATGGGTCTGATGAGAGCTGAGTATAGTGAGAAAACGGCACCTCTGGACTGAGATGCTACCCCTTTGCTTATACGTTGAACAATATAGAAGGACTTCCTCACAACAGTAGACACATTGGTCAAATGGTAAGTAACTGTCTATGTATGTTCCCAAATCTCTAACTATTAGATCAGCACCTTAGGGGTGTATTGTTAATGGGGTATTTTCCAGGAGAAGTCAGTTTCACAAAGGATACAATAATGCACTTTTTGGTATTAAGCCTTAGTCCATGACTCTGGCAAATGTTATTTGTTAGGGGCAAGCTCTCCTGGTCTTTTGGGGATTCAGTGACTGCTCTCAGCTGCAGTTGTCTAGAATCTTGGTCAACCAAAGACATTTGATGTTTGCTTCGACTTCTGAGAAGTAAATCCCAAACAGGAGTGGTCCCAGCACCACTAGTGGCTGTTTTTTTTGTGGAGGTATTTTCTCCTTACCCCTTGACTTTCTGTGCCCTGTGAGCCATTTGGCAATCTAGCAGTGGATATAGAAACTCACATCATGGTTCCTAATTTAGTAAACTTTTCTGCAATGCCAGAGTCTGGTACTGTGTCAAAAGCTCTGGCCAGGTCTAAGTAGGTGGTGTGTACTGTCTTGCCTTCTACTGCTTTTGGTGACTTTTTTCAAAAAAGTCCATTAGGTTATGTAAGCATGACCTGCCTTTGACAAAACTAAACTGGTATGGGCCCAGTATTTGGAGGTTTCCTATGTCCTTATTGATTAATTCTATGATAAGTCTTTCCATGGCTTTACAAATGAGCCAGGTCAGATTTATAGGTCAGTAAATGGCCATCCCTTGTGCAGAGAAATGACTACTACTTTCCTCCATTCACTTGGTATGAAGCCAGTTTTCCTCCATTCACTTGGTATGAAGCCAGTTTGGAGGCCAAGATTTAAAAGTATTGTTAGAGGCACAGATAAATCAAGCTTCATGCTATTCAGGATACATCAAGGGCTATTGCTAGAACCCACAGATGCATTAGTTGAGAGAGCTTCCAGTACTTGGTTCTCTGTGATAGCTACAGGAGTATTGGTTTCTGATACTTCCTGTGACATTCAGAGAGTGAGAGTGAAGGTGGAGGTGAATTTAATTGGCCAGCAAGTTTGCTACATCTTCAGCTTCAGTATAGGTGATGTCTTCCACAATCAGCTCAGAGCAGTGCTGAGTAGTGTTTTTGAGATTACAGACAGTGCTAAAGTTGGCCTTGTGGTTGCCCTTGGCCTAGGTAGCTATTTTTGCCTGAAATTTGGCCTTTATGGTTTTAATTAGACTCCAGAGTTGTGTACTTAATGATGGGATTTGTAACATGCTGGGTGATGCACTTCTTATTTTTAGTCACAAATTTCTTTCTTTTGTTATAAAACTTATTGATATTGTGGTTCCAAAATAAAAGACACACTTGTCTGATTTGTCCAGTTTATTACACTCACTAACACTTCCGCTTTATAGACTTTCACACAGCTAAGACCATAATTTCTTTAACTCTTTATATATAACTCATTTAAAGAGTTTATTACAATATTCTTAATTTTATGAGAGTTATATTTATACACATCAGGAATTTTCACTATGCTTTTATGAAGTTTTTAGCAGTATTTCATTCATATGTATAAATTTTATTAATTATCATATATTCATTATAAGAGTATATATATATATATATTTATATTTTCATGACATTATTTTTTATATTTTTAGCTTTTAAAGCATATATTGTCATTGAATAATATATACTATCTGTTCTGGATAGTTTTCACACATCAAATAGAATGGAATCAATATGACTACGTAATAATTTTTTACATTATATTATATGCGTAGATGATTTGATAGAATCAGTTTTTGATTAGGTATATTTATAAAATTTTCATAACATAGGTTTTCCATAGATATGTGCTTACCAGCATTAGGATCATTAATGTTATTTGAACATTATTATCTTTAGATTTCATGATTATGTATAAAGTCTGGAGATACATGTGTTTAAAGGAAATAGGCTAGTACAGCTTTAATGATTTTGGCGTTTTTTTCAAATGGATTAAGTTTGGATCCTATTTAAACTTTGAAAATGTATCATTACACTGTTCTGAGGAAGACTGAATTTCCCAGTTGAAAGCGCTAAACCTGTGATTTACTCTTGTGTTGTGCATTAAATATATTATTATCATCCGGTGTACGAGCTCTGTTATCTGAGGATCTACATCCTTTTTACTTCATTTAAAGAGTTACAGAAATACTTTCTAGTTAATTTCCATATTTAGTCCGTATACATATCCGGCCTTGGGCATAGGCCATCTAGGGCACCGCTCTAGCAGGGGATCTTTTCCAGTAATCTGGATGGTGTTGGTAGTCCAGGATGGGGGCACAGGGTTGTGTCGGGGGGGGGGGCACTGTGCAGACCTTTTGCCTACGGAGCCAGTTAACCAAAGGCCAGTCCTGTAAACTACAATTTAAATACTTCAGCATAAAATACTCTCTCTTTATGCAAGAGCAATTGTTTCTTATTACATCTTAGATATGGCAGACACTGTAACAAAACCATACATGAACTTTGTCACTTTATGTTGCTGCTTCATAAAATACCTAGCCACTGGGCTTGTTGTTCTTAGGTTCCTTATGTCCCCCATATGCTCCTATAATCTCTTTTTAATCATTCTTAGTTTTACCTTTACACAATTTATTGCACAAGCATTTTAGCACATATACCACACCTTCAGATTTACATAAGTGTTGCTTAATATGAAAAATATATCCATTCAAAATGCGTTTATGTCCTTGCCTCACATCTTCCACATGTTTTATTATAGCCTTTCTTATGTATATTGGCTTGCATGTTAAAATCACAATGTACAGTCCTGTCTGATATACTTGTACCTTTTCTGGACACAAACTCTGGGACAGTTTAAATGTTTATTTTTTTTTTTGGATATTGTGGTTCCACCAGGGTGGTTTGTTTTACGGTTCACACTGTGCTTGTTTCTATACACATGCATAGCTCTATGCATAAGCAGTAGAGTTTTCTTGATATGTGGGCATCTGAAACTTGCCAGGATATCAGTTTGCCTTGCAGAAATTTCTAAACATTACATAGACAGCAAAGATTTCAGATTTTAGTTTTATTTTGAAGGAGAATTTGTGATTGGGTCTGATGATTGAAGATGCCACACAAGGGATGACGCATAACTTTCTAGCCCAACGGTTCCTGGAGTTCATAAATTCAAATGCCATGGAACAACTAGTCACTGTTCCCACGAGAGGAGAAAATATACTAGATCTCATTATCACAAACATGGGGACAAAATGCTCCACACCAGAAGTATATCCCTCATTGGTGAGATCTGATCATAAACTAATCTCACTGGAAATCCACATCCCGCCCCCACCCCAAACAAAAAAGACCACAGTGAAGAACTTCTCTAAAGCAAACTTCACACTACTCAAGACTGGTGTGGTATCCTTCAAGGCCCCTGAGCCAGTGGAAACCACAACCCAAGCTGCGGAAGCCCTTACAAATGCCTTCTATGAACACCTCCAGGACTGCATGGACCAGGCAATCCCAAATAAAACCAAGACTCTTTCCACCAAGGGCAAACGTCCAGTCTGGTGGACCCCAGCCATTCACAAACTTTACAATAAGAGGAGAAAGCTATTACATGATAGAACAAAATCCATAAAAGGGAAGTCACCCCTGATCAGTATTAGTAAAAAAAAAAAAATACGAGCACTCATAAAATCAACTAAGGCCAGTTTTGAGAGAAAAATTGCCATGGATTCAAAAGACAATCATAAGGCCTTTTTCAGCTATGTTAGGAACCTGGGTGGAAACTCCCAGATATGCTCAGAATTAGTCCAAAATGATACAAAAATCACTGAACCCACAGACATTGCCAACATACTGGCAGACAGGTTCAGTGCAAACTTCACCCCCCTCTCCCCCCTAAAGGAGAGATAACTATCCCAGCGGAGTGTAGCCTCCCAGACATCTCAAATGCACAGGTGAAAGCTGCTCTCTCTAAAGCTAAAAACACAGCATCAATGGGACTGGATGGTGTCCCCGGCTGTGTGCTACACGAGCTCAAGGAGGAACTAAACCCGCACATAAGGCAGCTGTTTAATCTCAGCCTTACCACAGGATACGTGCCCAAGGAGTGGGTACAAAGGCGGTGCCTCTACGGACCCTGGTAATTACCGCCCCATAAGCTTAACAAGTCTAGTCTGCAAAGCTATGGAGAGGATCATAATGGAGCTCATAAACAAAGATATAGGGGACTTGCAGAGATTGGACCCGACCCAGTTTGGCTTAGTCAAGGGCAGATCATGCCTTTTGAACTTGGTCGACTTCTTCAAAACAGTCACCAAGGCCATTGATGAGGGAAAGGCAGTCCATACAGCCTACCTTGACCTTGCAAAGGCTTTCGACACAATACCCCACTCGGGTATTGTAGAAAAACTTACCAGCTTAAATGTAAACCCATATGTCACAAGATGGGTTGCAAACTGGCTTAAGGACAGAACCCACAGGGTTAGAGTTGCTGGCGCTATGTCAGACTCTAAGCCGGTCACCAGTGGTGTCCCACAGGGCTCGGTCCTTGGCCCCCTATTGTTCGGCATCTACTTCTCAGAAGTACAGGCCAACATGGGAGGACTTTGGCTGACAAAGTTTGCAGATGACTGCAAACTGGGCGCCATAGTGGAAAGTGCATCGGACACGGATATCCTTCAGAGGGGACTCACGGAAACAGATAGCTGGTGCCAGAGCCATGGCCTGAAGTTACGCCAAAAAATGTATAGTTATACCCTTAGGGAAAAACAAGGTAACCCCAAGCTACCATATAGGTGGCAATCCACTAAGCACAGAAGAGGTTATCATGGACCTGGGGACCCAGGTTGACAGTGGCCTTTCTTTTGACACTCACGTTGCTAAAGTGGTTAGAAAGACCTTCTACATTGCCCACCTTAACATGAAGGGATTCACATCCAGATCTAGTGAGGTCATTGTTCCCCTGTACTCTTCACTTATCAGACCAATGATCGAGTACAATGCCCCATTCGGGATGTATCTCACCCGACATCTGCAGCAATTGGAGAGACCCCAAAAGTTCCTCACCAAAAGGATAAAGGGACTCCAAAATCTGTCATATGGTGCCAGATTGAAGAAACTCCAGCTCTATTCAGTCGCATACCGTCTGCTCAGAGGTGACATGTGCCTGACATACAAGGCCATGTCCAACCCGGAATTAATGGACATGCTCCACCTCAAAAAATCCAAATCCACCAAAACCACTAGAGCAAGCGACTTAAACCTTAGCACGGATATAAATAGGATGTGCTGGAGGGATAGATTTATCACTCAGAGACTCCCTATGCTGTGGAATAAAATCCCGGTCCATGTGAGGCAGAACACCTCGCTGGCTCTGTTCAAGAGAAATCTTGACCTGTGGATGGGAGATCGTAGGTTTACCCTGGGAATCATCTCTGGGTCACTGCTGGACAGAGGCACAACAAACTAATGGGCACAGTATTTTTTCATAGGGTGGCGTAAGCCACAATCCTTTGGGCTAAGCTTATAAATGCCTTAGGGCAGATAGCCTAGTATAAACCTATGAACCTATGATCACCCACTATTTGAGAGGACAGTATCAAGGATGTTGTCTCCCACAACTGGGTATTCAGACTAGTTTAGTCCAGAAATATCTGTGCTTACACACTAGTGGTGGTACATGTTTCCCAATCTATAGCTGGCAGTTGAAGTTATCCAAGAAGATGACATTGGGATAATGCGGAGTGATTTGAGTTTGTACACTCAGGCATTATGGCATCCTGGGTCACAGAGGCCATTCTGTAGCTATTTAGAATATGGTAGACAACTTTGCTGATGGGGAAATGGACATGAAGAAGCTCTAGTACATCATGCTACTTTTACAGCTATGATGTGAGTTTCTTCTGGAAGAAGATTGAACTTCTGGAAGAAGATTGAAACACTGCTACCTTTTTCCCCTTCCTTACAGTAGCTGGTCTATATGTTTGGAAGGCATTCTAGCCCTGCACAGCCAAATTACTCTCCGCCATTTTAAACCACATCTCAGTCACTACACAGACATCTACATCTTCCAAGGTGAGGAGAGTTTGCAGAGAGTGGAGTTTCTTATTTAGGCTCCTAGCATTGATCAGTAGCACCTTTATATTTTCCTTGGCTTGTTTCATTATGTTAATAAGTTTATCTGGTTGGCATTGCCTAAAAAAGGGACTAAAGGAATGTACAATGTTTAATATTCGAAAGCCTGGAACGGAGAGGTGCAGACCATCCCTGATGAATCACTGTGGTGTATTGATCATACCTTCCCAAGCTGACAAAAAATTATATTCATTCAAAATGATACCAAAAGGTAAGCTAATGACTAAAGTCAGTTATTTTTTTGTTCAAAAAGAGGCATCATCCCTGGGGAAGGTAGGGTGCTTTTCAGTGCTAGACTCATACCTGCCTGGGACACAATCAGAGAGCTCCATCATGTCTCTCTTCATAGAGTCCAGGGAGGTACATCTCAAGTCGTTTACACCCACATGTACTACCACTAGACACAATGGTACTTGCTTTTCAAGGACCTGAGTGAATGCATGCGTGATCTGATGAATCCTGACACCAGACAAGCATGTGACCATTACACCCTTTCTGCAAGGACGTACTGCAATTGTCTCTCTTCTGTGAATTGTCTCCAGTTTACAATATTCAGTTTAGTAGACTATATGTATTTGAATTTCACATTGTATGCCTTTATACTACCTCGGCCAAGACTGAAATTGGTCAGATGAGATCAATACTTAATCCTAGTTAACAAATTCAAATAAAAAATAGCATTACACAAGTTTCAGAGGGCAACTTTGCTGCATATGGTGTCAGACCGAGGAATTCGGTAATTGAACTATATTTGTACAGTGCCATTTTCAGAGAAATGTTCCTCCCTCTCAATGATCCAGCTAAATTTTATTTTTACTTTATTATTAAGGAAGTTGAAAAAACAGAGTCCATCATTTAAATAATTGAGGATGAAATTATGGAAGATTTGAACTGAAGTGGAATAATCCAGGATAAACAGTGCACACTGGAAAGAAACTGAAAGGTGGAGAAAAGAACTCTGCAAGGGTAAGTAACAAAAAAATCTAAAAGTGACTACAGAGCACAATGACCCTTCATAATGCAGGGAAGGAAAAAGTGTGGCTAGAAGCAGACAGATGGACTGTGAGAAGTAATGTGATAAAGACAGAGAAAGTACAGTTGTATAAGTAAACTTAACAAAAAAGCAGATGCCTGAATGACTGCTGCAGTAGCCGGTGCTATATGGTTCCATACTATGTAGGATGTAACCCATACAGCTCCAGCTACTGCAGCAGTGATCAATATGAAGAACATTATAAGTTGTGCAGAACATTTCCTGGTTGAATACGAACAGGAAAACGTGCTTTTAACCTTGCAGAGTCAGTCTGCAGCTCTTGCACAGTAGTTGCACTAGAAGGTTCTATCTTCTAACACCAAGGAATACTCTTTTACTTTACTATATTTGCTAAAACAGAGGTAAAGAAGAATGGAATGAGACAAAAACAGAGCAAGCAGGGACAGGTTAGAAAAGGCTAGGCAACTACAGAACCAGGGTAAGTGGTTTCACTGACCAAGAAATATCCTTAAGAAAATAGAGAAGTAAAGCATTTAAACTGACATAAGTCAAGGCTGGGCTAGTACACAACTAGGAAACGTCCCTGTACCATTGTCTAACACAGTCTTTTTGATGCCAGTGATAAAGCAGTAGAGACAGGAAAGTCCTTGCACAAGAGTCCACAATTTTACTTGTCCGGCAGAAAAAGCATCTGGACAGCATGACTAAAATTTCTGCAAACAATATGGCAACTTCCAGATAATTTGCAGCTTCATCTTAAAGCGAGTCTGGGAAGTGCCCAAGAGGATTCCTTGGTCCAAAACTTGTAATATGAATAAGCAGTAGCTGCAAGAAAGCTAAAACATGTTCATACGAACAAAACAGGAGCTTTGTTTAGCTGGTGTGAGCAAGGTTAATAACAAATACAGCTGCAGTAAAATAACTTGGAAAATCCTTACCTATTTTTGGTGTGGGTTTAGCCTCAAGACCCGAGTTATATAAGTTGCTTGTCATAATTATATGGAAATGGCTAGAAAAAAATATTTAGACTTGCAAGTAAAAGGAATTCATGTCAGCCCCAGAACTTTTTTCAAATAAAATTATACTTTTTTACAGAATTAATGTACTATCAGCAATTTGTAGCCTGCAGAAATAAGTGTATACTTGCAAATTAAATTGGCTGAACTCACAGCAACAAAATACTTATTAGTCATAGTTGGCAGTAGGGCATCACAGTTCATGTTTTTACGTTAAAGCAAGAAACAATCCAGAAATTAAATTATAACTTCAGAGCCTAGGAATTATACAAGACAGTAGCTAAACACATTAATGAAACATGCAAAGTGGAACTGGCCTAAAAATTCAAAGCAGCAAGCCAGTCGAATAACAGCAATATCTTATTGCCAAAAAACTAGATAAATAAATAAAACTGAATTATCACATTAATATGCACAGATTTGTGATTCCTAAGGAATACAGTGTAGCAATAACTTGGAAACTTCAAAGTACTATTCTTGTTAACCATTCAAATAAAAGTTTATAAAGTTAAGTAATGAATTATTATTGGCAAGGATTACAGCGTTGAACAAGGTAAATATTCCACTGTCATACTGTGTGGCACTTAATACAACAGCACTCTGAAGAACAGAAAAGATGTACATGTGACGATTAAGTACTTAGCCATGTTTCCAGAGTTTTCAGAGTACAAGATGAGGTTGTTATCCTTATGTTTAGCCAAAATTAAAGGGTGAAGTCTAGCTGCAGTTGACCTGAACTGTTCTGCGAGTCTGCCACAGACAGAAATGATGGCTTGAAGGCAGGGAAATGATTTCTATGATGACAGACCAACGAGAAAAATTACTAGTTACTGGCAAGTCCAAACAAAAATAAAATGTATCGTGTCTAAACGAGCAACATAAGATACAAACATTTAAGGACTTTACAACTAACACAAACAAGCAGTTTTCCAAAATCAAGCATGAGGAAGAGTATAAGTTAGACAAGGCTAATGGGGAGAAGTTAGAAGCATCTTAGATGAAATAAAAAGCAAGATGTAATTGAAGAAAAAACATGAACTGCCATTAATATAGAGTCATCAGGATTATGTTAATCAGTGGTGAAGCAATAGTAGTATACAGGGATAGAGCTCTCTGGTTCAGGGGTGTTTCACAGTTACAACAGTACAGCATTATAAAGTTTGGGGCTAGAATAAGGAATGTTTTTGCTTGTCAGCACTTACATATAGCTATAAAATTTTGGGAGCAGGAAAGTGTTTGATTATGTATTACAACAAAAAGGATTCTATCCAGAAGACTGGGATAAACATGCAAAAGCTTTGTTAAAAAAAAAATATATATATATATATATAGTGGATGGGTAACCACCATACCTCTCAACCTCTAAAAGTAAGAAATCTGGATAAAGCTATGTATATATCATGGGGGAACAAAGGCCTAAAAATACGGACACTTTTTAAATATTGCTGTTACAAACTTAGAAAGTTGACAGAATAACATTTTCCGGTAGCATGACTTTTCTGAAAAGTATGAAGTCTGAAACTTAAATGTCTGTCAATATTTTTTTATTACAATCAGTAAAGATCTGCAAATAGTTTGCCAGAAAACGAAAGTATTATGAGGAGCAGACCAAAAATATGAGGCAAAAATTTGGACATTCTGCTAAAATCTGAACAGTTGAGAGGTATGGTAACCAGCCTGATACACTAAAATTGTTACAAAGACTCTGCAATCTGGAGGGCAGGTGCATAAAGCTGAAGGGGATGTTTGTTTGCAGTTTGTCCGTGTAGCTTGCAGTAGAAAAAAATTAACTTCCAGTCAGGCTAGATGCAAGTGATCCTGACTGAATTAAACTTGACCTCAGGAGACAGAGCTATGATGAATATTTTTGGGGAGAGGGGAGTCTTGACTAACAGGCAACCTTTAAATTTTTGGGAGAGTTTCACAGATATGTCATGCAGTGAACAAGGTTGATGGTCTTGGGAACTATACAGAAAAATAAATGTTCACAATCAACCACACAAAGCCTGGATCCAATCCATGCCAGAACAGACAGGGTGGGCCTATGGTGCCCAGAAGGTATGGCAATGATCAGGACAACATGAATAGTACTAGCTGCCCTATGAAGTGTCAAGGTGGTTATCTAATATACTGATGCAGCCATCCACCAGCAGGCATTGTCTCCACTTTCCAGGACAGAGGAAAGATAAATGCACAGTGACTCCCAATGCCAGTATTAAGCTACCCCCTGCACACACACACACACACACACACACACACACACACACACACACACACACACACACATATGTATACAGTTCAGAGACAATCATATATTACACATACACACACACAGCTGTTCACATACTGCTCTGTAGAGTTTGCTGCCAGGCACACGTATGCACAATTGTATGCAGTGTCTCAATATTACAGTTTATTATACCATGACCCCCCCCCATTAATATTCCAAAACGTGCACGCTGATTGGCCAGCGTGCACGTTGTAAATCGACTTATACTAATGGAAAAAGGTCCGGTCGCCCGGACTTTTTCCATTAGTATAAGTCTCTTTTAAAGCACTGTCTCGCTATGTTAAAAGAGTTTAACATAGCGAGACAGGTTTAAAAAAAGCAATGGAGCCGTTGCTTTTTTTAAAGCTGTCTCGCTATGTTAAACTCCTTTAACATAGCGGCACAGTGTGTAAAAAGCAACGGAGATCTTGCTTTCTCCGTTGCTTTTTTTTAAAGCTGTCTCGCTATGTTAAATGGGTTTAACATAGCGAGACAGCTTTAAAATAAGCAACGGAGATCTCCGTTGCTTATTTTAAAGCTGTGTCGTTAAGTTAAACCCATTTAACATAGCAAGACAGGTTTTAAAAAAAAGCAACGGAGAAAGCAAGATCTCCATTGCTTTTTACTGTTTCGCTATGTTAAATGGGTTTAACATAGCGAGACAGCTTTAAAATAAGCAACGGAGATCTCCGTTGCTTATTTTAAAGCTGTCTCACTATGTTAAACCCATTTAACATAGCGAGACAGCTTTAAAAAAAAAGCAACGGAGAAAGCAAGATCTCCGTTGCTTTTTACACACTGTGTCGCTATGTTAAAGGAGTTTAACATAGCGAGACAGTATTAAAAAAAGCAACGGAGATCTCCGTTGCTTTTTTTAAACCTGTCTCGCTATGTTAAACTCTAACATAGCGAGACAGTGCTTTAAAAGAGACTTATACTAATGGAAAAAGTCCGGGCGACTGGACCTTTTTCCATTAGTATAAGTCGATTTACAACGTGCATGCTGGCCAATCAGCGTGCACGTTTTAGAATATTAATGGGGGGGTCATGGTATAATAAACTGTAATATTGAGACACTGCATACAATTGTGCATACGTGTGCCTGGCAGCAAACTCTATAGAGCAGTATGTGAACAGCTGTGTGTGTGTATGTGTAATATATGATTGTCTCTGAACTGTATACATCTAGTGTTTGTGTGTGTGTGTGTGTGTGTGTGTGTGTGTGCGTGTGTGTGTGTAGGGGATAGCTTAATACTGGCATTGGGAGTCATTGTGCATTTATCTTTCCTCTGTCCTGGAAAGTGGAGACAATGCCTGCTGGTGGATGGCTGCATCTCCGTTGCTTATTTTAAAGCTGTCTTGCTATGTTAAACCCATTTAACATAATGAAACAGTAAAAAGCAATGGAGATCTTGCTTTCTCCGTTGCTTTTGGCCACAGCTCTGATGTACTGGGTAGGCATGCGCAGTACATCAGAACTGCCGCGGATACCAGACAGCTGCGGAAGGGCAGCAAAGAGGCATTATACAATGCCATTATTTAAGAAAAGTAATTATTTCTTTTCTTAAATAATGTCATAGTATAATAGCAATAACCCACTTCTGGGTGTGGGTAATGCGGGATTTACCCACGGTTGTCTTTGTTTGGTCCCTCGGACTTCGCCCTCGGGACCAAACCACGCCAACCGTGGGTAAATCCCGCATTACCCACACCCAGGCGTGGGTTATTGCTATACTACACTTCCCATTTCATCCTCAATGTTCAGCTACACAGCATCCCCCACAGCTTGTTGATTTCAACATCCCATCAATGCTTAATTTCAAATATACCCACCACAATTACTGCACACCATATCAGGGTACACAGGCAGCAATGCTGTAAGCTCTTCAGACCTCAGCTGGCAGTCTAGACATGACATGACAACACTCCTGTGAACTGTGGAAATGTACAACCTAGTAAGCATGTTCACTTCGCAATAACCTTCCCCAAGCTATCCAGAATTTGTAGATTGTCACAAGTGAGATTCTGTTTGAGAACTATGCTAAAGACAGTATCATACCTATGGTAGACTATGTCTAAGAATTCCTCTACTTGGTACTAGTTAAACTAAATGTTAGGTTTAGCTAATGCAATCACTAGACTGTGCTTTTTTCTGATATTATGATAATCCTAATACCCTTCAGTATTAGTACCTCAGAAAAAGGAAGCATGCACTGTGACCAGCTGCTTTGAACCAAAAAGATAAAACACTGCTGATGTGAAGGGAGGACATTCAACAAACAGTAAAATATACAACAAACAAACAAAGGAGGACTCATGTCAGGAGCTCCTTTTTTTGGCTCCTCAGTACCCTTTATACAATCCTGAAATTTAATAACAACTCAGCAGGAAAGATTGCTTTGGGGGAACTGTTTCAAAAAAGAAAGCAACCACATGAACAAATTATAAGCATTATTACATAAACCACATAACATTACAAGTCTGGAGAGATTATTCAGCTTTTACCATGAAATCAGCTTGACCTGTTCAGCATTAAGTAGAACTGCACAGTACAAAACAGCCTGTCAACACGTGGCATCAGCAAAAGCCAAGACAAAACAACTTCAAGCATCTCTCATGCTTTTGGGGATAATTACTGCAACACTGAAAATCCTGACCAAAACAGCTAGCTTCTGATTATAAGGGCAAATTATGCTTACTAGCATTATGAGAAGGGTAGTAAAAGACAAAATCATAACAAGGCACAAGAAACCTAAAGCACCTCAAAGACACAAAGTACAGAGTTTGAATCTCACCTTTGGAAGGTAAATTGGCTAGGCTTAAAATGGCCCACAAAGCAGCTAGTCTAGTACTTACCTATGAATTTATCACAGAAATAAATGTCAAAACAGTGCCTTAAAAATCAAAATCCAGATCAAGAAAGGATTCATTCAACACTTCTCTTATCACTGAATTCCCACTACCTTGTTCTACAGCTAAATGACCAGTCGCAACTCTCAATTACAGGATTTAGCAACAGAAGCATGATCTTTGCCATCACAGTTCAGTTTAGACTTTCTGATGTTCTTAATATCACAGCTATTTATAGGCACACAGATTATCAAATAATGTTTCCTTATCCCAAACTGTACCAAGAATAAACATTGACCGCATTAACTTAGTTCCAAACCTCAAAAAGTTCTGAAATTAAAAATCTGAAAAAATATTCTGCAAGTCTTTCTAATGCACTTTAGATCAATGTAAGTCCTGCAAGGTACACTAGACAATTGCACAACGTTTATTCCATGTACCTATCCACTGTGCTCTGAAAGAAAAGTTAAAGTACAACACATGGAACAGTCCTGCAACATTACCAAGAGTCACTAAGTTGCAAAATTTTGATACACTGGCAGAAACTACTGAAGTGGACTGAAAACTTAGGAACCCTTATTGGTTCACCTTCAGATATACTGGGTGACCTCAGGTACTGTCCCAGATTTCACCTCTCAGGGCTTGCCCAACAGTTAGCTGCTAGTCTACATTCTTTGTCCAGTTACCCTGTCATTTCTAGTATCCCATAAGACCAATTATTTTACTTAACTGGTTTTCATACACATTGCTTTGAATGAGTGAGTTCATGTATGGGAGAGGTTTACAATACCACTGATATGCTAATGATAGACAGCTTTACCTCTCCTTTCCTCAGGATAAAACGTGTCATTTAAATTTCCTAGGTAAGGGTTTGGAATAAATCCAGAACTGGATGAACTTTAATAATCTGAGGCTAAATTCCAATAGGATGGCAATACACACTCTGGTGTGTTAAAATTTGGGTTGAGCCATACGCCCAGGTATTTAACACTATCTGATCACATTGATTGTACTGCTCCAGGAATATTTTTTTTTTCTCCTGACAAAATCTTCATCATCTTAGCATTCAAGGAGTTCCAAAGTTCGCTATTTTTTTTTTTTTTTGGTAAAATTTAAGTACTTTCTTTAGGCTACCATTTTGTACATTCAGGCATAAAAGAGAAGCAGATAATCTATAACCATTATGATTTTTAAAAGCATATCGCCTACAAAAAAAATAATAGTAAATCATATACCAACAACCATGATATACATACAGAGCTACCGCAAGCCTACCAAAGGAGCAGCAACTTCCAGAAATTATAGTTTATATCATGCATTTCAGCTAAAAAAAAAAAAAAAAGGTTATGGCAAGAAACACATGTGACAACGTGACCAATAAACAATACTTCAATTTATCCAGATTAAAATATTAAACATCTCAGTTTTGAATTCTAAATTAAAAAAAAATGTACATCTCTTTTCAGTAAATTTCTTAAAATGTGTGGATATATTAACCTAAATATCGTTACTGAATTACCTGGCCACCTCCCTCAGGAAATAAGACTGTGTCCTTTAAGATCACATTATAGCCTTTTATGGTCTTCTTTTTCCCATTTGTATCCACTTTAAGTTCCGCTGTATTACAAGATATGACTGTGGTGACAAACTGTGGAAAAAAAAAACAGAAAATTCAGGTGCTACATATTACTGGTCCGAGTCATGTAATTAATTTTATCATTATCTTTGTACACAAGTGCAAAAGATAAATAACATCTCTTGCAAAATACTATGCATGAGACCAAGAAAACACCAAATCCTACCTCGGTACATTAAATAAAAGCAGAAGTCAGTCCCTCGACCTAACATTAATGCTAACTGTCCATGGAACTCTTGTCACCTTTTCCATGGTAAAAGGAAATGGACAGCCACACCTCTCAAATGTTATAATTTAAATCACAGCAGGATAATGTCTGCCATCAAGTATACCCTTGCACCATCTAGATTTTCTTATATTCTTAACATCAGAGCTGGTGACAGGTACATATATTAAAGAATAATTGAATTACACTTCTAGCAAAGATTCTTTCTCCCTAAATGTACTGCATTTTCTGTTTAGAGAGAGACACTGTTACACAGCTACTCTTGCAAGCCATCTGCTACAATTGTTAAGGCTGTAAGAAGTTAGCATGAAGACACAGCATGGCTAGATTTCTCATGAAGATGGAGTCTCAACATCAGTTGCAAGAAAGGAGGAGGGAGGGACTGGTACAGTACATAAGGAACAGACAGGGAGGTTGCTCACCCAAAAGGAAGGCAGTCTGCTTCTCTTACAGATATTCAACTCTAAAATGATACCATGCTGGGACAATAGTAAGAGAAACTTAGTCAATGAAGGAATATGACAGGTGCTAAAATAAAAAAAAAATACATACACAATATAATGATGCATATCTAGCCTGCTGAGTGCATTAGTTGGAGGCAACTATATCACAATATGAGTTACTAACTTACTGAAAAAAATCTACTTGCCACTAGGATGCAAGAGCTGAGAAACAAGAGTTTCCAAGGGTGTAGCATGTTTAGTGAGGAGGTAGGAATAACCTACATTAAAAATGATAACATGGCACCTGGTAAACAGCATGGCATTCTAAAAGTATCCGTGAACATGCACCAAGCTTGTCAGTGTTGGTCAGTACAACACTTGTGGGTAGTGGCTTAAACAGTTAACCTCAAGACAGTGCAAATTCACAATGCAGGAATTAGCAAAACTGCTCAGTGACTTTCATTTTGCAAATCTCCTTATGGGGACTATACCTCTTATTAGTCAAATAAGCCTAGAATACAAGCTCATGAATAAATACAAAAAAAGTCATAGATAACCTGATAGTAATTAAAGTAGCTCTTAATGGGGAATTCTTTTTTTTATTCAGATTTGTGCCAACAGTAAAATAAGTTGCTGCAACAACTGCAAGGCAAAAACAAAACTGTAGTCTGTGAAAAAAACAGTGAGAATCATAGTCAAAGAATTCCACAAACATCAGCTACTGGATTTTTATTTTTAAGAATGAGAGTTTAATACAAACCCTGTGATTTAACAGGTTACAGAAGTAATTTTAAAAGTGTCCTAGATTTGGGGTTCTTGAATAAAATAGCCAATTCTTTGGTTATGAGCCTGAATGCTGAAGTAACAAGTAAAACGTAACAAGAAACACACATACTAAGCTGTGAGAATGACTGCAACAGTGGAAAATGATGTAAAGAAAAAAGTGGGGCATAAGACACACAGACACTCACATAGACATATCATCTATACACTGAACACATATAGCACAGCTGCACAATGACTGCCATGTTCCAAATCGCCTCATGGAGTCTGGATTTGTTTGATTAAATAAACCTATGATCCCAGCATAGGAACACACACAATGCAAGCATGTTCAGATGTGGGACTGGTAGGTTCACAGCAACTCTTGTGCAGGATTTTTTTTTTTAACTCAAAACTGTGCTAACAGCAAAATACTGCAACATTTGGATGGTAAAAATAGTAAGTAGTATAAGCCACAAAATGCCATGCACTTCAGTTGTCTTTACATTTTTAAGAAATAAATATTGGTGCAAATCCCAGGTTTAAAAAAAAAACAGTTAGTTACATGACTGTTACATTAATTCTTTATTTATTTAACTGGAACAGAGAAATGGTCCAGACAGACTATTTTCAAGCTCAACTAGGGTCAAAAAAAAAAGTGCAAAATAGCAATATACAAAACAGAGGAATAGAACAAATTCAACATAAAGCTTGATGAACGAAAAATACGTTAAAGTCTACATTATGAAAGTACTACATCTTAAAAAGAGTAAGTGCTGAACTCAAAACAGGTTATTATCCCCACACACATACAATTGCACATATATATATACATATATATATATATATATATATATATATATATATATATATATACATACACATATACACACACACACACACACACACACACACACACACACACACACACACACACACCCTTACTTAAATATACCAACTCTGAGATCGCACTTTCTTCTTCTTTCAGCTGTTCCTGTTAGGGGTCGCCACAGCGGATCATCTGAGATCGCACTACATTGTGGAAATAGGAGATCTTCTCTTTCCGCTCTATACGGGGATCTCCATTCAGTCAGATCGGACTTCTACAAGTTCAAACATACGGTCTCGGCCATATGCGGTTCAAACTTATAAACGTTCGATCGATTGAAGGGGACCCATTATATATATATATATATATATATATATATATATATATATTATAGACACACACACATGTATAGATACATACATATATGTATATACAAATGGCTAAGCATAACAATGGTGGGTGTTGGCTTACACACCCAGTCATGGAATTTCAATGGATTTTTTTGTTGGGGGTAGGCATAATGGTTAATTTGTTTACCTCACAGACACAAGGTACAGGGTCTGATTCTCACCTTTGAAAGGGAAATTAGTTTAAAAATGGCCCCAAAGGGTAGCTAGCCTAGTACTTACATATGAACCTATACAGATACAAAAAAGACATTTTGCACATATTAATATATAAACGTACACAAGCCAAGAAAAGCAAAAATATGTAAATACAAACAGCCAATTCTATTTTCTAAGTGCTTTTTCCTGGCATGCCAGCTGATTACCAAGCCTCCCCCCTATCAGCCGTGCCCATTCATTCTCCCGTCCTGGGGATTTAAAGTGCCAACATATTAATGTCAAACCAATTTTACTTTTAGCATACAATTTGAATAAACACACAAAACAGATGGAAGGAAAGTAAATGTAAAACTGTGGAAGAACTGAATAGGTACTGCAAAAGATAAGAGAACAATTTAGAATGGTTTTCTGGGAAAGGCAATTTTGTGACTGTGGCAGTCTACACTCCTAAACAGAGACAGGCATCTATCAGAGTTAACTAGAACAACATAACTGTAATTTGCTAACAGCATCTAGAAGTAGCAGTGGACGCTGCTCCACACTTGAAGACACTGGCAAAAGCAGATGCTCCAAAGAAAGAGCAATTTTTTTTGTTATTTCAGAGCTGAAGACCATGATAAGTCAAGATATGTAAACCAACTACAATCCTTACTGACAGAAAACAGGAAAAGCAGACTAGACAAATTCTTTTAGAAGCCAAATGGCGCAGCACAGAACTGTAAGGAGTCAAAGGAAATCATTCAGGAGATAGGATGAGCAAGATAGCAGATGCGAAATCAAAATACATCCATGACAGGGAAGTTATACTAAGCCAAAGAAAGTGAATGAGATAAAGCCAAAGTGGTTCCAAAAATGTAAACTGGCATGGGGTGTCTGAACTCAAAACCTGCATCAGGGCCCCAAAGTATGTGTCATGGGTAAAATATGTCAGTACAGGAGTTGAAACATTTATTAAGGGCAAGAGCAACTGGTTGTCAGAGGTGGGTCAAGCTTAGAAACAAGGAGAAGGGGTGACGGAATATCTATGGAAAGCATCAGAAACACAAGAAGAAAAAGGGACACACACTAGACTGAGGCATGGTTGAGATGGATGTTCCCAAGCTGGGGACTCAACAACTCAGTATTATGGACAAGTCATATGAGAAGGAAAGGTATTGTCCCAAGGAGTTGCAGCATAAAGTGGAATGGTTAAGGCTCTGATGAGTCAGCACAAATGATGTGGCAGGAGATGAGAGTTGGGTGAAGTTGCAGCCATGAAAAACGGATTTCCCTCCATACATAAGCTCTCTCCATGGGCCAGAGACCAGGGGAGATAAACAAATGCATCATACAAGAACAGACAGTGTGAAATCAAACAGCAAAAATGGACTACACCGCACTAAATAATAACGAGTACATATAAGAAAAGGAAAACTATGAAATTGAACAGTGATATAAATCATAAAAAAAATCTTTGCTGAACAATATGCAGGAGAAGTGTCAGATGGTATTTGTCATCTATATCAGACTGCTGAACCTCTAAAATGTAGAAGGGAAAACAGAACCATTTTTACAGAATTCTTTTGATCTGTGAAATGCATTCTACAGAGTCAATGGTTAGAGTAAGATGACAAATACAGGTAAACAAAGCAGGCACTTTCAACCAGATCCTGATCAAGGATCAACCACTCAGTACAATAAACCACACAAATTTGTGTATGTGTGTGTGTGCGAGTGTGTGTGTGTGTGTGTGTGTGTGTGTGTGTGTGTGTGTGTGTGTGTGTGTGGTGGGGGGGTTGCATACAGATACTATTGTTCCAGTAATGCTGGTCTCCTTGGGAATGTGAGGGAATAATCAATCGTAGCCAACAGGACAGGTACAGTTTCACAAACATTGCTCAAAATTCAGATTCATACCATGAGCACTATAGTGATGAGCAGCACAAACTTCAGCTCAGATGTCTGGCCTGTGGATCCCCCCACACCTCCTATCAGTGCCCACTGAATGAAAGTATCACATTTATTTTATTTTTTACTTATCCATGGTTGACCAGGTTGCTTCCGCTAGGCTAGTAGCCTCTCTTCAGGGGAGACCACAGGTGGTATTTATACTACTAGGAGAAATTTGGCCAGTGTATCGAGGAACCTTCCCTACTTTTTTGACTGGTGCCATGGGATCTTCTTCATCCACCTGAAATATCAAATTCAAGCACACGAGACCTCTGTTTAATGTTTCAACAGGAGGACAGTACACACAGGAGTGCAGCAACCCCTTGTGCCACACTTCACTGTCAGCAATCGATCTACCTGGTGTGGAACTAGAACCCACAGCCTTCTGCACCAAGAGTGTGTGTGATAACTGTTGTGTCACTAACACTGCTAATGATCAAACACAGCAAGCAGTCAAGCCTTCTTCCATGCCACAGATTCAGAGAAACCTTAGCTGATGTTACTCAGACTACTATGGTTAATATCACAGTTCAGACAGCACCCCAAAAAGTACAACAGCAGTGCCACTGGAGCTAGGGTTTAGACAATAACCCAGGACACAGTTTAAAAAAGGACGAGGGGGATTTGAAGTGAGTAAACTGAGGTACGAAACAGTTAAGATTTAGAAAGGAATTATTTTTTTTTTCTTTTTAGATCAAGAGGTGTACAAGGAAGATGGCAGGATTAAAACAGTTTTTAGGAAACAAGTACAGAGCAAATGTTTGGTCCTAACTTTTTTTTTTAACTGTAGGTTAAAATGTGGTTTATGTGGCTAGCTGTGTTACATGCAGTAGACTTTTTACACAGGCAGAACCCTAGAAAGCTTCACTGTAGAATACACAAGCATGTACATGCTACTGAATATAACAATTCCACCAACACTCTGTTAAGGCAGTCTGACCCTTGTGCAGATTTCACGTTTTAAGTTTTCTGTAACACACCATCTTCCTTCTGCCATGACATAGAAGAGGAGTGGGACTGGAAGGAGTACTGCTGGCAGATAAAATCAGATGTCTGCAGTGCTCTAGGTACGCCAGCACAGCACTGGGTACTAATGACAAATAAAATTGTAAAATTGTTTTGAAAAGAAGGAAATTAAGACATTAGCTCGTATCACATGACTTCTATCTTTAAGTGTTGAAATATGTTAGTTTCACAGTCTGATGAAGTCTTCTTAAGAGACAAAAGTGCATATGGTGACTGGAAGGAATAAAGTTTTTATTTTATTAACTCTGATACTTTATGGAAATGTTTTGGTTCTAGCTGGAGTGCATACGGATTTTATTTTACTGTGTACTACATTTGCTCAACAAGCAAATGAGGCAAAGGGGTTGACTAAATAGGCTTATGTCCCCTAATATTTCCCTAACGGTCAACCTACCCATTATTACTACTTTCCCCCACCCCTTTTCCAATATGAATGCCCCTGAGGATACCTTCTCCACCACCCATACCAGTAGACCATCCTACAGATCCATAACCCTATCTATGGAAAACTTTTCTGAATGGCAGATTGTGGTTAGTCTCTAAAATCTGCTGCCAGTAGCCATTTCTGTTCTTCCTGTTCAGAATACTGTTCAGAATACTGTTCCAGTGGCATAAAGGGATAATCCCTGACTAGAGTCCAGTTGACCTGGTTTCGATTAGCAATTCAGATGACTGATGGAGCGGCACAGAGGGATAAATGTGCCCATCCTGGGTAGGAGGGTGTTCATCAAGGATGCTTTCTTGGAGGAGGCATGGTCCAAAGACGGGAGCTGCCCTCAGATGTAACTGACTAGTGTGACAGGCAGGACAAGGCAGGGAAGGATGTGGTCAGAGTGTAATAAAAAAAACAGGACAGATGCAAAGAAAGCAAAGTCCCTAGGATACGCAACTGGCTTCAGCAGCACAGCAGTAAGTCGAAGGGGGTTAAGAGATAAGCTGGCAGATCCAGTGTAGACATGGGGAAAACAAATTCCCTTCACATCTTCTGACATGCTCTTATGCGCCAGTATTATGATTCCTGTCTTTTCTGGCCTCAGATGAGAACAGGATAAGTTCCTCTAGCCTCAGACCTTATTCCATCCCCTCCATCCGCTGGATTTTTCTAGTAACTTTCCTCTGGATTCCTTCCAGCATATGATAGTCCATTTCATCCTATGTTCTAGAACTGCACATAGCACTCAAACTGTGGACTCTTCAAGGCCCTGTAGTGTGGAAGCACTATCTTTTTGCTTTTTGACTCTGTACTCCTTGACAATACACACTAGCATTCTGTTTGTAGCAGCAACTGCCCCCCTCACCTTACTCTAGGTGCTGCAGTCCAGGTGTGATCAACTCCTGCAGATGCTTTTCCCATTCTACTGTCATCATTTCCTCTCCTCCCAGTTAGTACTTCACACCAGGGATGCCATGGTCTATGCAAAGTACTTTTTATTTGTTCACACTAATTCACAAATGCCACCTTTTTGCCCAACTGTCTAGCCCTTCCAAATCCTCTGCTGGACCCTTTCTCATCCTTCACTACTGCACACATCTTTGCACTATCACATCATGTGCAAGACAAACACAATGAACAGTAAGGCACCCAGGACAGACTTCTGTGTTACCACACTAGTCACCCCCAGTTCCTGACATTATCCCTCTTACCACAACCCTGTATAGACTGCAATTCAACCATACAGCTACCCAGTTCCTTAGCCTTGGTCCTAGTGCCAACCCATCCAGTTTTCCCACCAGCCTCATATGTGAGAAAATCAAAAGCCTTGCTAAAATCCAGGTAAACTATGTCTGCTTACACTCTCAAGTTCACCTGTAACCTAGTCTTAAAAATATTTCAGATTTAACTGACAGTTCCTTATGGTTGTGAACCAATTTTGGTTGCATTCCTGGTAACTGTAGTCCTCGAACATGCCAGCAGCCTCCTCAAGATTTTTCCATCACTTTTCCTGCCACTGTTGTCAAACTAGTAGGCCTGTAGTTCCCTGCATTTCTGCCCCCCCCCCAACAATGACACTGCAAGTGCTGCCACCCAGTTTTGTGGCACTGCTCTAGTCAGTGATCTGTGAAAACTCTCCATCAAGGGTCTGTCCACGAACTAGATATATTTCTGTGGATTCTGGGATGCAGCCCATATGGTACTTGGGTGATACATATAAATAGATGGAAAAACACACTGACATATCAAGAGTGGCTTTAGACATTTTCAGCACGGACACTGTAAACTCGATGGGGCAATGGACTCTTCTTAAAAATGTACACAAAGATGAAAGGTCGGACTGAAAATACATGCATGTATGCCCCCAGAGGTTAATACATTTTTAAATGTTTATTCTTGGGAAGGAAACAACAATCTTAGGGTGGTCAGTGAATGCACTGACCTGGACATGTTGATAGATTAGAAGACTTTATGTATAGTTGTCAGGAGAAAGGTTAGATCTATTGTGCATTTTAAGTCCTTCCATAAACATGACATATGCTTCCTGCGTTTTTCTCTCACTGTTCTGAGACTGCAGATTTGTATAGGAGTGTGTGTGTGTGTGTGTGTGTGTGTGTGTGTGGTGGTGGGGGGTCCAGACTATGACACATTATTGTAAACTGATAATTTGGGGTAGCAGTTAACAACAATAATTATATGAAGTATCTGTTAGGAAACTGATAAAGTGCTTCATATTAAAATGTTTATCTCTGAACAGAACACAACACAAAAAACACATATGTGGGATTGCTAACTGGACTGCATATCAATCTCACTTACTGTGGGAAAGATTTTGATAGCCGTCACTGCAAGCAGAATCATTCCCTGCCCGCATTTCAAGATTCTTAATGGATATTGCTAAATATGGAATATGATAGAGGAAGGTCTTAGCTCCCAGACCAGCCTATATCATGATGCGTTATATTATCCGCATTAGCTGAAGGGTGTACTGCATAGAAACAGACATGGACAACATTTGTGTAGCAGTTTCTGACATAAGGACTAATGATGAGACAACAAGCGTTTAATGAAGGAAAGCAACAGTGATACACTGAAGACCTGAGTAGGTATCAGACAGGACAGAAGACATGACAAAGGCTCTGCCCACCAAAAATATTTAAGTAAAATAAAACAAAAACAAAAACAATATGGCAGGGCTGAGATGAAATCTAGTGATAAGACAGCATTCTCACTGCCCACAGGCCAAGGGTATTCAAGGAGATATGGTGAATTTTATCAGCAGTATATAGTACAATAGACTACTCTCTAGGATAACATATGTAATAACATTCTGTGGCACTGTGGACCTTTTTAGGTTTCTGGGAGAATTCAACAAAGTAAAGGCAAAAGGCTGCTACTGTTTTTTCCTCAAAAGACTTAACCTCAGAGGGAGTGTGTGTATATATGTTGAGTACAGGACAAGATAAATCAAACAGCAAAGAGGTGACAGTCCTACAGATTTCATTAACCAGGTTAGATAAAAATAGTTCTACATGGATGAGCCATTACATTAGTACACAGGGAAACAGTAAAATACTTCCCTGTGCTATAAGGCTAGATCCCTGTCAATGTCTTCCCTCCCCTGCTTAGTTCAGGGAGGTGTTACTGTAGGTAGCAAAGAACTGAAAAAGTTGTATTACTCAACACATTCATTTCAGACAAGGACAGCATCAGCATCACATGCGTGTGTGACAGATGATCAAGTGAAAAGAAAAGCTTTGGGCAGATGGAGGTTATAGGGAGGAGAAAAACTGCTCTTAGCATTATTTAGTCCCTGTTGACATGCTGCAACAGCAAAAACAAACTATGTCTCTGTTACCACTTATACAGCTACTCCACACAAGAAGACATCTCACTGCCTGAAAGGCTGAATGCTATTATATGGCGATACTGCAGCAGTCACTTCTGGGGAGGTGAACCAGTAAGAAAGACAAAGGAAAGAGAGTAGAGTATTTCAACTGAAACATTTGCATGTAAAGCAGATAAACTTCCAGTTCTCTGACTCAAAATGAACTATTAATGTGATCCTTGAGGCAAACTTTTGCAATGGTGGTATTAGATGAATTTGATATGGGTCAGAGACTATACACAAGCTATGTTTGAGAAATACAAAACATTGGAATGTCCCAGAAAAGCTCTGGGAACTCCATAAGAATTTTATAAAAGCCACAGCTAGAGGACGTTATAAAGTACCATGGCTTAAAGTAAAAAATTTTAAGTTGTGAAGGACCGGTGGTCTTCACTTGCTAGACAGGAGAACAGATGAACTTGTAGCAAACCTAAAAAAAGCGAAAGTTGGGCTTAACCCAATGATGCACCTGGAGGGAATGATGACCGAGTCACCCACCTGTGCAGAAAAGCAGACACAGAGAGAATGTAGGAGCTTCAATGTTGAAAGGCATGACCCCTCAAGGTTAACAAAAGGAAAGGCCCAAAGCTTAATCTTGTGACTGCACTTTGCAAGACAATCATGCAACTGTTGAAACATAAGGGGTGTGAGGTCATTCTAGCTAACCCTTCATCACCTACAGTGAGTATCTAAGTTTCTGAGCCAACTGAAAGCAGAGTAAAGTCACCTCAGTGGTGAACAAGAACTGGACATTCTTTCCAAGCCTGTCTTCACATGCACACCGTAATTCCAAAAGGTTCAATTGACTGAATAAAAAAAATAATGTGGCCATATTCTCTAAACTAAGCACGTTGTACCTTACTTGGCTAGTTTAATTATTCAAAGACAGTGAATACCAAGCAAGTACTCACATGTAGATGACACTACCTTAGGGAGGAAATCCCGGGCCCTGGCATGAAGGGAAAGAGGGAGAACAGAGATGATAGAGATCAGGAAGAAGGCTCACTCATGTCGGCATGGGAAGAGAAAATTCTAGGCCTCCAAGGAAGGGGTTTGGCTAGATCAGGATGGCCCTCAAACTAATGAAAATGTGTTCAAAAGGCTAGGTATATGAACAGCACAATACAATCCTCCACAAACACAATTATCACAAAGGGGAAGTTTAAAAATTGTGGAGGGATAGGTGTTAGTAGCAAATTTCCATACAAGGATGATTGTGCTAGCAGTTAGAAGGAATGAGAAAGAAATCTGCATTTCTCAGAATGTTTTTTTAGGCTCTTGCTTTCCCTGACAAGCTCTGTTAGGATTAGGTATGGTGAGGTAGGTATGGCACAGACACACAATGAGAAAAATGATATACAGAGAAGTAAAACAAAATGTTCACTGGCTGACTGGTGGCAAGAACGTGACTGCAGAACTGGCATCCTCTATACTCACAGGAAGAGAGGCCCAAAGTTCGTCCCAGTGAGCTGCCTTTTACAACACAGTCCTACAGTGACTCTTAAGATGTATGAAGCCCTACTGACCTAAAGGCACCCAGTGAGCCTCCAATTCGGTGAGGCCATAGACAGAGGATAAGACAAATGTATTTAAGAACTGGACACCACTGTAATTCTCTCCATGTAAATCTTCCTCATCACATCATAAAAATTCTAAATAATTTACTTTGGCCCTAATTTATTTATTTTGATTTGTTAACTTAAAGGTAGAGCACTGATCCATTAGGATCAATTTCAGAGACTGTCTTTGCCAAACACAAGACATTTAAGTGGCAGTACATTACATCTACTCGATAAGAAACAGTTAAACATGCTTAGACAATATTAAAATGAAGTAAAAGTCACAATTATACAACCACATCGTTTGAGAGTTTCATACAGCACAATCAGTAGCAAAATAAACAACTAATTAAACCTTCAATTACAGATGTATACAACTCTATAACGTACATGAGTTAGTAAAAGAAGAGAGAGGAATCAGCAAAGTTCTTATAAGATATAATAAGGCAAGTAGACACAGAGTTGGAGACATGAGTTGAGTAGGTCTAAATGCATGGTTCAAATGTTTGGATAAATACATTGCTGTAGTCCTTCCTCCAAAATAAGTGTGTATTATTATAATACTAAGTATATACCTCTCAACTGACCAGATTTTCACCTCATATTTTTGGTCTTTTCCTCATAAAAGTTGTGGTTTTCTGGCAAATCAGTGGGATGATCCGAGGACTGAAGTCACTAAATAAGGACATACACAACTTCAAATCCTCCAGAAAATGTATGTTAGCACAAACCCTGTTACTCTAGCAACCTTCTAAGTCTATAAGAGCAATATTTACAATCTGTCCCTGTTTTGGGGCCTTTTCCCTCCATTTTGTCACGCCTTGTCCAGATTTCAAGAGGTTGAGAGGTATAACTAGGTAGCTTTAAAGAATCGAAGCAAATTTCCACCATCCTTAAACAAAAACAATGAATGACTAACATGATGCTGTGGCTATTTCCTTCACAGTAAATGGGCTGCTGGTTATTCCAACTTTACATAAGCCCAATTCCTGTCCACTGTAATAACCTGCACATTATCCAATGCACCAATAATACAGCTCATTTCTGCTCAGTCAAATAGCACACATCTGCCTCGCATCAATTGTAAACAGGATTTTTGCTAGAGAAGTGGCAAAAAGACTAGTATCTCTTAATCAAGTTTTTTTTTTCCAAAAAAAAGTTAATAAAGTATAACAGTTGTTACTTCACATAAAGAAAAACAGTTGTTTTCATATAATTCTGAACCTGTGAAAGAGAGGGAGTTTGTGCAACTGCAGATATAAAGACTTTGGGCAGGCATCCACAGTGTACTGCTCCTGCCATTATTTATAGCCAGAGAACATCCTGCAGTCTCTAAACTAGGACTAGAACTACATTTCTCATGCAAAAATCAGAGTACAGAATACAGGACTGAATCAGCTCTAAGATTTATCAAGAATGTCACAACCCCAGTACCCATAAACATTCGAAAAAGTACTCGTATACTTATTTTGTTTGACATTTTTAACTCAGCACAACAATGTAGTTGGATAACAATTGACAAGTCTGTTTGAACATTCAAGGAGTGTCACAGATGCACTGCTTGTGTTTACTGATAACTGGTCCTTTAAAAACAAATGTTACTTAAATTGTTAGTAGAAATGAAGAAAGTTGCCTTTGTATGGCTGTATTTTTAAACAGTGGCTGTGGACTTAGTTTTCCATATATCTGTAAGACATACATCCATAGATGTGTGCACAATGTACTCTTCCTACACTCAGCTGATATAGTGGATCATTCCTGCAATCTCTAGAACTAGTGAGTATCGAGTTCTCAGAATAAAGAATAAGATGGTGATACACAAATAGAGCCTCTTCTACATTATAATCCACTCTGAATCGGTTAGAAAACAATTACGTTTAAGCTGCCTGTAATGATGTGAGGTAATGCCAGCTATGCCAGAGACAGTAGGGCAGTGCATGTGTAACATATGCCAGCATAACTAGCTGGAGTTTTGTAAAGAATTTTAGATTTGAACATCAAACTGATTTGTACAGATGCTTGTGTTAAAAATGTATTTGTAAAGTTGCTTGTGTTAAAAATATATCAACAGTGGGTCCTGATGGACAGAAACAAAATATACATGTATGTCAGACTATATTGCAACTGATAAAATGTATGATATATATATATATATAATGTGTTACCAGAAGATGCTGGAAGGGAAGGGGTTAAGCTCAGTCCAGCTAACCTTAAGAAAAATAGCCTGAAATGAAATTACTTGGTTTAAACCATAAAGATTTTATCTCACAGGCCTGAATGCAGCCAGAGACACAATGTCTGGGCTGAGATCCTGCTCTTATTGTCCTTAGTGGTGAACTAATTGCTACCCTGGGGTGCCACAGAATGGCTAGTTAGTCTCTGCAGGAAGGATGAAAAGCACGGAATTGTTTTACAGTCTCCAGATTCTGGAATAAACCTTAGCAAAGCTGTGTGTGTGAATTGTGACACATCTGTGCCAGATCTTGGCTCAAGTTTCTACTGAGAGGGTAGTGTGGGAACCACAGAGTCAGGTGACCAGATGTGATGCTATTTTGTAGCCTGAAGGCAGCACTGAAATTGTATTTAGATACTAGTGACAGATGTGACAGAGACATTTAGCACTCTGTTATAGAACTGACAAGACCACTTACCCACTTCATCTTGCCTTGCTCTAGTAAGTAACTTAACTAGGGAACAGTAATTATTCAGTCAGGATAAAATACAGTAAGAATAGCTCATAGCTTCATAGATAGGTTCATAGATTAGTACTAAGCTAACTGCCCTTGTGGACCATTTTAAGCTTAGTCAGTTACCACATGTGGAATCAAACACTGCACCTTCTGTCTATGAGGTAAACACCTTAACCATTATGCCAAACTCCCACTCAGCTAAAAGTATTGTTTTTCTTTATCTATGTCTTTCCATCTGCGTTATTTTTTATATTTCCTGTGAACTGAAATTATTGTTTTTATTTTAAACAGATACTCGGTATTCCTATATTTTTTTTATTGTTTATTATTAAATATATCTAAACCTTTCACTGTGGCTGGTCTTTTAGAAAATATTTTAACCCTTGAAAGAACTTACATTTAATTGTAGCATCATGCTCCTGAAAGTCTTGCCAATTGGTTAACACTAATTTGTATAAGTATTCAATTTACTAAGTAATTATTTACCCTGGTAACAGCTGTAAATTAGTTGGCTGCAGTGACTCTACCTTAGTCTGGGTGGAAATGGCATAGTGGGTAAATCTGTGCCAGTCTTTCCCAGGTCAGTGCGTGTGTGAAAATCAAACCTCAAAGAGTGTCTCTGTGTGTGTGTGTGTGTGTGTGTGTGTGTGTGTGTGTGTGTGTGTGTCAGCTACTTAACAGGGACACAGAATACTAATTTCTACAGAGAGAAAGGTTGAGTCTTATGTGGGGCCTGGAGAGGAAGTCCAGCCCCAGAACTGGAGTGCGCTCCCTGTGTGCTCTTAAGGGAAACTGTGCTTGATGCAGACAGCTGCATTTGAAAATACTGTGTATGTCTATTTTTGTTCTATGTGAACGTTCCCCATTGGTGCCAGTGGTGAGGATTGAGGCTCCTTGATTACTGACCCAGAGGAGGGATGTCACACTGCCTACCACTTAACTTCACTTCACTGCCTACTACTTAACTTCAGTGCTATGGATGTAAGGAACCAACTGAGAAAAGTGAACCCCAGGATGGCTGCTGGCCCTGATAACATTCTGGGGACAGTATTTAAATGTTGTGCAGACCAACTGAGTATAGTCCTGACAGACATCTTCAATACCTCGCTTGTCCAGGAAAAAGTACCAGCATACTGCCAACATAATCCCTCTGCCTAAAAACGCCAACCCCGCCTGCCTAAATGATTACAGGCTAGTGGTCCTTACAAAAAATGTAATGAAATGCTTCGAAAGTCTGGTTAAAAGGCATTTGACTACAGTACTACCCCAATCCTTTGACCCACTGCAGTTTGCCTACTGGGCAAACAGATCAACTGCTGATGCCATTTTGGTGGCACTTCACCTCACATTGGAACATAATGAAGAGAACAACTATGCCAGGCCATAGATTTCAGCTCGGCATTCAGTATGGTGATTCCAATGCAACTTATATTAAAGCTAATTAACCTTGGCATAAATAAAGGGCTGTGCAACTGGAGCATCGATTTCCTGACTGGAATACCACAAAGGACCTGTGCTGGTAACAACACTTCAGGGAGTATTACAATCAACACCGGAGTACCCCAGGGCTGTGTGCCGAGTCCTCTGCTGTTCACAATCCTTACCCATGACTGATCTGCGAAAGATAGCAACGACCACATTATCAAATTTGCAGATGACACCACAGTGGTGGGAATCATAAATGGCGATGACAAGAGTGGGTATAAGAATGAGGTTAACTCCCCGAGTGAATGGTGCAATAACAACAATTTGGACCGGAACGTCAATAACACAAAAGAAATTATTATTGACTTCAGAAATAGCTCTGCCGTGCACCTGCCCCTCAAGATCAATGGTGAAGAAGTGGAAAGAGTCCAAACTACAAAGTTCCTGGGGGTACATATATCAGAGGATCTTCTTGGAGTACAAACACAGGCCAGCTAATTAAAAAAGCCCACCAGCAACTACACTTCTTAAGAAGGCTGAGAAAAGCAAAGTTCTCTATTAATGCTCTAATTACATTCTAGAGAGGAGCCATTGAGAGCATTATCACCAGCAACTGCACTGTATGGTTCGGTAACAGCACAATGGCCGAAAGGAAGAAGCAGCAAAGAATAACAGGAACGGCAGAAAAGATCACAGGCACTAGTCTTGCTACCTTGCAGGACCTCTTTGAACTGAGATGTAAAAAGAGGTCCCACAAAATACTGAGTGACACTCCTCATTCAGCGTATGGTTGGTTCACAAAACTTGCTTCTGGTAGAAGGTTACACAGTATCTGCTGCAGGACCTCCAGATTCATGAACAGTTTTTATCCAACTGCAATAAGACATTAATGCAGACATAAATCTGGAAGTAACAAAACTATTATAGATTGTTACGCTCTCATTCTTTTTTTTTTCATACAGTAATTCTATTTATTGCATACCATACTAAAATTAATACATTCTCATTTAAGTGCAATTCCAGTCACTTCCTTATGTGCAATATCACCCAATCTCACCTCTGTGTATAGTGTACTTTTCTTTTCATGTGTTAATTATCTAGTAGTCAGTGTTGTCCAATGTAATAAATAGTGTACAAGCATGTGCGAGAGCTACTTAGATATTTAGTTTTGTATTATAGTTGTTTATTGTTTAATAGCTATCATGTCTGTCTTTTTGTTTGTTTTCTCCTGTAAAAGAGCTGACACTCAAATTTTCATTTATGTAGCACTTGTGTTTCCTAAATGACAATAAAGTTTCTTTGAATTTTTGAACCAAACCACTGCAGTAAAGCTTTCATGACTCTCAAGTGTATCTTATTATGAAGAACGTTCCTTACTTTGGGTGTTAAAAAGTTCATGTTCCTTGAATAGTCATGCTGAAAGGGTCTATCACATCTTCAGTGTTAGGAAGATAGTTTTAACTGATATCCATGGCAAACACAAATGCATTATTAATTCAGCAAGAGATCTTTTTACAAGTAAAACGTAGCACATTTTAACCATCCTGTGAGCTTTCTAGTAGAAACGGTTAGCAAGCGTTCCACATTTTGCCCATTTGTTCCACATTATGATGGGTAGTATTCCTCATTTTGGTGATGGAAGGTTGAAAGCTATGAAGCTCTTACTTCACTTCTGAAAACTAAATTAAGATTATGGTTCAGTAAATACTTAATTACTTTCCATTTGCTTTTTACTTCACTGTATTTTCCCCAAAAGTTATTTTGAGACAAAATCTATTAAAATATAATAAGAATCACTTGCAGTAATTTTTATGCATTAATATGGGTTCAAGCTTATAGGCTACATCACACTTCCCTGCAGGGGCTATTAGAGATACGTGTTTGGACTGCAATTATACTGCAGAAACACATTTTGTCTGGGGCAGCAACATTTTTTGCTGCTGTAAATATATGTCCATGATGCTATATAAAACAAAAACAAAACGTAACTTTGTCCCACTTGTCTCTGTAATTCTGACTACCTCTTTATGACTATGTATAATGTACGCTAATTAATGTCACATATTTTTCAAGGGCTTTATGCCCAATTCTCTCCTCTAGATGATGTGAAGTATGAACTCATATATAATATCATTAATAACAAAATAATAATCTTTTGTTTACAGAAGCAGCCCTTTACTAAGCTGATAGTGGGCAGAGTTCCATTTTAAACTACTGAGGAAAACTATGATGCTGTACTTCAAACAATTTAAAATTTTATAAAATACTATTCAAATATGATTGTGTTGGCAATAATAAAGTGTTAATCAGTATTTTTGCACTGACTGAAAGTACTGCATGTCCTGCAAAATCTCACGTTTCAGCAAGAAACGCCCAGCATGACAAAGTGGCATTTCTACTCTCCGGAACGCGACTACAAATACATTAATCATGCATCTTTCGAGCAATACATCCAGCTAAAAAAGTACCACTGGCGTAATAAATCTAGAAGGCAAAACGTACCTCCTTCATAAAGCTGTCCTTCTGGCACTGAAATGCCATATCAACTAACCCCAGCCTAAACTGTACCAAGAAAATGGAGATTCAAGCAGTTCATTAGTACGACAAACCGGTACAACTTTTTACTGTAGTTGAAATGTCGTATGGCATCTGCTTTGAGACAAACGCACTCAAATAGCGAAACTAATAATCTGGTTTTCTCCTTCCACTTCTTGTAGTTTTTCTTGTAACCG
>NC_056747.1:911507756-911625256 GCF_019279795.1 Protopterus annectens | reverse complement strand
ATGAGAATTGGTGAGGCATAGAGGAGAGTCGAGATAAGATGCATTTGCACAATGGTTGCTTTTGTATTATTAATAAGAGGCTGCTTATTTCTGTATAGTGTTTTTTGTACACTTTCTTTATGGTCTGTGCAATATGGATATGAAATCTCACGCTGTTATCAAAAAATACTCCCAAAAACTTAGTGTGGGTTATGGGTGAGATGATGGTGTTACTTCTGAACAGGATGTTGAATGAGGGGAGCAGCATTGTGGATCTTGTAGGTTGGAAAATCATGAGCTTCATTTTGTTGAGGTTCAGAATTAGTTGTGAATTAGTTAGCCATTCTTCGACTTTAGAGCAAAAGTCTTGTGTTATTAATTGTAGTTGTTGTAAAGATGGAGCATCCCTTATTAGTGTGGAATCATCTGTGTACTGAACAACAGAAGCATGCAGTGTTGAGGTGTGGAGATTGACAGTAAATAGTGTGAAAAGTAGGAGACCCAGGATAGATCCTTGGAGAACTCCTATGGCAAAAGGTAGAAGAGGAGAGAGAGGTTTTGTTGCCACTGAACAGCTTGCTGGTAGCCACTTAGGTAGTCATGGAACCATACAAGAGTAGTCTGGCTTAGATTCAGATCAGTACATTAATCAATTTACTATGCAAGATCATATCAAAGGCTTTTGAAAGGTCGAAAAAGATAGAGGATACAAATTTGCCGTTATTCTTATGAAGATTAACTGTATTAGTGAAAGTCATTAGAGCAGAGGTAGTACTGTGAAAGGGATGAAATCTATGTTGAATATTGGACAGAAGTCTGTTAGTGAGTAAGTAGTCCATGATTTGTGTGTATATACATTTCTCGAGAATCTTGGACAAGGGTGATAGAATAGCAATTGATCATAATTGGACAGTTCTGTCGAGTTGCCTCCTCCATGTAATGAAATAATATGGGAAATTTTCCAAATAGCTGGGACTTGGTGTTCAGAGATGGATCTGTTAATAAGGATGGATGCAGGGTAAGTGACTGCATCAGCAGCGATTCTTAGATAGTCAGCTGGTAGGGTGTCAGCTGCTAGGGTAGTGGGTTTTAGTTTTTTGAGCAGTTTTTTTTAATCATGTCAGTTGAGACAGTTTGTAAGGAAAAGGAGTTGCTGTTATTATATAATGTAGGAAGGTCAGGAGTAGAAGTGGATCTGTAGTTATAATAAAGATCTAAAATTGTTTCAGTGAAGTATTTATTGAATTGGGTGGCTATGCTGTCTGTATTGCTAGTAGTAGATGGGGAGGGTGTATTAATTTTACCTGGTAGAAGTATGTTATTAATAACTGGCCAAAACTTTTGCAGGTTGTTTTGGTGTTTAATTTGGATTTAATGACAGTAGTTAATCTTGTCTTGTTTGGCTAGTCTCTTTGCTTTATTTCTAAGATCATAGTATACCTGTTTAGCAGATTTGGTTGTAGTTTTGTGCGACTGATCCCAGTCTTTGTCTCTTGATTTTAGCAGTGCCCTGGTTTCTTTACTTAGCCATGGGGCAAAGTTAGCTTTTAGTCTTACAGTTCTGGGAGGGGCTTGTATGTTCAAGATGTGTATGAAGGTCGAGTTAAAATACATTACAGCCTTTTCTAGGGGAAGATGCTTAAGTGGTGATCATTTGCAGAGTTTGAGAGTGGATATGAACTCTTGGGGGTTTAAGTTTCTTTTGTTTCTTACAAGATGGGAAGTAGGTTGCTTTGTCGGGTTAATTCGATGTCTGAGTATAAAGATTGGGAGATGGTCACTGAGGCTATCGGGAGACAGCCAGAGTTAAAGGAGAGAGCTGGTCTATTTGTTAATATCCAGTCAAGGACTTTGTGCCTATTAGTTGACATATCAGTTCTGGTGGGTGCTTGAATAATTTGAGAGAATCAGTGGAGGTTAATGTGATTAGTGAGGTTTTGGGAGTTACAGGTTAATCAGTCTATATTGAAATCACCTATGATTATTGTTTCCTGGGGCAATACTTTTGAGGACCAGTGCAGTATGTTTTCTACTGTGGTTAGGTTGTTTCTTGGTGGTATGTTCCTATTATATTTATATGTTTTTTAGAGTTAATCTTTAGTTCTGTATAAATCATTTCAGCATCATCAAAGTTGGGGGCATTATGTTCTTTGGCTTCTATAGTAAGGTAATTTCTAAATATATTGGCTATACCGCCTCCTCTTTTGCACTTTCTGTCTGTCTGTAGAATGTTATATCCAGAGGCAAGAATTTCATTATTGCTAATATCAAGTTTAAGCCGTGTTTCAGTTATTATAATAATATCTATATGTGTGTGTGTGTGTGTGTGTATATATATCTATACATATATAAAGAGAGAGAGTGTGAGAGATATATATGTGTATATATATATATATATATATATATATATATATATATATATATATGTGTGTATATATATATATATATGTGTGTGTATATATATATATATATATATATATATATATATATATATATATATGGGTCTACTTTGATTCGCTGAAAACTCATTTCACTGAATTTCAAAACACTCACACCAAATCGCTGAAAGCTCAAATCACTGAAAACTCATTTCACTGAATCACATTTCACTGAATGTAAATACTGTTGGCCAAATAAAATGTATATGCCCAATCCCCCACCCTCATCTCTATATATACTACTTTGTAACTTGTACGGATTTCTAGAAGCGAAAGAAATTGTAAAAAATCAAAGACTGCATCTCTTCTATTGAGTTAGCTGATTAAGCAAACAATAATGTCTGACAGGGTGTGTCTGTATGTTATAGTGTAAATAACACCTGCCTGGGGTGTTCTGAGACCCAACACCACCCACAGGCAGAGGGCCTCTACAACCCTGGAAAGGCATTAGTTACACAATAGCACATAACCTGGAGGGCATTATTGTGCTTGGAGAATGGGCTGTCTGTTAAATTGCTTTGCATTTGCTTGTTTTTGTGTTTTTTTTTTACAAGCTCTCAGCACCACTAGGCATCATATTCAACCAAAGCCTGTGCACCAGCTTTGTCCCAGCAGAATGGGGGACAGCCACTGTCATCCCTCTGCACAAAGGTGGAGCATCCACTGACCCAGGCAATTATAGGCCCATCAGCCTAACTAGCCTGATGTGCAAGGCCATGGAACGCATTATCATGGACCTTAGTAACAAGAACATTGGCAACCTCCAATATATATATATATATATATATATATATATATATATATATATATATATATATATATATATTAAGTACATTTGATGTAAAATAGTTCCTCCGCCTGCTATTTCAAACTTGCTGTAGCATATACTGACAAATCACTGGAGGTTGAAGTCACTAAATAATAACTTATATTTCACTTTCAGACCTTATCATAGCTCTCATCTAATTTGGGACAAATCTCAACAAATCAAGAACAAATCCAGAAGCAATCGAAGTATAGATCTATTGCCATCCTTTCCCCTCTCTCTAAAATACTCGAAAAATGCATACATACACAGCTTCTCAACTATCTCCTCCAAGAAAACCTTCTTACTCCCACTCAACATTGTTTTTGGCCAAACCATAGCACAGCCACTGCCCTCCTAGCCTTCATTCACTCAGTTGCTGAAGCCCATGACAATAACCAACTTATATCCTGTCTCTTCCTTGACCTCTCTAAAGCTTTCAACACTGTATCTCACCCCTTACTCCTATCTAAACTAGCTAATCTCAATATATCTGATGCCTCTTTAGCTTGGTTCTCTAGTAGGCAACAATCTGTCAGATGGCTCTTTTCCTGCTCACCCTCCATTCCAGTTCCATGTGGTGTTCCCCAAGGTTCCATCTTAGGTCCCCTCCTGTTTAACATCTTTACTAATGAACTTCACACAGCCTGCAAACAATCCTCCCTAATTAAATATGCAGATGACTCAACTCTCATCTCCTTCTCCAGTAATATCTCTGAACTCCATACTCTAACCCAAAACACCTTTCTAACCATTGAAAAGTGGCTGTCTGTAGAATGTTATATCCAGAGGCAAGAATTTCATTATTACTAATATCATCCTAACCACCCCTAAAACAAATTCTTGCTTTTTCTCCTTCGTTCACTCTCTCATCATAAATCCACCTTTGCTATCACATCCTCTAACAACACAATCATTCGACCTGAACCCCCATGCACAGCTCCTTGGTGCCATCTTTGACGATGAACTTAAATTTAACTTACATATACTATACTGTATAAAAAAAAGCTCACCAGAAACTTGGCTTGCTCTGTCATAACAAAAAATGTCTAACTTAAAATGCTAGACTCTCCCTGGCTCATGCTCTTCTCCTCCCCTCCCTTCTCTATACTGCTCTTGTCCTAACTAATATGCAGTCCACAACCCTGTCTAAACTACAGCAAACACACCACAAAATAGCTAGATTTTTCACCAACTCTTCTTATAACTCCCATCACTGCACTGCACTCAACACTCTCCAATGGCTCGAACTCCCCCAACAACTCTTCCTATCTCATTTTAAATAATACACTCCATATTATACAAACCCTCATCCTGCCCAGCTCTCTCTTCCCTGTTATCCACCTATACCTGCTCTTGGACCCACCAAACCTCTAACCAGCAACTCCTTGATATTTATCAACAAAAGAAAAATATAGCCAAATTGCTATATAAATGCAGTGTGGCCCAAGCATGAAATAAACTCCCTGCATACTTACATTCCATTACCAAACCATTACTCTTTTAAAAAGAACTCAAACATCACCTAATCCAGTATTAGCAACCATTGTAGGCATACCGAAAATACACAAGAGTATAGATAATCCCCCTTTCAGACCTATCATCTCTGGAAGTAGGAGCAAAACTTTTCCATTCGGAAAAGTTATTGACCAATGGTTGAAGCATATTTACACCAAAGTCCCACATTTAATAAAAGATTCTTGGCACTTTTTGGGAAGATTCAAAGCAGAATTATTGGATAGTAATTTGATATTTGTTACTATCGATATAACAGATTTATTCTCCTGTATTCCTAAAACTGATGGTATTAAGAGATTTATCAATAGCATAAACAAATATTCACAACTTGAGTGGGACAGAATAGAACTTATCACTGAATTTATCAACATAGTATTAGACAACAACTATATATACTTCGAAGGGGAGTATTACAAATAATGTCTAGGTGTAGCTATGGGAGCGGCATGTGCTCCCATCTATGCTAATCTAGTATTACTAGACTGGGAAGAAGAATTCATCCTAGATACCCCTTGGAAGGAATATATAGTATGTTATGTGAGATTTTTGGACGATATGTTCTTGTTGTGGAAAGGGACTGAAGAATCTATAACCCAATTCATAGATTATATTAATCACAGTAGCCCTTATTTAAAATTTACATACAATCTCAGTAGGATGGGAATAAACTATTTGGATACATTTATATTTAATGATGGAAATACTTTTCAATCTAGAATCCATAGAAAATAAACTTTTTGTAATTCATATCTGGAATACACCAGTAACCATCCTTATACCCAGAAAAAAAGTATTTTAAAAAGGCAATGTATCAGGGTGGCTAGAATGACTACCCTCAAAGAGGATATGATCAAAGAAATTAGGTTCATAGGTGAACTATTTAGAGAGAGAGGATATCCCAAGAACCTAATTACTGACATCACTGAATATGTGATTAGTGAATGGGGGAAGAAATATGTCCCACTTTTAGGTAATGTTACAAATATCCAGAACATTACAGACAAGCATATTGACAATACCGGATATCAAAGGGCCTATATTTTAGAATTTAGCCCATATGTAGGTGAAATTAGAAACATTATTGAACAAAATTGGAATATATTAACAAGTGATGACACTATGTTTGGTAAAATAGGAGAGAAACCTTCTTTTGTATACAAAACAGGGACAAACATAAAAAAGATGATAGAATTTAAGACATCTAACAAGAGAGATATAGCCAAAATGAAGTTTGAGGGAACTACAAGATGTTGACATTGTAATCAATGTCATTATATCATGGAAGACATACAGTTGTGCATAGAGAATAATATTAAGAGTAGAATATATTTCAAAAGGGGGAATTGTCAAACACAGTATGTCATCTGTTTAGGTCCCAGTTATTATGTGGGGAAAATGGATAGAAGGTTGAGAAATCGGATTTATGACCAGCTTTACTGTATAAAAAAGAAAGACAGGAATAATGCACTATATAGGCATTTAGAAGAAAGTACTGGATGTGATTGCTTCAAGTTTGCCATAGTGGAAATTGTCAGGAGTGGCCCTAGAGGTAGTAACATTAAGGCTATACTGGGAGAGAAGGAAATCAAATGGCAGATAAGATTAAATGCAGCCAGCGCCCCAGGAATTAATGAACATATACCAACTAAACCTCTTATTAGAGTTTAAGATATTTTACAGTAATTATAGAATTTATACATCAGTAATTATATTAGGAAAGATGGAAAGGTAAATAATTATGAATAAGTACACAGTGAGAACAATGGGATTATTGGAAATACAGGATCTTTTTAATTATTATTGAACACACATATATACAGGAAAAAATGTAATTAAATGAATTATTCATTCGAACAGGAAGTTTGTGTACAAATTATGTTTTAGTAATATATTTATTATGTAGCCTAATGAATTTTATAAAATATTTATTTATACAAAGTATTTTTTTAGAATTTCAATGTTAATTGATTAAATGAATAATTGATTGTCAAGGGCGGGAAAGTATAAAGTATATAAGGAATTGAGAATTATGATGAGTGTTCTGATGAAATCTACGGTTAGTAGAAGAAAGCTCTCAGCCTGTTTTTTAGTGTGGTGCATTACTGTTTTTACACCAATTGGACCGTGACACTTGCTTCTTGGACTCTATCTTTGTTTTGCATTTTTTGGTTATTGTCGGGATTCCTTGGAACTACTGTTGGAGTATGTTGGTCACTTGTTTACCAGTTCAGGCTCGCAACCAGATCCCTCAAAGCAAACAGCAATTCTCAAGATGCCAGCGCCAGACAATGTCCATGTCCTACAACGTTTTCTTGACATGGTCAGCTATCTAGGCAAGTTCATTCCAGATTTAAGCCAACGTTCAGTACTGCTCAGAGAACTGACATGCAGAGATGTAATTTAGTCATGGTCAGAACAGCACCAAAAGTATTTGCTGCCCTGAAACAGTAAATTACCAACCAAACAACTTTCAGCTACTATGATGTTCACAAACCAGTTACTCTTTCCTGTGATGCTTCTAAATTTGGTCTAGGTGCAGTCATTCTTCAAGAGGGTAGACCAGTAGCCTATGCATCCAGAATTTTTACCTAGATTGAGATGCAATATACCCAGCTTGAAAAAGAGCCTTTGGCAATTGTGTTTGCATGTTTAAAGTTCCATGATTATACTTATAGCCGACCTATCCAGATCGAAACTGACCACCAACCTCTTGCTACTATTTTGAGAAAGCCTATGCATACAAATCTAGTTAGACTGCAATGCATGATGCTCAAATTGCAAAAATACAATTTCAATCTTGTCTACACAAAAGGTAAACTTCTTTATTTTGCTGATACCTTCATAGGGTCATAGGTAAGTACTAGGCTATTGGTGGCTAGGGCCTATATAAGCCTAGCCAGAAAGGTACCCTGGCTGTTGCCACCCAAGAAAATTATTTTCTTGTGTCCTTGTTGAGCAGAGCCACAGAAGTGATCCCCGGGGTGAATTTCCAATCTCCCATACAATCATCAAGATTCTTCTTGAAGAGTGCTAATGAGGAGCTTTGGTTGATATAGATAGGCAGTTTGTTCCAGAGTATGGGAAGTCTCTGGGACAGGAATCTATCCCTCCAGCATGTTCTGTTTATTGTGGTGGCAAGGTTTAGGTCCCTAGATCGTGTAGCTTGGAGGGATTGGGATTTCTTTAAGTGGATCATGTCCAACAGCTCTGGGTTTGACATAGCTTTGTATGTTAGGCAGTGATCACCTCTGAGTAGGCGATATGTGATGGAGTAAAGCTGGAGTTGTTTGAGATGGTCTGCAGAGAACATCTGTTTGAGGCCGGTAATCCTCTTTGTGAGTTACTTCTGCGGCCTTTCCAGTTATTGTAGATGTCTTGTGAGGTACATACCAAAAGAGGCGCTGTATTCTATAATGGGTCTAATGAGTGATGAGTAGAGGGGAACAATAATCTCTTTTTTCCTGGATGAGAAACCTTTTGTGATGAAGTGTGCCACATAGAAGGATTTTCTGACTACTGTGGCGGTGTGATTATCAAAGGAGAGACTACTGTCCACCTGTGTCCCAAGGTCTCTTATCACACTTTCAGTGTTAAGTAGACTACCGCCTATGTGGTAGTTCATGGGTACAGAGTTTTTACCAAAAGGGATGACAATGCACTTTTTGGCATTGAGCTTGAGGCCATGGCTTTGACACCAGGCATCTGTCTCAGTGAGGCCCTTTTGTAGGATGTCCACATCGTTAGGAGTTTCGATTATGGCTCCTAGTTTGCAGTCATCTGTGAACTTCATTAGCCAAAGACCTTCTGTGTTAGCCTGTACTTCAGAGAAGTAGATACCAAACAGAAGAGGACCCAGGATTGAACCCTGTTGTACTCCACTTGTCACTGGTCTGAAGTCAGATTTTGGAGTCTGCTACTTTCACATTGTGGATTCTGTCAATGAGCCAGTTGGCAACCCATCTTGTGACATAGGGATTTATACCTAGTTTAGTGAGTTTATCTATAATTTCAGAGTGGGAGATGGTGTCAAAAGCCTTGGCAAGATCTAGGTAGGCTGTGTGAACCACCTTACCCTCATCTACACCTTTGGTGACCACTTCAAAGAAGTCTATCAGGTTTAGAAGACATGATCTGCCTTTTGCAAACCTGAACTGGGTCGGGTCCAGAGTTTGGAGATTACCACTGTCATTGTTTATAAGTTCCATGATGATACATTCCACAGCCTTGCAGACCAGGCTCATCAGGCTAATGGGGGTGTAGTTCCCGGGGTCCGTGGTGGCTCCCCCTTTGTAGAGTGGGATAACGGTCACTGAACACCATTCAGTGGGTACAAAGCCTGAGGTGAGGCTATGATTGAACATGGTACTTAGATGGGGGTGCCACTTTGTTCTGCATTTAATGTAGAACGCAGCCTGGGATCTTGTGAGGTCCCATGGATGCTGTGTTCTTGGCTTTGGAGTGTGGGGTTTTTACCTGTGCAGCCGTGATTACAGGAACTTTGCATTCTTCCATTATAGAGATGGGCCTTTTAGGGGGTGAGAGGGGGGTAAAGTTAGCACTGAACCTATCTGCCAGAATGTTGGCAATATCAGTTGATTCTGTATATTTAGTGCCATTGTGCTGTAACTCAGAGCAGATCTGAGTGTTGCCATTGAGATTCTTGACATAGCTATAGAATGCTTTGTGGTTGTCTTTAGAATCAGTGGCGATTTTATTTTCGTAACTAGCTTTGAAGGATTTTATGAGGGATCTCAGCTTCTTACTGAGGCTGATCAGGGAGTTCCTCCAATCATGGGATTGTACTCTTTTCTGTTACAGTTTATTTCTTCTGTTGTAGAGTTTGTTTATGGCAGGGCACCACTAGATTGACTTCCGTTTTTTGGAAGATAGTATCTTGGTTCTGTTAGGGATTGCACGATCCATGCACTCGTGTGAGTGCTTATAAAGTGCATTTGTGTAGGATTCAGCAGTCATACATCTATTGTCCATCTGCATGGATGTCGTGACGTTTGCCACTTCTGTCTTATGAAGCGTGAAGTTGGCTTTGGAGAAATTTTTTACAGTGGTTTCCCTAATAGGGGGTGGGGTCTGGGGTGGGATGTGGATGTCTAGGGTAATTAGCTTGTGTTTGGATCTGACCAATGAGGAATTGACCTCTGGTGTGGAACACCGATTGCCCATGTTGGTAATGACCAGGTCTAGGATATTGCTGCCCCTGGTGGGGGTGTGGATAAGTTGATTCAAGCTTTGGAATTTATGAATTCCAGAAAATGTTGAGCAAAAGAGTTGGTGCATGAGTAGTTTTCCCAGTTAATGGTGGGGTAGTTTAAATTGCCCATTATTAGGGTGTTAGGTTGTACCCTAATATTTTCCAGTGTATCAAGAAATGAGGAGTGGGAATCCTGGGGCATGGTGGGGGATCTGTTAGCAAGCTACAGTTCAGATTGCGGTCTTGCCCAGAGTTAGTTGCACTTAGATAATCTCGGATGCATTATGCTGAGCAACTAGCCTGGAGGTGTGGATACCCCTAATGAATATGGCCACACCTCCGTCTTTAGTGTTTCAGTCCAGGTTAGGTGGCCAAAAGGTGTGGTATGAATTATAACCTGGTAATGCAGGGGTGCTCTCTGGTACCTTGAACCAGGTCTCTGTCACTGCACAGATGTTGATGTTCTCCATTTTAAGGAGTGCCTTGAGTGAGTGCATTTTGAGGTTTAGACTTCTAGCATTGAGTAGCATTACCCTCAGATTTTGTTTGCTTGTACCTGTTACAGTGTTGAATTTGTTATTTGAACCTTGCGTAAAAAAGGCACTATAGGGGTGACAAGAGACTTAGCCAGTATCAGGCATCCCAAGGGCGACAGGTGCAGGCCATGTCTGGCAAAGTATCATGGTCTGTCGATCATGTCATCCCAGGCAGACAGATACTGGATCAACTTATAATGACACCAGAATCTTAGCTAATTGTTGAAGTCAATTATTTTGTCCTTGTACTGTGGAATCATTCTGGGTGATGGCAGGATGCTATTCAGGGTTAGGGTCACACCTGCCTGGGCTACAAGATCGGACAGCTCCTCCATATCTCTTTTCATATAGTCCAGGGAGGTATGTCTCAGGTCATTCACACCAACGTGGACAATGGCAGAGTCATATTTGTACTTGTTGTGGAGTCACCTGAGTGTGTGCGTTATGTGGCAGATCCTGGCACCCGACAGGCAGCTGACAGTAACTTTCTCCTTGTTTAGACTGGTGAGTGGAACATCAGTGTGCCTGACTATAGAGTCACCTATGACTAGAGTGTTGGGTACGTTGTTATGCCTTATGGACTTTGGTTGAGTGGCACACTGAGTTTGTGGGCTGTGTGTCATTTGGGTTGTGTTGGGGGGGTCGAGGTTGCTTGCATTTCTGCTTTGGAGGTCCCTGTTGCTTGGGCAGACTTTTATTGAAAGCCTCTGCGAATGTAGGTGTGTGTTTTGGTGGTGTAGGTATTGAGGGACTATGTGATGAGTGTGGTGTGGTGCAAGTGTTTACCTTCTCCTCTTGACTGTCTAGTCCAGTCTTGGGTGAAGAGAGCTTTGCTTCCAGTTTAGCTATATAAGTTCATCTCTCACAGGTTGTAGTGTTGGGTGGTACGAGGAGAGGGATGTCTGTGTACATGAGGCAATTGCTGCATTGCCCCAAGATGCCCAGATTCATCAGGTAGACAGGAGAAAACACTGGGAGCCGACCCTTAGACATGCCTGGATAGGTGCTTATTTATTAAGTAACGAATGAATAAATGGTGCTGATTAACCAAAATGTAATGTAAACTAAAACAAAACAGCACCAAAGCATGACAATGACCATAAAAAACACAGTTTTAATACAAAATATATAAGGTAAGCGCTTTCACACAATCAATGTGCTTCATCAGACCATACATCACATAAACTGAGTGAAATAAATAACAAGAGCAATGTCAATTAACAATTCAAACTATCCAATAAGAACACATAACCAATAAAACAGCAGTCATTCATTTAGAGACCCCTAGCTTTCAAAGCTGGTTTAATAGAGGTTCTACCATTGATGCCTGGAAATCTATCTGCCTGCATGGTGTCAATCCATGATAGTTCACGATTCTCAGTAAAATTTCTAAGATCACCCCCACGCATATCACAATTTATTGTCTCTACTACTCTAAACCCAAAAACATGTTCATTCCGATATTCTATGAAATGCTTAGCGAAGGCATTACGTTCATCAGATCTATGTATATAATATAAATGTTCTCTCATTCTCTCAATGAAGGACCTATTAGTCTTTCCTATATAAAAACAGCTACATGCCCTACACTTAGCTAAATAAATCAGGTTTATGCTGCGGCAATCAGCAGTCACTTTAAACTGATATACCTTGTTCGTAACAGGATGTGTGAAATCCACAAATGGATCAACATATATGAAAAAATTACACCTAGAGCAGCAGCACATTGTAGGCATCCCTGTGGTGTCTCCCCTATCCCATGTAGATTTCTTATAGCATAATTGCCTTTTTAGGGATTTCTTATTCTTAAAATTAAACTTAGGTTGTTCGCCAACAATGGAGCGGATGTCTTCATCCAAATGTAAAATAGATCAATTATTTTTAATAATTTGTATAACACTACTAACGTCACTGGTGTAGAAAATAGACATAGGTAGTGTTTCTTAGCTGAAATCAAACCACTATTGTTCTTATTACCCAATAGCTACCTATAGTATGACTGGTTCGACAGAGACACTCCCTTTACCACTACCTATTTGCCAGAGAGAGAAGTCACATTACCCACGCTCTCTGAGTCAAGGAAGGAAGCGGAAACGCTTAATGGAAGACAACAGAACACAAACGATAAAAATGATGTAGACAGATGCAACAAATCGGTAATATACAATATTTCTAGCAAAAAATTGACTGTGGCACAAATGTTATTATTAGAACTTGGGTTGACTTTCATTCCAGCAGAGGGTTCTAACCCAAGTTAGAGAGTGGTTGATATTAAAATGTTTGTAAGAAATGTTATGCTTAAAACTATATTTCTGGACACTAATAGTGATGCTGTAACATTTGTTTTTAAAAAACCTAGTGTGTTTCAACCAATGCTACACCCAGTAATGGAAACTTTTTCCAAGAAATGTGAAATGGATTTAATGGCTGCATATGATAATGAATATATGAAAATAAGTTTCAATAATTTAAATGTAGATGAGAGGCAGGCACTGCTTGAGTTACAGCGTGATGAGAATGTGATTATAAAATCAGCTGGTAAAGGTGGTGCCATCGTCATGGATACACAGTTTTATCATGATAGTATGTTAGACTTGCTAAATGATAGAAATGTTTATAGTGAAGTTAACTATGATTATGTCACATTGCTACATGATATAGTGAATGCGAGCTTGAGCGACTGTCTTTGTAGTGGGTTGATGTCTAAGGATTTATATAATATTTTATAGATGAGTTTCCTTTGATTCCGTTGTTTCAAGGGCTACCAACAATTCACAAAGGTCTATTAAAACCTCCTTTTAGACCTACGTCTAACCTTGACGTAAACCTTGACATGTAAACCTTGACACGGTTATTAATAGGACGTGTTGGAGGGACAGATTCATCACCCAGAGACTCCCCATGCTGTGGAACAAAATCCCGGTACATGTGAGGCAGAGCACCTCGCTTGCCTTGTTCAAGAGAAATCTTGACCAATGGATGGGAGATCGCAGATATACCCCAGGGATTACCTCAGTGTCACTGCTTGACAGAGGCACAACAATATAATGTGCTTAGTATCCTTCAAACTAAAGGGGTGGCGAAAGCCACAAAACTCTGGGCTAGGCTTATAAATGCCCTTGGGCAGATAGCCTAGTATGAACCTATGAACCTATGAAACCTATTGTATCCGGCAAAGGTTGGATCACAGAACCATTTTCTGTTTTTATTGAGAAAAAGTTGAGGCCTGTGTTAAATACACAGCGACAGGTATTAAGGGACACTCAACAATTTTAGAAAATTTATTTGAATCCACTAACGATATGAGCTTTGAATTACAATATTTCTAAGTGAGTTTAGACGTAGTGTCTTTATTCACATGCATTCCATATGACATAGGGATTGATATGGTTAAGGAGTTTTTGGTGAACAAGAATGACTATGATGTGATAACTGTTGATTTAATTTGTTTGCTTTTGGAGACCGTTCTAGAGAACATTGTCTTTATGTATAATGAACAGTTGTTCCTACAAAAGGTTGGCATAGCTATGGGCACTAGTTGTGCCAATAGCTATGCCAATACAGTGATGGCTCAATGGGAAGAGAATTTTGTTTTTAAATCTGTCTTTGCCCCCATGTAATATTTTATAGGAGGTTTGTAGATTATCTTTTTTTGGTTTGGGATGGTACTGGTCATCAGTTAACTGAATTTGTATGTTTTTTAGAGAATACAGTGTCATTTTTATCTTTCACACAGAAGTCATCTGTGGAAGACATTGATTTTCTAGATGTCAAGATTTCAGTGAATGCCTCTTGCAAGCTAACTATAACCTTATTTAGGAAAATTTGTTGGAAAAATACACTTCTACAATGGAATAGCACGCATCCAGGCCATGTTTTTAAGAACATAGTTAAAGGTCAGTGCATGTGTATTTCGAGGTTGAACAATGAAGATATCCTTTATGAAAGAGATATAAATAATCTTAGACTCGAGCTGCATGACAGAGGCTATAGGAAGAAGGAGATAGATGATGCATTACATTTAGTAGGGGAGAATAGGAAAGGTAGGGGTCAACCCTATTATTCCCATGGGTCGCCATTGGTTAATAAGAACCATAGTGGTTTGATTTCAGCTAACAAAACACTACCTATGTCTATTTTCTACACCAGTGACATTAGTAGTGTTATACAAATTATTAAAAATAACTGGTCTATTTTACATTTGGATGAAGACATCCACTCTATTGTTGGTGAACAACCCAAGTTTAATTTTAAGAATAAGAAATCCCTAAAAAAGGCAATTATTCTATAAGAAATCTACATGGGTAAGGGGAGACACCACAGGGATGCCTATGATGCGCTGCTGCTCTAAGTGTTATTTTTGCATATATGTTGATCCATTTGTGGATTTCACACATCCTGTTACGAACAAGGTATATCAGTTTAAGGTGACTGCTGATTGTCGCAGCAGAAACCTGATTTATTTAGCTAAGTGTAGGGCATGTAGTTGTTTTTATATAGGAAAGACTAACAGGTCCCTCATTGAGAGAATGAGGGAACATTTATATTGTATACATAGATCTGATGAACGTAATGCCCTAGCTAAGCATTTCATAGAATATAATGTTTTTGGGTTTAGAGTAGTAGAGACAATAAATTGTGATATATGTGGGGGTAATCTTAGAAAGTTTACTGAGAATCATGAACTATCATGAATTATCACCATGCAGGCAGATAGATTTCCAGACATCAATGGTAGAACCTCTATTAAACCAGCTTTGGAAGCTAGGGGTCTCTTTAAATGAATGATGGCTATTTATTGGTTATGTGTTCTTATTGGATAGTTTGAATTGTTAATTGACATTGCTGTTGTTATTTATTTCACGCAGTTTATGTGATATATGGCCTGATGAAGCACATTGATTGTGTGAAAGCGCTTGTATACTTTTTATTAAAACTGTGTTTTTATGGTCATTGTCATGCTTTGGTGCTGTTTTGTTTTAGTTTACATTACATTTTTATTTATTAAGTACTAAAACTGTTTTCCTCTAGACAAGAGAGGAAAGCTGAGTGCTGTAGTAATTTGTAGCTTACAATGAGTTCTGAACAAGTGCTGAGCTCAAAGAAACAGATTTGATTGCTAAAACTAAAAAAAACTGGCTAGTTCTAAGGGAAAGTTCAAAGAGCAGACTTTATGGCACCAGGAACAGTTTAACCCTAGCTAAGCAGCGATGCAGAAAGTGGTTTTTTTTTTAGATAAGCTACCTAGTGCTTCCCACTCCCACTGATAAGCTAGAAGGCTTCCCTCCAACACAAAAAGGCTTGGGGGCTCAGAAACTTACAAACAGTCCTGGATACAGCAAATCTTTATCTGGACTAGACTACTTACAGAAAAGGCAGGAAACAAGCTTAGCATTTTTTTTTGTAAAGTGGAAAGGGGGCAAGGAGGAGCAGAAGATAATTCAATGTTAAGAAACTAAGTGGGTTGGCCTTCTCAAATGTTCTCCCTGTATTAGGTAGAATGAGGTAATGAACTAGACTGGGAGGAGTGTCCCAGATCAGATTTACAGTAGGGGTGGGCAACTGCAAAGCCACCAAGTATAAGAACAGGATACCGATAGGGAGGGAGGGTGGGAAACAAAAATCAGAACAAACAAACCCAAACAGATGCTTAACAAATGTAGAACATTTCCAGTTAATACCTCACACACAGTAACACTAGCTAGAAAAGTATGCAGCAGACAATAAAAGTGCTATAAATACAAATAAGCAAAAAACAGGATACTTAATGTTATATATCACAGATCAGTTTGCTCAGTGCCCTTCATCTGATTAGTTCATTGTGAAATGACAGAAACACTCACAAGTTAACTTCTTAAGTAAGAGAAAGTTGAAACCTGAAACAACTTTAAAAAAAGCTCGAAAGAACCAATGAGGTGCTTACTCATAGTCCATGTAACCCCAATCAGCCAATGACCATAAACACTTTCCTCTCACTGAAATGCAAGAATGGCTTTGGCTAAACTAAGATGGCCTGGAACATGTGCTCAGACACACAGCCTCTACAAACAAACAACTAGGCCCAAAACACAAGCCTGAATATGGGCAATGCTACAACTACTCACAATACTTAGGTAAAAAAAACTGCAGAAATGTTTATCACAACAGAAAAGCAGCAGTGAGCCTTTAAATGAAAGTTTCAAACAGATAAATGAGCAAGGAGAGTCAAGAGAATGCTTTTAACTGCAAACAAATAAGGTATATGTACACTCCTTGGCAGGAAATATGAACAAACAAACCCAAACAGATACTAAACAAATGTAGAAAATTTCCAATTGATACCTCACACACAGTGAAACTAGCTAGAAAAGTATGCAGCAGACAATAAAAGTGCTATAAATAACTCGTAAAAATAAAGAAAAAAACAGGATACTTAATGTTATAAATCACAGATCAGTTTGCTCAGTGCCCTTCCTCCGATTAGCGCAGTGTGAAATGGCAGAAACACTCACACGTTAACCTCTTAAGTAGCAGAAAGTTGAAACCTGAAACAACTTTAAAAAAAGCTCGAAAGAACCAATGAGGTGTTTACTCCATGCCATAGTCCAGGTAACCCCAATCAGCCAATGACCATAAACACTTCCCTTTCACTGAAATGCAAGAATGGCTTTGACTAAACTAAGATTGCCTGGATCATGTGCTCAGACACACAGCCTCTACAAACAAGCAACTAGGCCCAAAACACAAGCCTGAATATGGGCAATGCTACAACTACCCACACTAATTAGGTAGAAAAAAATGCAGAAATGTTTATCATAGCAGAAAAGCAGCAGTGAGCCTTTAAATGAAAGTTTTAAACAGGTAAAGGAGCAAGGAGACCCTAGAAAATGCTTTTAACTGCAAACAAATAAGTTGTATGATACACTCCTTGGCAGGAAATCAGAACAAACAAACCCAAACAGATGCTTAACAAATGTAGAAACTTTCCAGTTTATACCTCACACACAGTGAAACTAGCTAGAAAAGTATGAAGCAGACAATAAAAGTGCTATAAATAACTCATAAAAATAAGAAAAAAACAGGATACTTAACATTATATATCACAGATCAGTTTGCTTATCCAGATTTCCCAGAAAAAAAAAACACAGAGCAGCATAACATGGAGCACCTTGATTTTGAGGTCATGGAAGTGAGTAATTTTTCTTCCACGTCTTGATGAGCTTAGAACTCACCTAGCTTCAGATCCAATTCTCCAGAAGCTAAACCTGTTTATTAGTTGAGGATGGCCTTCCAAGCAATCTTGTTTACCAGTAGAAGTTCAACTTTATTTTCCATACAGAGATGAGATTTTGCCAGACAATGGTATCATCATGAAAGGTCCTAAAGTGATTGTTCCAAAGTCCTTGCAACAAGAGTATATTAATATCTTGCATCATGGCCACCCAGGAACTGATTCTACCAAAAGACGGGTAAGAAGTCTAGTATTTTGGCCTTCTATGTCAAGAGATATTGAGAACGTACTTTCATCTTGTTCAGTATGTAATGGTACAAAGCTGCATCAACAGAAAGAACCACTTCAGTTAAGCAAGATTCCTGAACTACCTTGGTCAACAGTAGCCACAGATATCTTTGAGTGGAATGGTCAACATTACTTGGTGTTAGTAGACTGTTATTCAAATTAGTTTGAGATTGACCTACTTCCCAACCTAACGTCCAGTACTGTCATTACTAAGTTGAACCGACATTTTTCTGTCCATGGTAGTCTGCACAGAGTTATTTCTGACTTTGGTACACAGTTTACAAGTCAGCAGTTCAAGAGAATTGCAGAAGAGTGGGACTTTATTCATATTATGAGTAGTTGTGAATACCCCAGTCAAACAGTTCGACTGAACATGCAATTCTAAGTTCAAAACAGCTGTTAGAGAAATCCAGATGTGACAGTACTGATGTTTTTCTCAACTTATTAAATCTCAGAAATATGCCTTGTGATAATCATCTTGGCTCACCTGCCCAAAGACTTATGTTGAGACAAACCAGAACCATACTACCAATCAGCAGTAATTTACTGGTTCCAAGTGCTAAGAACAACAAAGCAGTAGAAGCCCAACTGTTGAAAAAGCATTTGTCCCAGAAGTCTTACTATAATAAAAGCAGCAAACCGTTCAGTTTATTGAAAAAAAGGGGAGATCTTGAAGATGCAGACATCAAAAGGTTTTGATCACATCGGATTTATGAAAAGTTTGTGTCAGGAGCCGAGCTTGTACATTGTGGAATCACAAGGAATGGAATTCAGATGAAATCAGAACTATCTGTTACCAGTGCCTGAACCAGTGTTACAGCATCTTGTCTGTGAGAAAGACTCTAGTTCTCAGAGTGACTTATTCAATGTTCCTGTTCCATAGGACATTCCATCAGCAATCCCTGTTCCTGAGAAAATCCCTGAGACTCCTCAAGCAGAACATTCCCTAGTGACTGTCCCTGTTGCTAAACCCAGTCCTATCTATTATGTCACAAGATCAGGTCACATCTTGAAACCTAGTTCCAGATACACGGCAACCCGGATGTGACTGTTTTTCTTTATTAGTGTCTGTATAATTGCATGGCTATTCAAATGTTGTTGTTGATATGAAACAGCTCAGTAAAGAGGAAGGATGTAGATCAGAGTGTGTGATATACCTTTAAGAAGCTTTCCAGTGAGTCAGCACATGCATATAAGTACTGAACATGTGCAAGCAGGACTGCCATTTTTGAGTTAGCAGCCAGAGTGCGAGCATGCAAATATGTAGTCAGTCAGTTAGTCAGATAGTTCCTTTAGGTTTAATGTTCCTGCCATCCATCCTAATGTATTTGTATACAATAAACTACTTAAAAGAACACCCAAGCCTCAACGTCTTCTTAATGCACAGAAGAGGAGTGACACATACTATAGATAATTTGAGTCTATATTAAATCAGCGAACGCTAGAAAAGCAAACGCTGATTTATCAACCCCATGTAAGCGAAAGCTTACAATCCCGAACACTCAGAACAGCGATTTTTTTTCCCAGGGGAAAAAAATCGCTGTTCCAAAAAAGAAAAAAAAAACTTTAAACCATCACATAAAGTGGGGGGCTTTGCCTCACACACATCACGACGTGGGGGCTGTCTGTGGCCCCCACACCCCCCCCTACTTAAATATACCAACACTGAGATTGCACTACAGTGACAAAAATGGCAAAATACCGAAGGCGGCCAAGCAATTTCTTTCCCAGGGAAAGAATTTGCTTATATGCCGTTTCAGTATTTTGCCATTTTGCGCTTTCAAGTTTGATCAAGATGCATTCAAAAGAATGCGTTTTTGATCATCTAATAGGGAACTGATAATTTGAGGGGGACCCATGCATGGGATAAAGCATTTAGAAGCTGCATCTGTCCATAAGCAGTACAGGGGGCAGTCCTGGGGTAAATTTCCAGTTTCCCATCCATAGATCTAAGTTGCACTTGAAAATGGACAGGGATGAACTTTGTTTTATGTGGATGGGGAGTCTATTCCATAACACTGGTATCCTCTGTGAGATATACCTGTCCCTCCAAAATGTTCTGATGATGTTGCAGAAGAGGTTTAGATCCCCTAGATCAAGTATGTTTATAATGATTAAGAACCCAGGGTTTGTCCCCTACGAAATGAAAAGTGACACCTGGGGCCAAGTATTGTATTCAAATCCTCATGAGCTAATAATATATTCCAGTAATGATTAATGGTATCCTTAATCATATTAATGTTCCATTATAAACATCAAGGTGGTATCAAACAACAACAGATGACCATGACAGGGAATAAACTTATTGGTTCATTCCCATGTGGCCATTGTTCATTTTGTAAATATATACTCAAATCCAAACAATTTCCAAGTAAAAGCACCAGTCAAGTGTATGATATATATTTTTTTGCCAATTGTAGCACAGATTGGCTTGTTTATTTAGTCAGTTGTTTTTGCTCAGGTTTTTATGTGGGCCAGACTTCTCACCCACTGAGAATGCACGTCTGAACATTTTAGTGACATTCGGAATCAACGATTTTCCACTGCTTTATACAGACATACAATGAAACACAATTCTGCCAGATTTAGCTTTTCGGTTTTAGATAAAATTCAGGGGGACAGATCTAACAAATCAGGTTGGCATGCTCCACTTAATAAAAAAAAAAGGAGTTGGATCATTAAACTGGGTGGATTGTTTTCTCCAGGTCTTAATGACCACTTATAAACTTAATTATGGAATTTATGCTTAATTAATGGGCTAATTAGATAGCTATATATACAGATTTGTATGGGTATATTCTGTATTTGTCACTGAGGAGGGCATTTTTGCTGAACTTTTTGTTTGACTGTTTTGGTGCGCCACAATAAATCTTCTAGATTGACTCACTCTTTTGGTGGTGGCCGTTTTTTTGGAATAGCTCTGAAATACCCCTTCAAATTGGGTAATCCCAATCTGCCCTGTTCTACTGGAAGAATCAGTTTATTCCACTTGACTCTTGATGTCTTCCACTCCCAGATAAAGTCCTTCAGCTCTTTATTAATTGCTACCCACAACTTCTCCTCTGACTGATAAAATATGCCTGACCTGTATATAAGATTAAAGAGACTAAAACCATTTTAACTGCTTGTATCTTACTATCCATATCCATATAACAAAGCTTCCATTTTCTCAGTTTTTGTATTATATTTTGTCTAGTCTCTTCCCACATATCCTTAGCTGCCACACCAGAATTATTTTTAATCCATACTTCTAAATATTTCATTTTATTATGTCCCCATAAATATGGGTATTCCTAAACCAGTTCATGTGTGGGTATGCAGTTTGCCACTATTGCCTTTGCTTAAGCTTCATTAATTTTGTATCCCCAAAAGATCTGAAACTGTCTCAAAATATTCCACAGCACTGTAATGTCTTTTTCTGGTTTGTCAGGTACAAAATAATATCATCTGCAAACTGAGCCAGCTTTTCTTGAGAACTGTACCAGTTATATCTTTGACTTTCTGAGTACTTTATTTTTTTTTGCCTATGGACTAAACATAATGCAAATAATAAAGAGGAAAGAAAACATCCCTGTGTGGTCCCTCTGCTCAAGCAGAAATTATCAGAGAGGACCCCATCCACTTTAATTTTTGCCTCCGATCCCTCATATATCCTCCCAATCAACCTTATAATTTTTTCAGGAAATGCAAATGCTTCCATTGCCCTATTCATAAAGTCCCAGCTAACTCTGTCAAATGCTTTCTCTGCATCAAGACCCACCAAAAATGGTATTTTCTTACATTCTGCTTCCCTCTGGATATCAGTGTTCTGTTAATATTGTCAAATGTTTGCTTCCCCTCCACAAAACCACACTGATCCATATCTATCAGTTTTGGCATTATTTTTGCCATTCTTTTAGCCATTATAGACATTAACACTTTATAATCATGGTTTAGTATTGAAATGGGTCTGTATGATGCTGGATCTGATAGATCCTTACCCTCTTTAGGTATTACAGCTACCACTGCTTTCTTCCAGGATGGTGGTACTTCTCCTCCTCTTAAGATACTCTTAAACAAAATCTTCCAGATCTTTATCAGGTTTTTTTCCTCCTAGCTTCCAAACTTCCACAAGAATACCATCTATTCCCAGAGATTTTCCTGTAGATTGGTTATACATCACAGTTTTTATCTCATCTCGTCCTATTGTAACTGTTAGTAATTGAGCCTCATCTACCTCTAACCTTGGCATATTTAATTCTTCCATAAACATTTCCATTTGTATCTTTTCTTGATTTTCATATTTCTCTGCTTTATAGAGACTGTCATAGAATTTCCAAAATATTTCTAATACCTGTAGAGGATCTCTTCTTACTTTCTTTGTTATAGGCTCCTAAGTTTGGCGACAGCCTTTTCTACTTCCTGTTGCCTGAGCCGTTGTGCAAAAAGTTTTGGTGCTCTAGTATTATCAAAAAACAGTTGCTTAATGGCAATCTTTCTAAGCTTATGCATATTATCAAGCTAATCCTTTATTTTCTGCCTAGTATTATGCAGTTGATCCTCTTCTTGTTCTGTGATATTCCCTCTATTCTGCAATACTTTAACATTTGTCAGTCCCTGTAAATAATTCTTGTTACTTCTTAATCATAGCTCCCTTTCTTTTATTTCTACCCTATTTTTAAACAGTACCTTAATTTTATCCCACTCCCTAGCTATATTTTCAGAAGAAATTTCTATCCTTTCTAACAGCTCCTGAATAATCTCCACTATCCATTCCTTAAATACCTCTCTTTTTAACAGATACGTGAAAATTACCCTGTGTTTTTATTTTAGCTATTACTGATGCATGAGCTGAATACAGTAAACATGTTAGTCAAAAAAGTAGGTCACTGTTTTACTCTTTTAAGGAGTTGTGGCAATATTAAGATGCTTACCCATGAGGTACCATACCAAACGTCCCAGTATTTATTTATTATATGTGTATTTATACACTGTGTGTTTTCCAAAAAGAGGGTAATCATTATTTACACTTTGGGGTAGCAAACTGTATGGCATACACCTACTAATCTGCTTCCTCTAACTACCAGTGAAAAAGATAGCAATGGGTGATATAACAGTAGCAGGTAACTGGAAACCTCTGACTTTCTTAGAGTGGTAGAAGTACTACTAGGCCATGAAAAAAAAGCTGAGTGAACTAGAGAATTCTGACAACCTTCTAGGCCTAACCTCCAAATAGGAAACCACTCGCTACTAGATTTAATCATTACCAACTGCCCCACCTTTTTTTCACCATACAGGTACTCCCCAGCTTCCATTAGTGACCATTGCATAATAACCTTTTCCATCCAGACATACACTAAAAATACCACCATCCCAATCTCCTTCTGCCCAAAGAACAACCTTAAAAATACCAAAATCCTTCATAACAACCTCACTGACCCAAAATTGACAACTTTCCTCTCAATAGATCCAAACCTTGCCTTTAATTCTTTGACCAACTACTTTCTCCACCTACAAAACAAACACCTTGCTAATTACAAGACACTGTAAAGCCAACTATAAACAAAGTGTCACAAAAGAACTCTTTTTCCCTCTTCATATTACATGAAGGAGCCAAGCAAAAATGAAAAATGGACTTACCCTCTAAACATATAAATAAAGCCATCAGATGACATAAACTCTTCATTTAGTCTCCACATAAAATTCTCTCTTAGTATACCAAAACAGTTCTTAAACTTTGTTAACCCACACACACACACACACACACACACACACACACACACACTCACACACACACACACACTGAACAACACCATTGCATCTACCTTAGGACCCTCTCAGTGAATGACTTTCTCATAGAATTCTCCCACCAGCTCACCCTCTTCACCGTTATACCTCACATGTTCCTACCTCCACAGAATCTCTGCCCTACACCTCCTTTTCCACTTCTAAGCAATATCAAAAAGGGGAGTCCAAACTCACCTTGACAGTATCCCATATGATGCCCCAAAAGACTCCAGTGGAATTCCCCCTACTTATCTCCCTGTGCAAAGACTTTCTTCTTCTCCCAATAAAAATCTTTTATAACAGCTGCATTTCCCACAACATAATGCCCTCCCTCTGGAAACTCACACTTATCAAATCTTTTTGAAAAATCACCAAACCCTCAAACACAAGCAACTTCCAATCCACCCCACCTCAGTGTATCGGTTCTCAGGAAAAGTTTTGAAAAAGTCATCTGTTTACAGTTCTGTAATTACCTATAAACCTACAAAACCCTGTCACCCAGCAACACATATTCTGGACTGGTCATAGAACCCAAACTGCCTTCTTTACACTGATCCATGGTATCCCTCTCAATTACAATACAATAAACCTCACTTGGGCAATATTTGTTGATCATACAAAAGCCTTTGGTCATGTAGATCACACACTGCTATTCAACTCTCTCTCCTCAGCTGGAATTAGCCAACAAGCCCTCCAGTGGTTTAAAAGCTTTGTCTCAGACTGACATACCAAAGTTAAAATTGGAAAATCACTCTCCAAAACTGCCCCCTCTTCACTCAGGAGTGCCCTGTGGATCAGTCTTCTTTTCCAACCTATTCTCACTATTCAACAACTCATTCCAGCAGACTGTCCCACCTACACTCATCCTTTTTGCAGACTACATGGTTATCTTCGGGTCCAAGTCCTCTCAATAGTCAAAGAACAATTGTAAGAGAATTTGTCTCAGCTTTCTAGCTGGTTACAGCACTGGAAATTACAGTTAAACACACAAAAAATGCATTTTCTTCAGCACCAAATGCAAGGTCTATAAATTACACAACTGACAAGTAACCCTACATAACTCGGCAACTTTGAAAATCACATTCTACTTCCACTTCCTAGGAGTATGGTTAGACCAATGGCTAAACTTTCAATACCACAGCCAGGTAACAAAAACCAAAGTCAACACTGTGTTATTTTGTGCTAAAAAGAGCTCCCACTTTCTTCTCTCCCCTGAAGTCAGGGCAGCCAGTGGCAAAGGAGTAGTCTAAGCAGAACCTTGAGTGTAAACTTCCAACCTTCTGTGAATCTGGCACATATCCTTGCATTATCCATAAAAAGACTTTCACTTCAATTTCATGTAGTCTTTCAAGAAAAGAAGGATATGTATATCTTTCATGCATATAATGTTTAGGTAGAGTGGCAACAGGCAAATATAAAGACTTCAAAGAATCTTTTATTTCACAGCAGGTGCAGTTGTGGTTTCCATAACTATAGTTTCACAAACATGTCAGGTGTCTGTGGTAAAAAAAAGTGGGAACCTTCACACTGCTCAGTAAATACTCCAGCACATTTTTAGGTTCACAGTCTGGTTCATTTTCTATGGCTTTAGCTTGCATTTATCCAATATGCCTACTCAGAGGTACAACAAGAACTTTAACCACTGTATAACACACAGGTGCTGTACATCTCTTAGTTGCACCTAGAATCTCTTTAGGCCTACAGCTGTAATTCTATACTTCATGTCCAGGGGCAGAGGTTATTAGTTTGGCATGATTGTTTCTGAGCTCATTGTGCTATCAGGCTTTTGGCTTTTAGAGCTAACAGCAGGAGGACAAATGTGGATTTCAGAGTTCATAATGCAAGACTTTTTGTTGATAACATCGTATTATCATCAGAGGTATAATTCTGAAGTTAAGCAAAAACATGACAGTTTTATTTTCAAAGTCTCACATTTCATTGTATTCAGTTCCTTCCTTCAAGCTCTGTACATATTTTCTCCCAGATAATTAAATGCAGTGTGATGTCCACCACTGCTACCAGTGTGTGATGTTCACCAATATGTGATGTCCTCATGCTGTGCCAGCAGTCAAGGAGCCTGAATCATCACCACCGACACTGGAGAGGGATGTGAACTTGGAATAGAAATGGATACACGTAGTATTTCCAGATGCAGACCTTTCCCTTAAGAGCACACAAGAAACACATTCAGCCTGCAGCCTGGATTTCTCTATATCTGTCTGCTTTCAGGTCCCCAGTAAGACTCCCCACTAGTACAGCTGTTGGGTTAAGTCCTCAGCCATATGTCCAAGCCAAATCCTCCAGCACCCTCTCTGTAAACCCGGTGCTTCATGTCCCTACCCCAAGTAGCTGACACACACACACACACACACACACACACACACACACACACACACACACACACACACACACACACCTGTGAAAGGCTGGCACAGATTACCCACTCTACCAGCTTTGCCAGACTATAAGGTAGATTCACTGCCACCAGTCAGTTACTATAAAGCTCTTACAAAAGGTATCCAATTATACGGTGCAGTATTAATGCTAAGACAAATGATAGTTGACCAAAACAGCTAGACCTTCTGGAGTGGCCCACACAGTGTCACCAAATAAATATAAGTACTCTCAAAGGTTAAGTACTTTCTACAAGGACCAGCCACAATAAAAGTTTAAATATATTTAATAATAAATAATAAAAGAGCATGAAATACTGAATATATATTAACAGTAAACCACAGAGTTCAGATCACAGGAAATATTGAAAAGAACATTGATGGACAGAATCAGACAAATAAAGAAAAACAATATCTAAATTAGGCTTCACTATATTCCTGACTAATCTAAAATAATTACTGTTCCCTAGTTAAGTTGCTTACTAGTGCGAGGCAAGATGCTGTGTGAGGGTCTTTTTAGCCAGGTTCCCCAAAACAGAATACTCAGTACTATGAGATTTTCCTTTGTAAAATCTAAAATATAATTTGTAAGAGGGCTGGCAAAATTGACTTGTCTGGTCACCTGACTCTAAGTTCTCACAGTATTCCCCTTTGAAGCTGAGACAGAAATTTAGCATAGATGGCTGCAATACACATCTGAATGGTTATGGCAGTGCCTGGGGCTTCCCCTCTTTTTACTGACCTAATGAACAAAGGCTTTTCCCCAGACCTAGCATCTCCAGTCTTATTCAACATTGTGGGGTGCCTTTTAATAGTTTAACAGCTTATTTACATTTCCCTTATTTTTCTTAAAGTTAGCTGGTCAGTCATTGATATCTCCATATCCTCTATTAAGACATATACATTTAATTCAGTTACAATAATACATGTACATTTCTTTTCATTTCAGCAGGGTGCACAGTTGATATATTTTAACACAGGCAAACCTCACAAATACATTTTCAGCACAAGCATTTCTACAAATCATTTTGATACACAAATGACATACAGTTTTAATACATTTGTAACACAAGCATCTTGTATAAATCAGGTTGATATTCAAAGGACATATCATTCTTTACAAAACTCCATCTGGCTATGCTGGCACTTGCCCATATGATCACATGGAGCATAAAATGGAGGTCAAGTAACATGATAAGTTCTGGTTTCACTCAAGTGGAAAAATAGACCTATTATCTGAAACTAACATTGTTGGAATGCCTTGTATACTAAAACATTTTAGGCTTTCAGTAATTACTTCAGAAAAATAATAATGTATGGCAAGTATGTGCACACACATACATGCGCACACTCACGTTGAATGACAATCTATCAAAACTAAAAATAATTTTCAAGGAGCAGACTACCATGCTCAATATGCACTCTACTCTATGGCTTCTCTGCCATACCATATTAGTATAAATTTGTATTTGATGATATTTTACTGTTTACTTGACAATCATCACCCAGCTTTACTTCCTTTTTCATATCCTGAGCTATGCCAAGCAACTGTAATTTGACCAGGCTACCTGCTTCATTCTAGATATTCATGGGTAAGTTTCACTATGAGTGTAGAACTTCAAAATGCGCACATATCTGACACATAAGTCTAGTCTGCTACAGTAAAATTTCAGAAAATTTGCATATATGTATATATTCCGGATTTGGAGGGTGGGAGGGGGTTGCTGTTTGTTTTGATTATCTGGGGGTATTGTCTCTTAAATTTCATGTATGTAGCTGAATATTTGTCATCTGATACCTTCTATTTGAAAATAATAAAATACATTTTTGAAAAAAAAATGTTGGCTCAATTATTGCTAGCCATACTTGTAATACACATACGTGGCAAAATTACATCTTTAGAAGTCCATTGTTTAATATAGTCAGTATGAGCTGGTACAGTGAATACTAGTATCTGATCAGGTGCACCTAATACAGTGAACTTTTCTGGAATGGGTAGCCTACTTACTGTAACAGCATAGCATAACATTTGACTAGTCTGTAGATAATTTTACACGCTCATAGTTGCTATTCTGTGTCTATATTACGTCCGTGAAAACTCCTTTTAGCGAATGACTGTTCGCTGAACAGTAACCAGAAAAATCTAACTCCCTCAAATGGCCATTCCAGTGAATTTTTTCCTAAGGGGAAAAAACACTTAGCCAACCTAAAACCAGACAAAATTCAAAACCCTTCAAAGTGGAGGGCTTCACCCCCCCCCCACCTCCTAACTAAATATACCAACTCCGAGATCGCACTACAGTGGAGAAAAGGTAAAATTCCTGATGATGGCCAAGCATTTTTCCCCTAGGAAAACATTTGCTGAAATGGCCTTTCATGGGAGTTAGATTTCAATGGTTATCATTTGGCGAAGAGCCATTCACTGAAAGGGGTTTTTAAGGATGTAAAATAGACCCACTATGCTTAATAACTTGTTTTTGATAATTGGTTTGAGGAGTATGTTTCCTTTCACTGACTAAAGTAATCAGTGGCTTGTAGTATGTATATGGAAAAATGTGACCTTAAAATATTTATTAAATCTTTTTACTCCACATATTATACACATTTCTTCCTTACCTGATTATGAATACATTTTCTCAACAGCAGTCAGCACATGATGTAAAAAAATTCAGGTGGTTTCTCATTAGCATCAGGCATTTTACCTGAAAGCACAGTTCATAGACCATAATATAAAGCATTATTGGAAAAGAGAAAAATCACAGGTAGATGAATAGTGAAATAAGCAGGTAACCACTGGAAATGTTGAGGCCTACTAGAGCAAGTCCAGAAACACAGAGCTTGAATGGCTGAAAAAACAGACATATAGTCTAAGTCTGAGATGGCTATTTCTCGGACTATTCACTTTTCTCAGAGGTATGGCGATCTCAGAGTTAGTATAATTTGGGGGATGTGGGGGATGGGGCTTTCCCCCTGCAAAAACGAAGTTTAAAGGAGAGGAACAATGTTTGAGAGTTGCTCTTCTCCTGCATATTTGGTCTTTTTTTTCCTGGAGAGTCAGCACTTGGCATTTGGAGTGCCAGCTTTTCAGCAGGGAGACAAATAAGCATATCCATTGACTCTAGTAAAGTTTTCAGCATTTGAAATGCTATTTTATGTTTTTCCCCATCTCTGTAGTACATGTTACATAACAAATTATGCAAAAGGTTTAAGTAGATTGTTAGAGGTTTTTTAAGCGATGATTGTAATAAATAGACAAACCCAAGTACGATCCAACTCAATAACATTTGTAGGAGATAATCCCTCTATGATTGCTTTAATTTTAGTCCTTAAATCATGTAAACTATGCTTCGTTTATTTTATTTTTATTTATTTAACATTTGTTTGCCAGAAAAGACTGACTGGGATAATATCCCATTTTCAATGGAGGTCCGGGAAGAACTGTATGCCCAAGTATGTTCATAGGTTCATACTAGGCTATCTGCCCTAGGGCATTTATAAGCCTAGCCAGAGTGTGTGTGGCTTTCACCACCCCTTAGGATGAGAATACTATACCCATTAGTTTGCTGTGCCTCTGTCCAGCAGTGATACAGAGATGATTCCCGGGGTAAACCTACGATCTCCCATCCACTCGTCAAGATTTCTCTTGAACAGAGTCAGTGAGGGGCTCTGCCTCACATGGACTGGGATTCTGTTCCATAGTGTAAAGAGTCTCTGGGTGATGAATCTGTCCCTCCAGCACGTCCTATTTATATCCGTGTTGAGATTTAAGTCTCTTGCTCTCATGGCTCTGGTGGATTTGGATTTTTTGAGGTGGAGCATGTCCATTAATTCCGGGTTGGACATGGCCTTGTATGTCAGGCACAGATCACCTCTGAGCAGATGGTATGCGACTGAATAGAGCTGGAGTTTCTTCAGTCGGGCATCGTATGACATATGTTTGAGCCCCTTTATCCTTTTGGTGAGGAACTTTTGGGGTCTTTCCAACTGCTGCAGGTGTCGGGTAAGGTACATTCCGAATGGGGCGTTGTACTCAATCATTGGTCTGATAAGTGAAGAGTACAGGGGTACAATGACCTCTCCTGATCTGGATGTGAATCCCTTCATGATCAGGTGGGCATAAATTCCCACTGCCAGTCTTGAACCCAGGACCTTGGTAACATTAGTCTGTGTGACCTACCACTAAGCCATGACTGCCATGTACGCTTGTTTAAAAAATAATAATAATTTGTTTCCATTAAGTTGCAGTCTGCATCCACATGTCTTCTAAACACTTCCTGTGGGTTTTGTAAATGCTACTGTTGTGTGGCTCCATAACTAGTAAATTATCCAGAAAAGTTGCAACATGTAGCACAATTTTCTATAGTACTCTGAAATACATGTGGTACAGATAAATATGTTTATGGTATTTTTAGACTGATTATCCAAAAATCATCTGTTGATAAACATGACATATTTCATTTTGATAGCTTCTGGCTCCTGCCAACAGTACAAGAAAGGATTTATTCTCTAGGACCAAAGAAGCTGCTTGGTTAACAGTTAATTTATCATCTCCATATAACCTAATAGTTTAGTCAGGCTTCAGGACACATAGCACTAGAACAGCCCATTCTGAATAGCTCACAAGAGTTTTGATTTTTGTCAACATTCTGTTTATTTCTTCTCCCTGAGCATACATTTCATAAGGAGCAACCTCGAGTCTAATGCATCTATGCCCGGTAATGGCTCAAACAAGAATACTAGCTCTGGTCCCTCTTTGCATGTCCAGTTCTTATTTAAACAAAGCCTAACCTTAATTAAGCACATTTTCTAAAGCCTACTTTTCAGAATTTAAGTCCTTCTTTCTTACTTTCCAATTTAAATAAATTTAGCAGCTTCTTCCTACCAAGTTTGGTACAATAATGTCTGCTGTTGCATTGGATATGATTTCATTTCATTTTGTTCTTTCTAAATAAACTTCACACCAGCAGTATTCCTTGTTTTAATAACATATTTTATATACATTTTCAATACATATAGAAATAGTGACAAAACTGTCTTACTTCTCTGAATGCCATTCCACTTAAATCAATGATATTAATACTAATATCAACATTAAACCCAATAGACTACCTTTGTAACTCCATTAGGCAAGACTAGCTTTCTGCATTTTCAGTCTTTGCACACTACATAAAGGAATTGTTTGCTCTGCGATTTTTGTGTTATTTTTCTTTGTATGAATATTGTGTAAGCAATAAGTACTAAACTTCATTTCATTGCTTTTAACAAATCTTTTTTACTTCTGCAAGCAATGAGCATGTGCTTAGTTTGTATTTATTTATGTATTTATTGGCATTTGACTATTGGGTAGGAGCCTATTTTCAGCAGAGGTCTGGGAAGAAAAGCTCCAAAGTATTGCAAAACATCTTAAGAACAATAATTTACAGTCTTTAAAATAATACAAAAGCAACTACAGTTTAAATAATTATAACAAATTATACATAATATGAAAACATTGGTTCAGAATAGATGCAAGTTATATGATAATGATTCAATGGTTAGGGAAATTTTAGCCACTTGATAGAGAAATTAAAGCTAAGTTACTATAATATAAACAGGAATTGCAGTACAAAGTGAAAGCAAACCAGGCTTCTGGTATATTTACTGAGAAAGCCAGGGGAGAAAAATTGATAAAGGTAACAATTGGCTTAGCTTCTGGTGTCAGGCCAAGGGTATCCAATATCTGTCAGCCTGGGAAGATATGGTTGACATGCCATGCTGCTTTGCCAGAGATGGTCTGCACCTGTCTCCTCTAGGCTTTCGGATACCGGAAAAGGCATTAGCCATCCCTATAGTGCCTTTTTCAGGCAGTGTCAAAATAACCAACTTCCCAACATTACAAAATCCTCTCTAGATAAACTCAAGATACTGTTGCTCAATGCTAGAAATCTAAACAAGGAATTGTACTCCCTGGAAGCACTCTTCATTTTGGAAGATCCTGACTGTGCAGTCACGGAGACATGGTTCAAAGGTGCAGAAAGCCCCTCATCTGTGCAGGGCTGTAATGCCTTCAGTATGTTCAGACCACAAACTGAGCATGAAAGAACCAAATAAGGAGGTGTATCCGACTGGTCAAACAGTATGACTCTTTTGGCTACTCCATGTCCAATTAACTACAGTATAGGCAAGGCCCCCTACCACATCATAGCTAGCTATAGGTCTCCTACCATGCAACAGGAAAAGCAAACTGCATACCTGCACTTACTGGAGTCAATTGCCATACAGTCCAACATGTTACACATGGGTGATTTTAATTATCCTACATTGATTGGGGAACATACATGACCAGAAACATGCTGGTTCAGAGGTTCTTGCACTTTGTCAATGCAAATGCTCTGGAGCCGCTAGTCAGCACACCCACAAGAGGCTCTAATGTCCTGGACATAGTACTCACTAACATGGGAGAGCATTGCCCCCTGTGTGATGTCCTCCCTGGTAAGATCAGACCATAAATCAGTCTTGTTCGATGTAATTATAAGACCAGATACACCATCAAGCTCAAAAAAGCTTAAGAATTTTTCAAAGACAAGTTACCTCCTACTAAGTGATGCTATAAGAAGTTTCACAGGCCCCCTCGAATGCAGCTAATATGGACTCCTATACAGTGGTGTACACCAATTGCCTGTATAACCACTTAAGCAGTTGCATAGAATCAGCTGTACCTGGCAGATTAAAACCAGATCTTGCTGAAAAAGCAAGCCAACCTGAAGGACCCCTAGTGTAAACAGGCTATACAACAAGAGAAATAAACTAATTTCCAAGAATAAGAGGGAACTGGCTCTACAGAGGAAGAACTCCCTCTCTAGCTTAAACAAACAAATTATAGATCTTGTCAAGTCCTTCAAAGCTAATTATGAATCAAAATAGCCTCTCTAGCTAAGGATAATATCAAGGCATTCTTTAACTACATCTGAAATCGAAAAGGAAATACTCAGCTATGCGCTGAACTGGTTGAGGATGGCACCACCCATACTCAACTGGAGGTAATAGCCAACTTGTTAGCTGACAGATTTGAAGCAAACTTCACCCCCTGTCCCCTGCAGTCATCCCCCAAAGTATACCTGCCCCCATTTCTCAGCCTGTTCTCTTAAGAGAGCAGGTAATCTCGGTACTCTCCAAGGCCAAAAACACAGCATCAATGGGACCAGACTACAACCTAGGTTGCTTTTAAACAACTTAAAACATGACCTAGCAGGTCCACTTGGATCCCTGTTTAATGACAGCCTGCAAACTGGTTATGTTCCAGCAGAATGAGGGACAGCAACAGTAATCCCTCTGCACAAAGGGGGACCATCAACCGACCCTGGGAATTCTTAATGGCTGATAAGCTTGACTATCTTCATCTGCATTACCATGGAAAGAATCATTATGGACCTAACTAACACCGGTTCAGATTCATTAAAGGTAGACTATGCCTGTTAAACATGGTTGACTTATTCAAGAAAGTCACCAAGGCCCCGGAGGAGGGAAAGACAGTGCATACCACCTATTTTGACCTAGCCAAGGCATTTAACGTGATCCCTCAATCAGGTATTATAGAGAAACTGGGGAATTAACCCCTACATTACCAGATGGGTAGCCAACTGGCTCACCTACAGGAGACATACTGTTAAAGTGGGTGACTTCACCTCTAGCAAAAGACCAGTCACCAGGGTTCTGTGCTGGGTCCCTTACTCTTCAGAATTTATTTCTTAGAAGTCCAGGCAAACTTGGACAGCCTCTGGCTGACCAAGTTCGCTGATGATTGCAAACTGGGAGCAATCACTGAGTCCCCCCCAATGATGTTAATATATTGCATATGGGGTTAACCCAGATGAATGACTGGTGCCACAGTCACGGATTAAAGCTAAATGCAAAAAAAAAGCATTATTATTCCCTTTGGGAAAGCTGGCACCCCTGCTAATTACATTATAGACAACACTACACTAAGTGTAGACCCAGCAGTACATGATCTGGGTACTCATGTTGATAGCAATCTGAACTTTGACCACCAAGTATCCTTAATAGTAAGAAAATCCTTCTATGTGGCACATCTTATAAGTAAAGGCATCACATCTAGATCAATGGGTGTTATAATTCCATTATACTTGGCCGTCATCAGACCAGTAATTGAGTACAATGCTCCCTTTTGCATATACCTCAACAGACACCTGCAGCAATTTAAGAGACCACAGAGGTTTCTCACCAAGAAATTGCAAGTCTTACGTGGAAAGACTGAAAGCCCTGTCATTGTATTCTGTTTTCTACAGATTGCTAGAGGGTGACCAGTGCCTGGCTTACAGTGCAGTCTCTGACCAGGCCCTGATGGAAATGTTACACATTTGTAAATCAAACTGCAGAAGGGTCAGTTGCTCCAGGGATCTTAACCTAGTCTCTCACATGAACAGGTCATGCTAGAGAGATAGATACATCTCCCAGTGACTGCCACTTCTCTGGAACAAGCTTCCAATTCATGTGAAACAGAGCTCCTCCCTGACCCTCTTCATATGCAACCTAGATCAATGGATGGGTGACAGCAAATTCACTCCTGGGGTGGTGCCCATGTCCCTCCTGGACAGAGGAAGTTGGTATTAACTACCACTCACTCACTTAACCACCGACAATTGGGGCAAATCAGGATAAATATGGCTAGGCTTGTAAGGGCTCTAGGGCCAGGGTTCCTATTAAATAATTGAAGATGCAGTCTGTCGAATGCATCTTGATCGAACTTGAAAGCATGAAAAGGTAAAATAGAGAAATGGCATATAAGTAAATTGTTTCTCCTGGGAAAGAAATCGCTTGACCGCTTCCGTTATTTTGCCGTTTTCGTGACTGTAGTGCAATCTCAGAGTTGGTATATTTAAGTAGGGGGTGGGAGAGCACAACCCCCCACATTGGGGGTGTAGGTGGGACGAAGCACCCCACATCAGGGGGGGGAGCACCCCACTTTATGTCATGTTTTAAATTTTTTTTTTTTTTTTTTGTGGAACAGCAATTTTTTTCCCTTGGGAAAAAAATCTCTGTTCTAAGCATTCCAGATTGCAAGCTTTTGCTTACATGGGTTCAATAAATCATCATTCACTTTTTTAAGCATTCGATGATTTAACATCGACCCTAAGGACCATTAGCCTAGTAATATCCTATTAACCTATAAGGAAGTAAGTGAAGAAGGGAAAGTAAGGAAATGTAAGGTATGAAGAGGCATTTGTTCTCATTTAGGGATATAGTTCATCCTGGTGTTGAGCAAGAACAGAGCCATATTTTGGCTAGAAAATCTTTCACAATGGATTTTAAGGATGGGAGGGAGGATATTGACCTGATAGATAGAGATAAGGAGTTCTAGGCCTTAGCAACATGGTATGAGTACAGACAATGCCCAGCAGATGTGGTAGCTTTGTGAACAGATAAGAGTTTTTTGGTCACTGGATTGTAATGACCAAATAGGATCATAGTTTTATCACAGGCATGTTTTTTTCTTGTTTAAATTTAAAGCCAATAGCAATGTGCTATTTTCAAGGCACCTGATGCTTTCTTCAGTTTTGAGAATAGGTCTTATATCTTTTCTTGTATTCTTTTACATGCACTTGCAATTTGTCTTACTTCATAAATCGTATACATTTGTATTTGATGCCTCTCTGCTGCTATAACAATCTGTATAGCACTATCCAGTTTAAATTAATTTCAGGCAACATCAGTTTTTCTATATAATCATCATTTATTCTGCATACAATCCTGTCTCTCAGACTTTGCTGTAATGTTTCTTTCTAACAGCAGTCCCGCGAGTAAATTTTCTGAACTCAGCCATATACTCTGTCACAGGATGAGTAAGCTTCTTTGTTTGAGACTCAGACTGATATCTTTGAACTATTTAATTAAACGCAGGGTTAAATTGTGTTATTAAGCTTTCCAGTTCCATACAGGATTTTACAGTTATATGTGGACATGATTGTACTGGTTAAACACAAAATAGAAATCATTTTTAACTGAATCACTTATATAATCAAATCCCAGCTACTGAAATAAGTGAAATTATGGAATTGTGGGAGAAGGAAGTTTGTCCTTGCCCTCAAGGTTGCATGCTCTGAGTTTATATATTTGTAAATGCAGAGTGTGGGGTGCAGGAGAATTTGCCTCCCTGCCAAAATGAGTTTTCACTGTTCTGTTAAAGTTAATGATGTGTGTTGCTGAATTAACTGATTCTCTGTTCTACACTACGATGTTCCATGGTTTGATGATCTGCTATAGCTCCAATTAAGAATCAATTTTTTCAGAACTCCTGCTTTCATTTTCAGGTTAATTGAGAATCAGCAAATTTTTAATTTTTCACAAATTTCATTCCATGCGTGAATTTTCATTCCAAATAAAAAGTCCATGATAAGGATTAAAATTGTCTTAAGATATTTCCATTTCCTACATATTCTTTATAAATCCTCTAAAATTCTTTAATCCTACGTAGTTTAATACTAATACAAAATACAGTAGTTATTCCTTGGAGACAGAAGCAAACACTTTTAATGATTCAAAACCCTTAATAAGTAATTCATATTGTATGAGCACAGAAGCAGCAAAATGAACAGCACAGCAAAGAACATTTTGTCACAGGGCAATTATAATATATATTTATGTATGTATATAAACGTGTGTGCATTGTAATGAAGCACGCACAGACACATGCAATATATACATACCAATTCTGAAATGATACAACAGCAGAGAAAAGGCAAATTCCCACCCCCACTGTACATGACCCACATATACAGGTGCTGGCAAAGCCTCTAAGCTTGGCAAAAGTAACAGTCAGTATTCCAGACATTTGGAAAAAAAAGTCCCTGCAACCATGGATGATAGATATTATATGTCTTTGCTCAATACAGGTTCACTAAAATAACTTTGCTTCTAATTATTTGCATTTATGAGATTTCTGTTTAAATTTAACTTATTGCAAACATATAAATATAGTTTTTTTTCTTTTGAATCAACTTTAGATTTCAATTTTTAGACTCTACAGTTTATTAGTATCAGTTAAAATTAAAGGTCTTACACCTTGATTTCTCATATTTAGAGATTTTAACTTTAAGCTGGTTGCTTTCTGAATTGTTCTTCTATCCAGTATGTACCGATAAGATATGGCTCTGGGTTTAAGGGTTAGGTAACTCTGATACTGAAGTATGTCAAAAGTTTCTAGTCTTAAGATAATAAAAGAAGTCAGTATGCAGACTGACTGTGAAGCACTCATATTTAAGAGGAAACTAAGAAAAATAGGTGCAAAAAAGATTCCAGTTATTAAAATAATACAATAAGTTAGGGAATGTCTCTTAAGAATACATTAAAGGAAGTAGGTGCAGAAACTGAGGACGAAATGAATTTCATACTGAAGGTGAACTGAAAGGGGAGTCTTAAGCTTCACCCTTCTATAGACAGCCAGTCAAAAAACAGAAACAGGACTTTAAGGGTAAAGAAGCTAGGGTAACTACTGAAAAAGAAGAAGGGAAACTACCAGTTCCCTGGTCGAAGAAAATTATTTTCCTGAGTTACCTTTTATAGAGGATGGCATAGATGAACTTGATGAAGGTAAGAAACCTGTACTAGTATTTATTGAAGGGGCACAGCCCCCCAACTCGCACTGATGAAAATAATTCTGACTTGGCTGACATCAAGATAAGCCTGGTCAATTTCAAGGTGGCCAAGTGGGAAGACAATATCATACATAGAACTAGAGGGACTACGGCAAGAGTGCATGGGGTACCAAAGGAACAGAACTGTCCCACATTATACCCATGCTTTCAACTAAAAAAAAAATCTGTTCTACAGAGTAACCAAAGACAAACAACAGTTTCTGGAGCAATTAGTTCCAAGGCATCTTAAAACTCTTAAGATGAAGTGAGCACATAGCCACATTTTAGGTGGTTATTTAAGAATGGATAAGACAAAACACAGGATTGTAGCTACATTTTACTGGTCTGAAGTTATGAAGTATAGAGAAAAGCTTTATGGAGCTTGCCCAGAACGTCATCGGTAAGCACCCATTCTGGGATTTAAGAGCACTTTGATACACTCATCTATCATGGAAGTTCAGTTTGAATGAATAGCAAGGGCATCAAATGTCCACTCACAAAACTCAGTAAGGGCCACCAGTAGATCCTGGTAATCACTAATTATGCAACAAAATTTCTTGGGGTAGTACACCTATGAAGAGTAAATGCAAAGCCCCTAGTAAAATATCTACTACTGCAGTTGCCTACAGTAGGAATTCCCTAAGAAATTCTTACTGACCAAGGCCATGTATGTCCAGAGTAGTGCATGACATTTATTAATTTTTAAAAGTGAAACAGTTTAGGACATCCATAAAGCACCCTCAGACAGATGGGTTAGTTGAGTCCTTAAATAAAATTTTAACGTCCTTATTACAAAAGGCTTTAAAACTCGGTGGGAGACACTGTGACCAGCTACTTCCATGTCTGCTCTTTGCTGTAAAGGAAGTACCCTAAATGAAAGCCTAAAATGGATTCACAGTATTTAAACTGATATAAGGCAAACCTCCTTATGGTTTTCAAATTACAACAAAAGAAGCATTAAGAGGAAAAATATTGCATTTAAAAGTGTGATACAGCATTTATAGTTATATATTACAGTTTATGAACTATAATACCTACAATAAAAGAGCACATGGAATGACAGTGCAAGAAATACAATAGAAAGCATATAACAAAAATGTTCATCTCAAAGAATTCAATGAGGAGATAAAGTACTTGTGTATGTGTCCACTGCCAAAAACACAGTCCTTGTAAAGTAGCAAGGACCATTTGACACTGAAGAAAAATAAATCAAGTAAATTATAGGGTGAAACAATGGGGAAAGTAAAACCAAAACTGTTATTCTACATATATGTTCTAAAGCCTTGAATAGACATTGAAGTATCTGTAGTAAGCATGCTTGCAGATAGTTGAGGCACTTAAAATTGTCCTGGTGTCAAAATAGAAGATACATTACCAATGTCAAAGAAACAAGAAGTACAGTAGTTTGTACTCAGTAATACAACATATTTCAGAATTGCCTGGCAGAACTCGTTTAATCCAACTAAAAACAGAAACCTTGCATGGTGAAAAAGTAAATTTGAAACCATATCAAAAATCATAGATACAGCACCAAGTAGTTAGGAAGCAGGTGCAGAAAATGCTCAGACTTGGAGTCATAGAAGCATCCAAAAGTGATATAGCCACATTTTATAGATTACTTTGCCTGATGGAACAATAAGGTTCTGCAAACTAAACAACATATTAAAATTTGATTCACATCCTATGCCTTAAGTAGAAAAGCTGAGAAATTATGTCAGAGTGGGATAATGTACATTTTCAACCTGACCAAAGACAAATTCCACTGGTCTCAGAAGCTAAGGAAAATTGCATTTTCCATTCCAGATGGACTGTTCCATTACAGAGTCTTACCTTTTGGTCTCCATGGTGCACCTACAACATACTAGAGTGAAATAGTCAAAATTCTTAGACCCCATACCAGATATGCAGTAGCCTATCTGGATAATGTGGTAATTCTTTATTGAAGGATTGGCAAGTCATTTCCCAAAAATCTAAGCCATTTTATATTCCCTACATCAAGCTATGATACTGCTAACCCAGCTAAGTGCAAGTTAGGCATGATAAAAGTTTGCTGTTTGAGTTGTTTGATAATCCAAGGGATAGTGAAACAGCAAGTCAAGAAAACTGAATCAGTACAAAACTGGCCCATGTCAGCCATTTTGTTTGGGGGGGGAGGGCTCACTCACTATTATTATAAATGTTTTCCTAATTTTTCTATTGTTGCTTGCCCCTTGAGTGACCTGACTAAGACTAAAACTCACTTGAAGGTGAAGTACACAGCTGAAGCAGAACAAGCCTTTAAACAATTAAAAGATAAGGCATATTCAAAACCAATACTACCAGCTCAAGACACAGCCATCAATACTTTTTTTCCAGGATATAAAATGAATGAAGATGAAACAAAGGCTATAGCTATAAACAATGTGCCAACACATGACTTGGTCCACCAATTCCCACATTTATGGGGGCATGATAATGAAGTATTTAGGAGTATGGATTAAAAAGGATTTGGTGATGGCAGCTAAGGATATGTGGGAAGAGACTAAACAGAAGATAATACAAAAACTGAGAAACTGGAAGTTCTTGCCAATAGATATGGTTAGCAAGATAAAAGTGGTAAAAATGTTCTTAGTCCCTTTAGTTTTATACAAAGGTCAGGCATACCTTTATCAACCAGAGGAGAAGTTGTAGACAGTAATTAATAAATATATGAATAATTTTATATGGGAGGGAAAGAGGGTAAAAGTCAAGCGGGATAAGTTGATCCTCTCAACATAAGAAGGAGGTTTAAGATTAAATGATTTGAATGGATATTTTAGAGCTACACAGTTAAGGCTCATATGCATAGCACAAACATAAAGCTACAATTCAAAGTGAAAAGGGATGATGTTGAAGCAGGGGGAGAATTCATGAAAAGAAGAAATAACGGGATTTTGGACACAGATCGTTAAGGAGAATACCACCAATCATGCAGAATATTATATTTATAAAGTAACAGAAAGCATACAAGGAAGTAAGCCAACACAAGAATGGAAAAGGAGATTTTGCCAATAAGGATAACTATAATTTGGTGTAGAGAGAATAGACAACAGGGGCTGAAATTTACTGGAGGAAAATGGCAACGGTACCAAGGTGCTGGGAACAAATAATTAGTGAAGGAAAGATAATAGAATGGAAAGAGGCCAAGAAGACATTTGGATTAAAGGCTAGTGATTGTCTTCCCTACTAGGTAGCGATATCAGGGTATGGACAAAAAAAAAAGGGATAAGTGAATCCTAAATGAAAGACTTACACTGGTTGAGTTTTTAATTGAATCCAGAACAGAAGCTGCTGTTAAAAAGGAATGATTAGTACGGAATATAAGCTATTGAAATGTAACTATAGGAATCAATCAGAAATCATACAAAATTGGGAAGAGAAATTTTATATGCTATTCACAAAGAAACAATGGGAGGACATATGTATGGCTCCCAAATATGCAACAAAATCTAGAAGATTTAGGATTTTTGTCTGGGAGTATTTGCATTGAGACTTTTTTACCCCAAGCAGACTCCAAAGAATTTTTCCTCAGGTAGATAGCAAATGTTGGAGGTGGGATGGGGAAGAAAGAGGTAACTAGAAACATGTTTCGAGAGTGTAATGAGTTAGCAGACTTTAAAATTTCCCCGCAGAGTACTCTGTCAGGAATACTGTGAGAACGAATGAGTGTAACTAAGGAAATTATTTTTTTTAGTTGGGATACAGGATCTGCAATATAGTAAGGCCTTGTTAAGTTTAATTCTTGTAGCTGCCAAAAAAGCAATTACTAGAAAATATAAATAAAATCTAAACCAACTAAACCTGAAGTAGTGAGTATTGTAATGGAGATAATAGAACAGGAAGTTGGATATTTGGAATGGGTAAGAGTGAATTACATACAAAGAAATGGAAGCTGTGGGAACAATACATGCAGAAAAATGTTTTGGAGGAGTTATGAGGTTTAAGATAAGGCAGGAACCAAATAATTTGTGTAATGTAATGATTCTAGGAAATATACAAATATATGTGATGTATGTTTGTAAATGTGAACTTAATATGGTTTCTTTCTTTATATATTCTTTTATACAAATGTAAGTCTGCCTATGTCACAAGTGATAATTCAATAAAGGTGTTTGAAAACAGATACATCCATCAATCCATTTACAGCCCCTTTTCCACCAGTTTTTACATGGGGTCAGTGTGTCACATCAATGCTGACAATCATCTAGAGCCAGTGTTCACACCGCCTTGTGGCTAGCCTTGACATGATTGTATTTCTATACCACACATGCATATTCACACTTATGGCCAGTTTAGAGTATGCAGTTCACGTACTGCATGTCTTTGGAATGTTGGAGGAAACTGGAGCACCCTGAGAAAGCCCACGCAAATACCGGGAGGATATGCAGACTCCACACAAAAGATATCACAGCTGAGAGTCAAACTGGCAAACCTCTTGCTTTGAGGTGACAACATTACCTGCTGCATCATTGTGCCACCTGTTTCCAAGTAATTTTAGAGCACACAGAAGCTCCTGAGGCAGGCGTAGACATAATCTAGTCTCAGATGTTTAGACAGGGATGAGCATCCCATCTGTTATATAAGTAGAAAGCTCAGAAATGTTGAGAGATATTATTCAGGTACTGAGAGACAAAAAGAGAGAAAGACAGACAGTGCCTTGTCATAGAGTGAATTATCACCATGTTAAGGTGCTATTTATTGAGTAGGGAGTTTGAAATCCTGCCCATGCACTTCTACAGTGGCTCTACCATCAGAAGGATTGGAACCCAAAATTATCCAGATAGGCTGTAACCCTTTAGCCTTATTATTTTCAAATCTATCATTGTTCATGCCACAGTCACTTGACTGCACATGGGCTGTGTTAGGCATATATCACATATGACAGTGCCAGAGCAGACAGTTTTAAGATGAAAGGGGGGAGGGTCATGTGACAGTGCCAGAAAGTAGTTGTGTACACTTACCATAAATGTAGATGTTCGAGTGTATTCACTGTTGCAGTCATCACACTTGGGTTATCTGCCTGCAGGTAGCCCTCAGTCAGCCAAAATACCAGAGTCTTGGGATTTCTGCATCAGATGCTGTAGCTTCTTCCATGGTGTCAGGTCGTCAGGGGCACAAAACATGCAGCCGATGCCATTACACCAGTTTTTCTTGCCCCAGATGTCAGGAGCCCCCACAATATGAAGCAATTGCATGGTGTGGAACACCTCCAGTAAAAAGAAAATACCATTGCCATAAAATATGGCCAAAAAAAGAGGATAGGTAGAATGTATAGAAAAGTCAGGGGCTGGAGGGAGGGTAACCAGGACTACAACAGTGAATACACTCGAACATCTACATTTATGGTAAGTGTACACAACTGTACTATGTTCTTTGTATTTCACTGTTGCAGTCATCACACTTGGGTAGATTCCCAAAGCTGAGGAAGGGTGGAGGCAGGCAAGATGTATTAGGGCTGGCTAGCAGGCCTTGTAAGACTGCTGTAGCAAATCCAGCTCTGGATTTAGAAAAGATAGGCAAGTGGTAATGCTTGGTGAAGGTGTGTACAGAACTCCAGGGTGCAGCTTCCAGGATGTCCCTGGTAGGGACTCCCCTGAGAAATGCTATAGAGATAGAGGTAGCCCTAGCAGAATGGGTTCTGATCCCCTGTGGGGTAGGTTTTCCATGGTGTTTGTAGCAGGAATGGATGCAGTGTGCTATCCATTTGGAGATGGTTTGCTTTGAAATGGCCTTGCCTTCTGCCCCTGTAGCAAAGCTGACTAGCAGCTGGTCAGAATTTCTGAAAGGTTTAGTCCTGTCAAAGTAGAACCTAAGCTGCCTGTGCACATCCAAGAAGTGCAGGATCCTTTCCCCTTTATTCTGAGGATTAGGGAAAAAAGGTTGGTAAATGGATGGATTGGTTTAAAGCCACACTAGATACCACCTTTGGCATAAATTATGGGTTAGCCCTGAGGGAAACCCTGTCTGCATGGAAGATAATGAAGGGTTCCACAGCCATAAGGGCCTGCAACTCAAACACTCTTCTTGCTGAAGTGATGGCTAGAAGTAAGGCTGTTTTCCAAGAAAGGAATTTTAACTCTGCTGTAGCATCAGGCTCAAAGGGGGGAAACGTGAGCTTCTCTAGTACAAAGTTAAGGTCCCAGGCTGGAGTGGGAGCTCTCCTCGGGGGTCTTAAATTGTTAGACCCTCTCAGGAACTGTATGATCAGAGGGTGAGAGAAGAGGGATGGCTCAGTATTGTAATGAGCTGAGATGGCACAGGCATGAATCTTAACTGATGAGAAGGATAGGCCCTTGTGGAGTAGTTCTACTAGATAATCTAGGATTTGAGATAAGGTGGGCACAGTTGTGTCCTTTCCCTGAGACTGGCTCCAAGAGCAGTATCTTTTCCACTTTTCTGAAAGGATTTCCTAGTGATAAGCCTCCTGGCCTCAAGGATGACATCTAGCACCTGTTTGCTGAATGTTGCAGGTGATGTATTAAGGGGATAATCCCTACTGCTAGGTTCAGGGTTTGCAGTTTAAGTTACGGAGGGTGCAGGGGGGCCTAGCCCCCCTGCTAGCAAAAAAAAGGAAGTGTTATTTTCATTTTTTCTGCAGTAGTACTGTTGTTGGTATTTCATGCGTCGGGCTTTTGGTGTCAGTGTTGTGAGCTGTCTGTCTTCTGTAGGGGACCTATATATATATATATATATATATATATATATATATATATATATATATATGTATGTATATATATATATATATATATATATATATATATATATAGGTATACCAAAAGCACCTCTTCATCCAGGCCAAATACCCTGCTTCAACAGAGGACATATCACCTAACACACTATCTTTCTCTCGCTGCATTCTCCTTTCCAGTTTTCATCTCATCTCATAGAATTACTGGATGTTGACCCAACTTGGAAGCTAATGTAAACAATGTACATTACACTCTGCTTAGAAAATGGGCGAAATTGTACATCAGTAACCTGACTGGAGAATGAATTTTCTCCAGCAGGGTATTAATGTACAAGTGATGCCTACTGAAAAACATGTCCGCTGCTTCACAGCAGCATATCAAGCCACCATGGAGCTCGGACAGAGAAAATGGAGCACCCACCATTAATTTATGCTCGTTAAGCAGCGCTTCTGCTGTTTAGTGAGTTTAAAATATGAAGAAAAAAAAAAGAAAACAACTAAAAAAAGGTGTGTGTGTGTGTGTGTGTGTGTGTGTGTGTGTGTGTGTGTGTGTTTGTGTGCATTTTCTGAAGCAGAGGTGAGTGTGACATCTACCACTAGCAGCAGCATTGGATTTTTTTTAAATGTTATAATATTTTGGATGTAAAATGCTTTCTCCAACACCGTTAAGATATACTACAGCAAGTATGAAACATTATGTGGAGGAACTATTTTACATCAAAAGCATACTAAAAAAATAAATTAGTACTTAAAAAAATAAATAAGTCAGTAAAATACATCAATTTTACATGGAGCCCATTCTCTAAGGGCAATAGTGCCCTCCAGGGTGTGTGTTAATGTGTAATTAATGCCCTTCCATGGGTGTAGAGGTCCTCAACCTGTGGTGTCAGGCCTCATAACACCCCTGGGTGGGCGTTAATTACACATTACAGACATCATTCTAGCCAGTCTGACCATTTGATCCTTTACCAATTCTCTCTTTTGGTAATATAGGTGACAGCTGGAAAAATGTAACAGGGAGTTCGAATAAGTGGGTTTACAATATATGTTAGATGTAAATCTATTCAATTCATTATCAAAGATGATTTCTCTGTCAAGGTAGTTTCAGTTGGAAGTTGGACATTGGTGCATAAACCTAAAAAAAAAAAATAGTAGTTCGATTAATATAAATAATAAATTGTTCCAGTCATTTCTTTCCTCCTTTCCAAAAAATACATATATTGTCCCAAAAATCAGTGATAAAATTTCCAACGATTATTATACAGGAAATTAAATATATAATTCTTTTCCCATTAAAATCATAATGAGGTTGACAAATACTGGGGCACAAGCCACATCCATGGCAACTTAAGGTTTTTGTTGACACAATTCACCCTCAAAATACAGGAAATTGTTGTGTAGAACAATGCCCATCATAAAATTATGTTAAAATGTCACAAAACCATTTCAAGTCCAGGTTGTGGAGTATAACAACAAAAAGGTCTTTAACATCTATAGTGACAAAAATGAAATTGTCAACTAATGAATCTGAAGTTACACAAGGCAAAAAGTTCCAGGAATCCCTTGGCAAATGAAGAAAGTAGTCAAAGTTATCTTAAATTTAAGATTGAATAAACATAGCAATAGGGTAGTTTTTTGACCCCGCCACATCGACTAAAAGCCTGATGGATCGACTATGTATATTCTTGTGTTTTTTTGGTATACCAAAAATACTCGGTATGTAGAGGTTTTAAATAAATACATTTATATTCAGATTCATTTAATTGACCTTGCATAAGCATATCATGTAAATAACATCAATATTGCTATATGCTTTGTTAATTTCATTTATGAATAAGTATCCTCATTTACTGTGTTCAACATTTTTCCCACATATTCATTATAGTCCATAACAGTCATCCCACCCCTTATCTGGTTTAATAAGCCTAATGTTTTTGTTAGAACAAATATCAATTAATAAACCCAACTCATCTTTGTGCAAATTAAACATTGTAGGATTTCTGTTCTTTTTTAAAAGGATTCTGATGTCATCACTACATATTTTTTTCAAATAAATAATGTATGGGATGAACAGGGTGGGGGTTCAATACACTCCTTGTTGTCAAAGCTGTTAACTCTTGTCATCAGACCATCGGTCTTAGAATTTTTAAACGAAATAGCTAAGTTGAATTTTCTAATGAACAATTTCAGATTGAGTAATGCATCTGAAATAATTGTGCTTTTAGTGGGAATAATGTTAAATCCTTTTTCAAACAAATTTGCTTACCTGTTGTCAGTAACATAACTAATATAATTATATATACTAAAATCCTTACAGTTGTTCTTTATTATGTTCATAAGGTGTCTAACCCGTTCGTGTGGGCCAGTGCATTGTATCTCCTTATCTGAAACTGGTTTGAGTAAGAATTGCATTGTTTCCAGTTGTAATTCTGCCCTCTCAAACTACTGTTGTGCTTTTGGTTCCGTATTCATTCTAACATTTGGAGATGCGGAGCGTCATGATTATCATGGTGGGGGGAAGATGTGTGTGGAGAGTAGTCCTCATTCAAATTCCTCTATGGCTGAACGTTGTTACAGAAATCATCTTCAACCTGTGCTTTTTGACAAGTAAGTATTGGATAGGCTTTGTTGTTGTTGTAATCCTGCCTATCACTCTCCAGCATTTTTCTTTCCTACACTTAATTTCATTGCTTGTTTTTTCCACCTTCTCAAAAATTTTGGAGTATCTATTCTCATGATGAAAAAATAACAGTTCCTAGGTAATGGATTCATCCAGCTGTGTGATTTCCACTTCCAGTTTATCCATGCCCCTTTCATTATGTTTCATCAAAGTTTCCATCAATGTGAAACCATGACAGCCAAATAAAAGCAATAATTCTTTATGTAACACTGACCTTCCTATTAACTCCATTGGGTACTTTCAAGTTCTGGTCCCCTTAGGCACTTGTCTAAGTTTTATACATTCTTTGAAATAACAGTTCTCCACCTGGAATTTATTTATTTGTCAGTTTTCTGCTCAAATGAGGTTATTTGCTGGCCCATATTTGCTGAAATGTTGTTGGATTTTACCCCAAAATCCATCTGCTTCTTAAATCAAGCCTCATTGATCATGGTGTGGCTGTTGGTTGAAGGTGCCATACCACTGTGGATGGTCATCCAGTCAGTAAGCTCACTGTAGGTCTATTGCCCTATAAGTCCAGATCCTGTTGCCTACACGTAATGTTGTCTGCATGTAAAGACAGGTTCAGCTGGCTATGGGTATTGCACACTGAGTCATTGGTGATGTTTGCCACAAATCCTGTGTCTGGAATTAAAGTAATAATTAGAATGAGTTGATTTACCAACTGGGTTAAATTCTCCACTAAAGTTGTGAGGTTGTGGGTCCCAGCAGTGCTTGAAATCTCTGCTGCTTCCAGAATTGATATACCTGATCTGCATGCATAAAACCAAGAAATTTGAAACAGCAGTAGCAAAACATGATACCTAAGAACCACAAAAAGCAACCAGAGTAAGAACACACTACAGCTGTTTATTAAAACATCTAAAAGACTAAATGCTTTTCCCCTTGTGTGTAAGATTACATTCCACATTCTCAAAACATTTGGAGTCTCTGTTCTCATAATGAAAAAAAAAACACATCATTAGTACCAGATCTATCCATGCCCCATTCATTATGTTTCATCAAAGTTTCCCTCAATTCACAACTGTGATGGTCAAATAAAATCAGCAATCCGTTATGCAATTCAGACCCTCCTGTTAACCCTGTTAGGTACTTCCAGGTTCTGCGCTCCTTAGGCACTCATCTCAGATTTTCACATTCCATGAAATAACGGTTCCGCAGCTGGAGTTTAATGATATTTCTCAAGTTTCTGCTCAAATAAGGTGAGTTGCTAGTCCATACTTGCTGAAATGTTACTACAGGTAAAGATCATAGCTCTGAGAAGGTTGTTTTTAATATTGGAATAATCTGGGGTTTTGATGTGCTTGAGTCATGTGACCATCTGTTGTTAAAATGTACTGCTGTGATTAAAAAGAGTTTAGATCAAGTCCTACATACAAGGAGATGAAAATGCCTAATCTTTTAAATGTTTTAATATTCAAACGGTGGTGTGTTCTTACTGTAGTTGCTTTTTGTACTTCTTAGTTATTTCATTTTGTTACCACTGTTTCAAGTTCACTGTCCAAAGTTTTTCATTAGAAATTACAGGGTGTTAAGAGTGACCCAGAAGTAATTCTTTCGTTGGACAGTGAAAAACAACCATCCTCATGTGTAGTGGAGTCAGTCCCAGCAGTTCAGTTGTGCTAGAGAGTTCTTATGTTACTGATTGCCCTTTTTTTGAATTATTAGTGTGTCACTATAATGCATTTCATTACTGTCATGAAAAGAGTCCACTGGCTCAGTGGGACTTAAAACTGTGAATAAAAAATGAATGAATAAATCAGGTAATACAGTCATGAAAACAAAATGAATCAAATAGGTTGTATACTCAGGGATATTGGATGAGATGACAGGGAAGTGATTTTACAATTATACAAAGACATAGTTAAGTCACATCTTGAGTACTATATACAGTTATAAAAACTGTAACAGATTTAATTTTAGAACATGGGTACACAAAGTGAAAGAAATGAAAATATGTAATTAAAGACAAAGACATGAGAGGCTGGGATTGTTCTAACTAGAGGAAAGAAGAAACATACAGAACATGGAAATACACAGAGTTATAATAAATAGGGAATGGGAACTGCAATCCACAAGAAAAAATGTATAGAAAAGGAGGCATGACTCACAAACTACTGAAAGTCACTTTTCGGGCAAAGGTAGAAAGACAAAATAGAGGTACTGTGAAATCCCTTGGCCAAAGAGGGTGCTGATGTTGAAAGTAGGGGGTGGATTCTGCTATTGGAAGTGGGGATGGATTCAAGATTAGGTAGGATAAATGGAGGAGGAGGGGGTCAGAGGTTAACTGTGACATGAAAACGTCATGATCATTCTGTATTTTTTCTGCTGGCTTGATTGTATTGTTGCATAACATTATATTATATTTTGCTCTCTGTTGTGGCACTATCTACATAATGTTATCCTCCCTGCATGTACTGTATAATTCAGCTTACATTTCAAAGATATTTTCTACTCACGTACGCTGTAGCATTTGCCGTGCAATAAACAATACCAAAACTTTAAAAGGTATTATAAAATTACAGACTTTCACATTCATTTACTGTATTTAGAATAAACAAATGTTTGACATTTTGCTGTAGGATAAATACGTAATATAAGTTGTGTGATACAGATAAAAACATTCTTATATGATAAAATGGTTAGATTGCATTAATGCTGAGTTAATTTCATAATATTACAGATTAAAAAAGCAGATGATTTAAAACTGAAATAAAAAAAGTTCTGAGATCAGTTAGTGTTTCTCATTTTCCTTACTGTACTGAACTATTCATAAAACATCAGCAGTATATGGTGGAAAGTGATTGATGCACAGTAGCCCTGCACAGTATCTTCTTGTTTAATGTGCACCAAGAAAAAAATTATTCATCACAGCTGTAATCAAAGAACCACCAGGAAGCAGTTGCCTAAGACACCTGGAGGCTTGGATGCACTGTACATTAAAAAAAAAAACACCTTAAACAGCAGTGTTCAAAACAATAATTGTTTCCTTCATTTTCAGATTCTCGTTGGCTTCCTACACATCAGTGTTGAGGCCAATAAAAATCAGAACTCAGGCTGTAAACTAACTTGCTTTATTACAGATGTCTGACCATTGGATCTTATCAGGCTTACTTGTATATAGCTCACTTACTGTATGTGTGTCAGTATAAAATCTTAATAGTACTAACTTCACAATTCTGCAATTTTATTTTAATACGATAAACAGTACCTTTATTTATAACCACTCATGCAGCAGTCTGCATACCGTTGACATGTAGTTCTTTTTCCAAATGATACCAGACCACACTAATTCCACATTGGTATATTCCTCTTCATCTATTTAATAGTAATGCAGTAACATTGCACACTGATATTTGGGAAATGATTGGACTCAGGAATGGTAAGTGAAACAGAACAAGAAAGAAATTTCAAAATTTCATTTAAATTGAAGGAACATTCAAGCACATATATTGTTTTATATGGTGTGAAGCTTGTAGAACAAAAAGCTGAAATGCTTTTCTGGACATAAACTTTTTTCTTCTTTCTTTTAATTATGTTTTATTTGTAATACAAAAAATATATCTACACCCTCATTCATATTACGCCAATGTATGGAAACAACAATGAATGCTACAGGCTAGACACATCTGAAATACAACATACATCAGTTATATATCCTAGAACAAAAGGAACAGGAGGAAGCTCTAAAAACCATACATCATAAATAGCCTGATTAGCAGTGCTGAATACTATCCTAATTGTGTGAGTGGTACATGCAGATGAATACTTAAAACAGATACAAACTCACCGTCAAATAGCCTTGAAATTGTTTACAGAATATAGTAGTATTTTTGTTAGAAAATATCTGAAATTATTTTTACTTCAGCTGAGACATAAGCATAGGTAACTTAGCAACAGAGTAAGTTTTATTTAATTTTAAGTTGTTTTTTTTACAAAAGATTCCACTACTATACTTAATATCTGTAATTCTTATGTACTGTTACATACCAGTGGTTCATAAAGTCATAAAATCAATTCCTCCGTACACATTATAACATTTTTACAGTCTGTACCTCTTGTCACACAACACTGGTCACTGCCAAAGTATCTCTATGCTTGACAGTGTGATTGTGACGCTGTATCACCACTGAGAAGGTGGGTGGAGTTGCAGGTGTTAAACATGAATGTAGTACTCTTTACCACTGTTAAGAACAGCAGTAGCCATCTAGACAGAATTAGCAATTCATTTGACTTGACTGGATTGTCTGTCATCCAGTTCCGTGGTGCAGGCATTTGCATTCTGTGTATTAAAGTTTCATTACATGATAATATACTAGGGTATGTGGCAGTACAGATCTCTGATAAAAATCTTGCACAATAAATAATAATAACAAAAAAATCCCAAAGCAAATTATAGAGGTGTTTTACATTTTCTGAATTGTTGCCATGTGATAGTGTATAGAAGGAGGGATTGACAACATTATGTATACACAGCTGCCAACATGAATATCACACAACTAATTAGTGCAAACAATGCTGAACAAATGCCAAACGCTGTGAAACACAGCCTGTTTATTTTTTAACAACATGCTTCACTTATTTATTTATTATTTATTCTTAGAAAACAAGTCAACATTGGCAACAACTTTTACAAAATACATTAAAACAATAAAGAAAATGTCAAATATTTAATAATTTTAAATAGTTAAAATAAAGTAAGGCAGTGCATTCAGAAGAATCCTTGTAGCAATACCTCGGTTCCTGCTGTTGCTTCTCTCTGTTCCTTGTTAGCGCTGGTATCAGAATCCTAGGTTTAGACAAATAAAATGTTATGTTTTGTTACCAAAATAAAGGAAATGAAGTAAACTTCAGCAGTTCCAGCCTGCACAAAACAAGAGCTACATTTTTACTGTTTTATTCTTCATGCCAGTTATATCTTGTGGCGATAGATGTTTACAATAATAACATTGTTTCCTGTGTTACTGCTCAGCCATGGCTTATACCTTACCCGCACTTTGTTTGCTGGTGACCCTTAACTTTACCATCTCTTCCATCGTATTCAATTTAAACACATAAAAAAGCACACAAAAGTCATGAAGCCCTCAAAGAGTAGGCTATAGCAGTGGCAGCACTGATATCAGGTTGCTGGCTAGTGATTGTTGAAGGCCCTATCTCTGTTTGTCTTAAATGTCACTAAATTATCTGCAGCACTGTATTTTGTCCAATATATGCAGTGATGTATGTATGACACTTAGATTTTTAGTCTGATCGTAGGTTACGGGATAGAATTTACGAACATTCCTACGCTATTAGAAATGAAAAGAAGGAGAATGCGCTGGCAAAGCATATTATTAAAAACCAAGGACATAGTTTCCAATTTTTGGCTATTGATCAAGTTTTATGCCCATCGAGAGGTGGCCCTGTTCAATTACTACTAGAAGTTAGAGAGCTTGAATGGCAGTTATTATTAAATTCATTTACCTATCCAGGTTTAAATGAACATTGCAACATATCATGTATATTAAAAATGAGGAGTTACAGTAGGTAAATGACTTTTTATTAGAGACTTTTTATTAGAGATTTTTATTTATCTCATTAATTGTTTTAAAACTTGTTTAATGATTTTTTATTTTTTATTTTTTACTTTTTACATACTTTTAATATACTTTATTTTGGAGGCAGTTCTCATAGTGGGAATATTTCTTATTCTTCTTATTGTTCTTGTTATGGAACTTACTATTATGCATTAATAAATGATAGGACTAGTACAGGCCACACTTATTAATTCCTGTATATGAGGTTACATAGGAATTGTTTTGTTTTTCCTTATTATACTTTACTTTGTAGATTGCTTTTTGGTATTTTAGGGTTTGCATTTACTGGTAGCTTTTGTATACAAAATTTTATATACCAAACGCACTATGTGATGTTTTAATGGTCATTTATTGTGTGTTTCTTTAACCAAATATTTGTATTAACTGACGTAAGCAAGTACCTCTATTAATGCAGCCTTTTTGGCGCTAAATTTGAATTTAGTCTCTGAGGAAGCTATAGCTGTGTCTATAGCGAAAACGCTTTTTCTTGGATTAAATAAAACAGCGTTCAGCTTTTTATCTGCTTTTACCCTGTTTCATATGGTGATTATTGCCAAAACTCTGGACTTAGTATTTCTTGTTACGATTTGCTACTACAACTGCTTTTAGCTTGCTGTTCGAGGAGGGCTTCCAATTTTTTGTTTCTTGCCGGTTTTCTGTTTGTTCAAGTTTTTTGAATTATACCAAAACTATTAGTATTCAAATACCTTATAAAGTTATTCCAAAGCTCAGCAGGACCAGACTACACACACCAGTAGTCATCAAGATAGCGACACCACATAGTTAGATGTTTTTTTATATGGATTGTCATCATCAAAAATCAAACTAATCTCCAAATAACCCATAAAAAGAGCCACGTATATGGGTACAAAGGTAGTGCCTATAGCAGTACCTTTGACCTGCAGGTACCAATCACTCTTATAATAAAAAATATTGTGCTCTAATACTAGCCTTAATAGATTCAACAAGAATTCAATTTGTTTGAAAAGGTCGACAACCGTACAATACAGACGTCCCGGAACACCGACTTTCCACTCCAGGTAAGTAATCACTTGGCCACCCGGTTGAACTTTGCCCCTTACCCTTGCAGAAGTGGGTTATTGGAGTTGGTATATTTAGTTAGGGGTGTGGGGGAGGGGCAAAAGCCCCCACATGGGTGAGTTTGCTTTCCTTCAGTTTTCCTTTTTTTTTTTCAGGATTGCCAAGCAGTTATTTACCTGGAATGGAAAGTCAGTGTTCCGGGAAATCGGTGTTGTGCAGTCACTGGCCTTTTTGTCTCAGTGATATGCATTTTGGGTAAGTGAAATTTCACTCTACGGAAGTAGACCCATGCACGCACACACACACACACACACACACACACACACACATATATATATATATATATATATATATATATATATATATGTGTGTGTGTGTGTGTGTGTGTGTGTGTGTGTGTGTGTGTGTGTGTGTGTGTATGCATGCATGCATGTATATGTATGAATACAGGTAAATTTGTCAACCTGCACAAAGATCAATACCACTTTCATTGATCAATACAGGCTGACAAAGTCACTCACTAAAAATTCAAATTGCGAAACTCACACCAACTGAAAAAGCTCTCCTTTCACAGTCATTAAATAAAAAAATCTAATAATAACACCACACATGAGTAGTCTGAATAGGGGTACTGTTTACACCCCCCACTGACCTTATTAATGCAAACTAGCCCTAACCACAACACTTCTTCTAGCCTATAGCCCTTACCTTGAACAGTGGTAGCACTGTGGGGGCACATGCCCCCTGTAAAAGTGTGTGCCTCCCTGAGTGACCCACTAAACAATTTACAATGGCTGAGATTGTTTTCCAAAAGCAAGTGTCTTGTACTGCTGATTAAGCACACAAACATGTTTTACATCAGCTGTAGTAGCACCAAAATTTTGAATGTGATTTGCAGGAGCAGTTTTGCTTATGAACATGAACAAGCAGTGTGCACACGCCACACACAGTGCAGGTGCATGTGTGTGTGTGTGTGTGTGTGTGTGTGTGTGTGTGTGTGTGTGTGTGTGTGTGTGTGTGTCCTAAACACCAAAGTATTTATGGTGCAAAAGGATGGACTTGATTATAGTAAACAGGGGCTTTACCATACAAGCCAAGTTCTTCTGGTATGATCCTTGGTTTCTTTGTTTTGTTGACTGATGACAAGTGTGCTTATCTGACTGTGAATAAACTACACAGCATGGCATCTATGTGTTTAACATTAATTTATTAACTATGAATACATTTTTAATTTAACTAATTTTTGCAGGCAATAGGGTGTGAAATGCACTGTGTTGGGCTGCAAGAGTTTGGTATTTGGTGCAGATGAGTTAAGCCTGTGAGCTGTTGATGAGCTGCTTCCTGTACTGCAGCTTTTCATTCCCTCAGCCTTTGTTTGTCTAGTGTGACTATGACCAAGTTATTTCATCAAACAGTGCTCTTGGAGTACCTCTAAAAAAAAGACACTTGTGACCAATAGACTTTTCGAAGCTGTTAGCATTTTTATTACACATTTGTCTTTCGAACTTCTGCACCCTTCAGATAGACCCTAATTAATGCTCCACTAATACTATTTGACTATGAATCCCTGCATGTCTGTTGTAGTTTAATGGATTGCCAGTTGTATTTTCAATACATGTGAGTTTCAAATAAAGAGTTTACTGTTGTGTATGCTGCACTCCTGAGGCTAACATCCATTGGATGAGATTTTAAACAGAGACCCCATTTGTTTAAGCTGGTAGATGTAATAGATCCCACAGTACCTTTCAGAAAGAGTAGGGGAAGTTCCCCAATGCCCTGGCAAAATTTCCCCTAGTAGTGTAAGTACACCCTTGAGTATCCACTGAAGAGATACCACTAGCCTGGTGGGACTAACCTAGTCAACCAACAAAAAATCACTGAGGATTACTATCAGGCAATAATGCCAATCATTATAGTTTCATACTTTTTATTGTTCAGAGAATGCATGCCCATTCAACAAAAATAAGTTATGTCTTACCATAATGTTCCATCTGTATTGTTGATCCTTGTTCAGTCATTACACCTGGGTTATCAGTTCCAAACTCGGAACCAAGCCGGCCATCTTCCAAGCTCGCGACAGCCATGAACTCTCAAGCTAAACTCTTACCCCACAATTCCCCTCTGCCTGTTACCTCAGATTGAGTTTGCAAGTCAAAGAAAGTAGAGGCTACCTCTGGTCAAAGGACCTAAAGAACCGGATGATGAGATCCACTATAAGCCTCAGGAGGGGGAAGGAGGGAGGGTCGTAATGTCTGAATGAGGATCAACAATACAGATGGAACGTTATGGTAAGACATAACTTCTTTATTTGATATCATTAATCCTCATTCATTCCTTACGCCTGGGACAGAGTCCCCAGCTACCTTTATTTCTGGAAGATTCTCATGGAAGGACATTCCTGAGCACCATAGAACCAAAGGATGCTCTTCCTCTGGAGGCCAAATCCAATTTGTAATGGCTGATGAAGATATGAGGTCTAGACCTAGTTGCTGCTGCACAAATGTCAGGTAAAGAAGCTCTAGCATGGAAGGCAGCAGAAGTTGCTACCGATCTAGTGGAATGAGCCCTTATGGCTGTAGTCAGAGGGATATTGTGAGTTTTGTGAATAAATGTTACACAGTCTTTTAACCATTTAGCCAATGTGACCTTAGAGACAGCACATTCAAGTCTAGGCCCAAAATAGGCCAGGAATAGCTGATCTGATTTGTGAGAAGCCTTAGTTCTGTCCAGATAGAAACAAATTTGCCTGTGAATGTCTAGGGTATGTAGACAATACACTCCTCTGTTAGAATAATTGGGAAAGAAAACTGGCAATTCAGTGGTTTGTTTAATACACATTTCAGAGATCACTTTTGGTTGAAAGGAAGGATTAGTTCTCAATGACACTCTATCTTTATGAAAGATCAAGTAAGGCCATTTGATGCATAGAGCTTGAAGTTCAGAGATACATCTGGCAAAAGTAATGGCGACCAAGAACAAAGTTTTCCAAGAAAGAAACTTGAGGTCACATGAAGAAGCTGGTTCAAAAGGAGACATTGTCAAAGCTTGCAGGACAAATGACAGGTCCCATGGCTGGATAGGTTCTCTAAAAGGGGGTTTCAAATGATTTACGCCTTTTAGAAAGGGCTTGCATAATTTGTGTGACATAAGGGAAGAGTCATGGACACCATTGTGAAAATTAGATATTGCGGCCAAATGAACTCGAATGGTAGAAGCAGATTGGCCAGACTGGAATAAACTTGACAGGTATTCCAGTACTACTGTCACTGGTGCTGAATAAGGGTCTATCTATTTTTCCTTCAGCCAAATGGTAAACCTTTTCCACTTGCTGAGATAAGTAGTTATGGTGGAAGACTTATGAGATGCAATAAGAATGTCACGTACTGGGGAAGAAACATCAGTCTGGCTGGCAATCACCAGAAGTGGAGGAGCCAAGCTGTGAGCTTCAGGCTGTTCAGGTTAGGGTGAATCAGGTTCTGTGGATGGGAGATCAAGTCTGGAGTTGGATTGAGAATCCATGGTTGATCTAGCAGGTGAGGCCATAGGAAGGAGAACCAAATCTGATGATTATCTTGCTCTTCAACTGGCAGGCTTTCTTCAGGAATTGGGGAATGAGAGGAAGAGGGGGAAAGGCATAAAGCAGCCCCAAGGGCCAATCGTGGACTAGAGCATCCCTGGGGTGACTGTCCCCAAGGGGGAATCAGGGCGAAGTAATTGCTGCATTTGTAGTTGGTTGGGGATGCAAAGAGGTCGCAGCAAGGGAGACCCCAGCAGTTGAAAATCTCCGCCACTATAAGAGGATTCAGAGACCACTCGTGTGGTTGCAGCATGCACCTGCTCAATCTGTCTGCTATCACGTTGGAACTCCCGGGAATGTACATTGCTATCAGAAAGCTGTTGGTAGCCATCGCCCATTGCCATATCCTCATGGCCTCTCAACAAAGTGGGTAGGATTTGGTTCTGCCTTGTTTGTTGATGTACCAAACTACTGCTATGTTGTCCGATTGTATTGCAATAGTCCCTGACGGAAGGAGGGGATGAAATGCTTGCAACGCTAGAAGCACTGCCCTAAGTTCTAGGACATTTATATGCAGATTGTCCTCTAGTTCTGACCACTTGCCTTGGACTGTCTTCACCGGAAAAGCCCCACCCCCCCCCACCCCATCAGGGAGGCATCCATGGTCACTGTGGCTTTGGGCTGTTGGGGTGTAAAGGGGCGAGACCATTGTGATGGGTTCTGCGACATCCACCAAATCAAGTCTTGTTTGCATCTCTGAGTCACCCAAATCTGGGAAGATAGAGGAAACTGAAAAGGGTACCACTAGGTGAGTAGTAACCATTGTAAAAGCCTCATGTGGAATCTCGCAAGGGGGACAATGGTGATGGAAGCTGCCATGGAACCCAACAACTGGAGGACAGAATGTGCTGTGGATCATTCCCTTGAGAGGATGGGTATGAGTTGTTGTTTTATCCTTAAAATTCTGTGCTCTGGAATCGATGCCATGCAGTTCTTTGTATCCAATAGGACCCCAATGAATTCTATGGATTAGGATGGGGATAGGTTGGATTTTTGCCAGTTTATAGTTACACCTAGCCTTTCTGCAGCGTGAAGAGAGTATGCCAAGGCTTCTTCCAATATATGTCTGGTGGGACCGGTGATGAACCAGTCATCTAGGTATGGAAACACCCAGAATCCTTGCAGTCGCAGGTGAGCTGTGACAACTGCCATGCACTTTGTGAACACTCTGGGGGCTGTAGAGAGTCCAAAGGGCAGTACTCGGAACTGGTAATGACTGTCTCCCACATGGAAGTGAAGGAATCTTTTCACTGGTCTGTCCACCTTTATGTGGTAGTACCCATCTTGAAGATCTATAGAGCACATCCAATCGCCTGCCTCCAAGAGTGGGAGGATAGACTGTATTGTGACCATCCGGAATTTCTATACCTCTATGAATTTGTTTAGCACACTGAGATCCAAAATCGGTCTCCAGAACCCGGTCTTTTTTGGCAGCAAAAATAATCTTGAGTAGAATCCAGATCCTATCTGGTCTGGTGGGACTATTTGGATGACTCTTCTTCTTAGCAGCTTTGAAATCTCTAATGCTGCTTCTTCCCTTTGACTGGGTGGAACATCGGGTAGGTTTCTTGGGGGGGGCGGGACAAAGATCGAAGGGAATATGATAATCTCTGGTTATTATCTCTCATAGCCAAGAATCGGTGGTAATGGTTAGCCAGGCAGAAGGGTACAAAGAGAAACGACCCCCAACCGTTTCCAGAGGAAAGCAGTTGGGCCACTCTTCAGCAGCGCTGGTAGGACTGGCCAGAAAAAGAATCTCTGAAACCCTGGTTACACAGACCTCCTCTGCCCCAAAAGGGGCATCTTCCATATGAATTTCCCCCTCTGCCTCTAGGGGAAAACTCGGGTCGTGTGGCATGGAAGGAACCTTGAGACTTTTTGTGCCACATCTTCCGACTCTTCTGGTTTCTGGAGGAAGCCCATTGAGGGGAAGAATAACGGACACCCATGGCAGAAAGGGTCTTGCCATCCTGTTCACATCTAGCCAGTGTGTCTTTTACCTTGGGTCCAAATAACAAAGAGGCTTCAATGGGAGCATTCAGAAAGGAAGCCTTGAAGGGTTCCACGAAATCACACAACCTCATCCAGGCATGCCACCTCAGAACAATGTCTGTAACCACTGCTCTAGCTGCTCCTTCTGATGTGTGAGAAATCAGATGCATGGAGGAGTTAGAGATTGATTCAAGGATGGTTAACTGTGAGGCCACTTTGTCCAGGACCTCATCAGACACAGCTCCGACCAAAGTTTCAGAAAGCTCAGAAATTAAGTCTCTTTGAAGCCTGGTAAAATGTGCCATATAATTCAGGGACCTGACTGCAAAGGTCACTGATGCAAAAGTACGCTTCCCTAATCTGTCCAGTGCCCGGAACCCTTTGTTGGGTGGGTGGACAGTCTGGCTTTCTTCCTCCAGATCCTTTTTTGTTGCTGCTGCCACCACCACGGCATCTGCAGGAAGACCTTTGGACCAGCGAGGATCACTATCTGGAGGGGACAAGATTTTATCTGGCCTGCGGGGAATGGCATCAACAGTGTCAGGAGCCTTCCATACACACTGCACAATGAGCCGGACAAGGTCGTCGGCAGGTGGAGTAACCCAGGAGTTAGGGGGCCAGGCACGAAAAGCCTCAGGAACACAGACCCTTTAGAAATCGGGTTATAGGGCCACCATTCACCTCTCTAAGTATTTCGAGGATATCTCCAAAGGATACCTCAGAGGGTGACCGAGGGCACCCTTACCCATCATTAAAGTCTGTGTCTTCCATGAGGGACTCCTCTGAGAAGTCCACATGATTCCTCTTACACGAACTCTTGTGATGAACTTCCTCAGGGGAGAATCTGGGGAAGACAGTGCAAAAAGGGCCTCCTGTGGGAGTGTGTCCTGAGGCCCTTGTGCCTAGTGTCCACCAGGGGTGGCTTATGTAAACTTCGGTCCAGAGGAGGACAGGGGCACTGATAGCACGGGATCGCCAACAGACGCAAGAGCTTTCTCCATGAGTTGGAAAGCTGGTCCACCCAAGGAGGTCACACCTCACTCAAGCAAATCAGCCCACCGACTCAGAGTTCCTGGATGGCTGTGAAAAACAGGAGTATGTACGTCACAGCTGGCATCCTAAGCAGTGACTGGAGTGACAAGTCTCTCCTTATAGGTTCATAGGTTCATAGGTTCATACTAGGCTATCTGCCAGAGGGCATTTACAAGCCTAGCCCATAGTTTTGTGGCTTACGCCACCCCTTTAGTATGGGGAACTATACCCATTATTTTGCTGTGCCTCTGTCGAGCAGTGACACTGAGGTAATTCCTGGGGTATATCTGCAATCTCCCATCCATTGGTCAAGATTTCTCTTGAACAAGGCCAGCGAGGTGCTCTGCCTCACATATACCGGGATTTTATTCCACAGCATAGGGAGTCTTTGGGTGATGAATCTATCCCTCCAGCACATCCTATTAATAGCCGTGTCGAGGTTTAAGTGTCCCACCCTTGTGGCTCTGACGGATCTAGATTTTTTGAGGTGAAGCATATTCATCAAATCTGGGTTTGACATGGCCTTGTATGTTAGGCAAAGGTCACCTCTGAGCAAGCGGTAAGCGACTGAATAGAGCTGGAGTTCTTTCAGTCGGGCAGCATAGGACAGATGTTTGAGACCCTTTATCCTTTTGGTGAGGAACTTTTGTGGCCTCTCCAGCTGCTGCAAGTGTCGGGTCAGATACATTCCGAATGGGGCATTGTACTCAATCATTGGTCTGATGAGTGATGAGTATAGGGAGACTATGACCTCCCTTGATCTAGATGAGAATCCTTCATGATAAGGTGGGCAATGTAGAAGGTCATCCTAACTACTTTAGCTACATGGGTGTCGAATGACAGACTACTATCAACCTGGGTCCCCAGGTCCCTGATAACTTCTTCTGTGCTCAGTGGATTGCCACCTATTTGGTAGCTAGTAACCTTGTTTTTCCCGAAGGGTATGACTATGCATTTTTTGGCATTTAACTTTAGGCCATGGCTCTGGCACCAGTTATCCATTTCTGTGAGACCCTTCTGAAGGATATCTGTGTCAGATGTGTTTTCTACTATGGCGCCAGTTTGCAGTCATCTGCAAACTTTGTCAGCCATAACCCTCCTGTGTTTGCTTGTACTGAAAAGTAGATGCCAAACAAGAGTGGGCCCAGGACTGAGCCCTGTGGTACACCACTTGTGACAGGCTTTGAGTCTGACATGGCGCCAGCAACTCTGACCCTGTGAGTTCTGTCACTCAGCCAGTTTGCAACCCATCTTGTGATGTACGGGTTAACATTTAAGCTGATGAGTTTTTCAATGATACCCGAGTGGGGTACTGTATCGAAGGCCTTCGCCAGATCGAGGTAGGCTGTATGGACTGCCTTTCCCTCATCAATGGCTTTGGTGACCGTTTCAAAAAAGTCAACCAAGTTTAGAAGGCATGATCTGCCTTTGACAAAGCCAAACTGGGATGGATCCAAAGTCTGCAAATTCCCTATGTCTTTATTTATGAGGTCCATTATGATCCTCTCCATGGCTTTGCAGATAAGGCTTGTCAAGCTAATGGGCCGCTAATTTCCAGGGTCGGTGGAGGCACCGCCTTTGTGAAGTGGGACCACAGTTGCAGTGCGCCACTCCCTGGGTACGTATCCAGCGGTAAGACTATGATTAAACAGCTGTCCTAGCTGTGGGTTTAATTCCTGAGTTCGTGGAGCACACAGCCGGGACACCATCAGGTCCCATGGATGCTGTGTTTTTTGCTTTGGAGAGCAGTTCTCACTTGGGCTGGAGATGTTTGGGGCTGCAATCACTTGGTATAGATATCTCTCCTTTGGGGAGGGGAGAAGTTTGCACTGAACCTGTCAGCCAGTATGTTGGCAATGTCTGTAGGATCAGTAATCTTCACATCATTTTGAACTAGTTCTGAGCATATCTGGGAGTTTCCTCCAGGTTTCTAACATAGCTAAAGAAGGCCTAATGATTGTCTTTGAGTCTTTAGCTATTTTTCTCTCAAAATTTGCTTTGGATGATTTTATGAGAGCTCTTAGTTTTTACTTATAGTGATCAAGGGTGTCTTACCTTTTAAGGATTTTGCTCTATCTTGTAGTAGCTTCCTCCTTTTGTTGTAGAGTTTGTTTATGGCTGGGGTCCACCAGACTGACGCGCTTGCCTTGGTACAAAGAGTCTTTGTTTTGTTGGGATTGCCTTATCCATGCAGTCCTGCAGCTGGGCTGAAGGCAGGCATTTTAAGTGATTCAGCTGCTTGAGTACTGTTTTCGCCGCTCGGGGGCCTTAAAGGAGACCACACTAGTCTTTAGAAGTGTGAAGTCGGCTTTTGAGAAGTTCTTTACTGTGGTCTTTTTTATTTCAGGTGGTGGGGGGATGAGGGCCTCCAGCAAGATTAGTTTGTGATCTGATCTCACCAGTGAGGGGTATACTTCCGTGTTGAACATTGTGCTCCCATGTTCGTGATGATGAGATCAAGTATGTTTTCTCCTCTTGTGGGATGGTGACTAGTTGTTCCATGGCATTTGAGTTTATGAATTCCAGGAACTTTTGGGCTAGGGTGTTTGGGCTTGAGTAGTGTTCCCAGTCTATATTAGGGTAATTGAAGTCACCTAGTATGATGGTGTTTGGTGATACATTTATCCCTCTAGTGTTTTCAGGAAGGCCATGTGAGGTTCCTGAGTTTGTGAGGGTGGCCTGTAACATGCTACAATTTGCAGAGCAGTCTTGCCTATGGTTAATTGCACCTGGATGGTCTCCGATGCATCGCGCGTTGCCACCAGTCTTGAGGTGTGGGTGTCCTTGATGAATATGGATACCCCTCCTTTCTGGTATTGTCCGGATTTTGGGGCCGAACGCATGATAAGAGGTAAAACCTGATAGTGCTGGGGTGCTCTCAGGAGCCTTGAACCAGGTTTCTGTCACTGCACAGACATCAATGTTCTCCATACTGAGAAGGGCCTCGAAAGTGTGCATTTTGAGATTTAGACTTCTGGCATTGAGCAGCATTACCCTTAGTTTTTTCCTTTTTGTGTTCTAGGTGGTAGGTTTAGAATTTGAGCCTGCCTAAAAAGGCACTATGGGGGTGGCAAGAGCCTTGCCAATATCCGATCCCAGGGTGACAGGTGCAAGCCGCCCATGGCAGCTGGTGGCTTGTCCAGCATGTCATCCCAGGCAGACAGACATTGATCCCCTTTGAATGACACCAGAGTTTAAGCCAATTGTTAAAGCTGATCATCTTATCTCTGTATTGTGGCATCATTCTTGGTGAAGGTAGGATACTGCTCAAGGTCAGGGTCATACCTGCCTGGGCTACATAATCAGAGAGCTCCTCAATGTCTCTTTTCATGTAGTCCAAGGAGGCACGCCTCAGGTTGTTTACACCAGCGTGGACAATGACTGAGTCGTGATTTGTACCTGCTGTTGAGAGACCTGAGTGCTTTGCTATGTGGCGGATTCTAGCGCCCAGGCAGCTTACTGTGACCTTCTCCTTACTCAGTCTGGTGAGCGCACGCCAGTGTGTCTGACTATGGAGTCACCAATGACTAGTGTGTCTGGCATTGTGTTTGGCCTTAAGGGCTGTGACTGTTTGACACTCTGACTGTGAGGTCTATGTGTTGCAGGTGTTGTGTTCTGAGGTGGTGGTTGTTTGGGTGTCTGCTTTGGTGGCCTCTGCTGTTTTGGTAGATTTTGATCAGAGCCGAGTATGTCTTTGTGTGTTTATGTATGATTTGAGGTTGTGATGGTACTATGTGAGACTGGGTCTATAGTGTGTGTGGTAACCTTCTCCTCCTGACTGGTCTTGCCAGTCCTATGTTGAGAGAGCTCAGCCTCCAGTTTGGCCGTATAGTTGCATCTCTCGCATGTATTTGTGTTTTGTGGGAGGAGGAGCTGTGTACATGAGGCAATTGTAACATTGCCTCACTATTCCCAGGTTCACCAGCTGAGCAGGAGAGGACACTAGCAACTGATCCCTCGACATGCTAGAAGGACTAGACAAAAAAAAATTTAAAAGAGATTCCGGGGGACGTGGGTGACCGAGAAATGGGGGTTTGCCTTTTTGGGGTGCTATCTATAAGAGTGCAAGCTCCTGCCACAAAGGCAACTGCAGCTCCTTAGTGATGTGCATAAAAGGAGCCAAAGTGAGGGAAGTATGTGCTACAGCAAGGGGCTTCAAAGGCAATGAAGGAGGAGAATAGGTAGGGGTCTTTGGAGAAGGGTGTTCACCTCCAAAGGAAGAATTGGTCCTGGAGGATTGGATACCTCTGGCCAAAAGCAATTGATCCACAAGACGCATCACATCATGTTCCGAGAGGCTTCTAGTGGATCTCATGAACATAGCTGAAGGGGAGTCAGGTCTATCCAAGGATGAAGAAAACTCAGTGCCCACAAAGGGGTCTTTGGATGGTGCTAAAATAGGCATCTGCACCGAGAACAACAGAGCCATTAAGGCTTGTACTACTGGCGTCTGCATCGAGGAGATCAGCGGTGTCGAAGATAAGGTCTGCACCGATGAGGTCGGTGCCGAAGTGGTAGTTGGCATTATGGTAGGTGCCGAAAGAGTCTATGTGGAAAACGAGGTGGTTGGTACTGAGAGGATAGTCGGTGCCATGTAAATTGTCGGAGCTGAAGCAGAAGAGGGTGTCGGAACAGTCATCAATGCCGAAAAGGTCTGCATCGAAGAAAATGTCGATGCCTGTAAGGAAGTCCGAACTGAGGGGCCTCGTCATTTCCAATGAGGTGTAGAGCACAATACTCGGGGCCGAAGTAATGGGTGGTGCCGAAGGCTAGGCACCAAAAGCTTCGGGGCTGAGGAAGTCAAATCCGAACTAGAAAGTTTGGCCTTCTTAGGTCTCGGTTCCTGATGGTCCCCAGCAGGAGACAATAGAAGAGACTTGGCCTTCTTGTGTTCATCTCTTTTCTTATGGGAACTAGGAGAGGTTGAAGTCTCCTACCCAGAAATAGCCTCTGAAAAGGAAGACTTAAGTAATCCCTTTAAGATCAGTTTATTTTTCCTTTCCACCAAAGTCCTGTTAGAAAAGTTTGCACAAATCCCGGAAGGCAGGTCAACAGTCAAGCAAGGCACACCCAAACAGTAAACAAATAATGCATGTGCATCCAAAATAGGCAATTTATGCCCACGATCCACACATCTTTTAAATCCCGGACCACCTTTTTTCTCTGCCATGACAGGAAGGAGGAATAAAGGAAAAGGAAGGAAGAAGGTACCAACAATAGTAAGAAAAATACCCAAAGGTAAAGCAAGGAAAGGTTTTACCAATGATGGTAAAGGAGTTACCTCACTGTAAGAAGAAAGAAGGGCTAGAAAAAAACAAAATAGAATCGCTAGATGCGATAGGGTAAGAGTTAACTATTTAACAAGATTTGAACTGAGAAGAACTGTAATAGGATTAGGTATTATCAAAGAAAGTTTTACTTAGCTCAAGAGAAGTGGCTTGACACGACTAAATGGCAACGGGGCAAACGAAATCTGAGGTAACAGAGAGAGGGGAATTGTGGGTAAGAGTTTAGCTCGAGAGTTTGTGGCTGTCGCGAGCTTGGAAGATGGAGGGCTCGGTTCTGAGTTCGGAACCGATAACCTAGGCATAAGGAAAGAACGAGGATTAACAATATCAGATTTATTGTTCTGTTAACATTTTAAGTTATTTGGAGTTGTCTAGCACTGATGTAGTGAAAAGAACAGGGTCTGAATCCTTTGACTAATATCTAACTACGTTTTGACTTTCATAAGTCACTTAATCAGACAGTGCTCCCAGGCTACACCAAATAAGGGACACTTTACTGATTGGTTTTACCTGGTTGATAAATATAGAAAATAATATATAAAATTTGTACTTTTTGGTCTCCATTATTTTCAGCTTTGTCCAGAATTCTTAAGCAAAGGACTTGAGAGATATATTAGGTTGTCCCTTGTAAATCTTGTGGCTTTTGGCAACTTCTGGACTACAGTCACTAAATGTGATTTTCAGATTTTGTATCCTCATAATGAAAATCTTGTTCTTCTATCAACTCTCTAAGTATGTAAGAGAAATATCTAAAAGCTGGTTCTGTGTTTGTTTCTTGTTTCTGATTCTTGAACTAAGTAGTTGAGAGACCAGAAGGGAGATGTACTGCATGGTTATGAAATCAACAAAATGGACATATATTAATGGAAGTTATTCATTCACTTGATCTCAAGCAAATATCTGAGGTGTGCAGTTGTCCAAGTGTCTGCAATTGATGTGTGTGTGGGTATCAAAGATCAAAGTATTAGCAATATAGTGGGAAGAATGAAGTAATGATATCTGAGATGGGGAGAAAGGCTAAAGCTGTTTGTCATGCACAATTTGTAAATACAGATGCTAGGAGAGAGAATATGAGAATAATTTATTTTGTTTGTGTGTGTATGTGGAAGAGTCCTGACCAAAATAAAATTACGACTGCTGTATTACTTTTTGTCATAAGTAGTTGAAAAGGAAGCGTATATGTTGTAACCAAGTGACTGTTCTGGCAAGCAAAGAGAGATTGGGGTATCAAAGACCTTTTATAAGTATAAAATACACAGTTTAACTGTGGTGTGTTGCACAGCGTGCAAGATAGTATAATATTCCAGATTTTGAGGATAACTACAGCCATACTTCACCTTTTTCTTTAATCCTTTTGCATGTTGATGTCACTGATGGTGTGGTATTCATGATGTTGCAAGCCTTCTCTCACCTGTACTGCTTAATTGCTTGACGTTGACTGGAGTTGCTTGCATTTGTTTTTTTGTTTTTATGGGGGTTTTTTGGTGGGGGGTGCGTGCTTGCCTATCTGAAGCCTTGGGCATTTGCAAGTTGAGTTGGTTCTTCTGGGAGTCTATAATGACTGAAGAATTGAGTATGTGATAAAACAAATTTGAAGTAACATTTTAACCATGCTATGAGCTCCTTCCTGGTAGTTAGTAAATATTCCACATTTTGCCCGACCATGCTATGAGCTCCCTCCTGGTAGTTAGTAAATGTTCCACATTTTGCCCGACCATGCTATGAGCTCCCTCCTGGTAGTTAGTAAATGTTCCACATTTTGCCCGACCATGCTATGAGCTCCCTCCTGGTAGTTAGTAAATGTTCCACATTTTGCCCAACCATGCTATGAGAGGATTTTGCTCTATCTTGTGCAGCTTCCTCCTTTTGTTGTAGAGTTTGTTTATGGCTGGGGTCCACCAGACTGGACGCTTGCCTTGCACAAAGAGTCTTTGTTTTTGCTTGGGATTGCCTGCACCATGCAGCCCTGCAGTGCCAGACTTCAGAGAGACAGACGAGTATTGTTATTTAGAAGATGGTGTTTGGTGATACATTTATCCCTCTAGTGTTTGTGAAGGCCATGAGGTTCCTGAGTTTGTGAGGGTGGCCTGCAATATACAATTTGCAGAGCAGTCTTGCCTATGGTTAATTGCACCTGGATGGTCTCCGATGCATCGTAAGGCTACACCAGTCTTGAGGTGTGGTGTCCTTTGATGAATATGGATACCCCTCCTTTTCTTGGTATTGTCCGGATTTTGGGGCCGGAACGCATGATAAGAGGTAAAACTCACAAAGGGGGTGTTTCAGGAGCCTTGAACCAGGCTTCTGTCACTGCACAGACATCAATGTTTCCATACTGGAGAAGGGCCTGAGTGCATTTTGAGATTTAGACTTCATTGAGCAGCATTACCCTTAGTTTTTTCCTTAGTGTTCTAGGTGGTAGGTTTAGAATTTGAGCCTGCCTAAAAAGGCACTATGTGGCAAGAGCCTTTGCCAATATCCGAACTTAGGTGACAGGTGCAGCCGTCCTTGCTAAGCAGCTGGCTTGTCCAGCATGTCATCCCAGATGACATTGATCCCTTTGAATGACACCAGAGTTTGCCAACTGTTGCTGATCATCTTATCTAAGTATGTAAGAGAAATATCTAAAAGCTGGTTCTGTGTTTGTTTCTTGTTTCTGATTCTTGAACTAAGTAGTTGAGAGAACAGAAGGGAGATGTACTGCATGGTTATGAAATCAACAAAATGGACATATATTAATGGAAGTTATTCATTCACTTGATCTCAAGCAAATATCTGAGGTGTGCAGTTGTCCAAGTGTCTGCAATTGATGTGTGTGTGGGTATCAAAGATCAAAGTATTAGCAATATAGTGGGAAGAATGAAGTAATGATATCTGAGATGGGGAGAAAGGCTAAAGCTGTTTGTCATGCACAATTTGAAAATACAGATGCTAGGAGAGAGAATATGAGAATAATTTATTTTTGTTTGTGTGTGTATGTGGAAGAGTCCTGGACCAAAATAAAATTACGACTGCTGTATTACTTTTTTGTCATAAGTAGTTGAAAAGGAAGCGTATATGTTGTAACCAAGTGACTGTTCTGGCAAGCAAAGAGAGATTGGGGGTATCAAAGACCTTTTTATAAGTATAAAATACACAGTTTAACTGTGGTGTGTTGCACAGCGTGCAAGATAGTATAATATTCCAGATTTTGAGGATAACTACAGCCATACTTCACCTTTTTCTTTAATCCTTTTGCATGTTGATGTCACTGATGGTGTGGTATTCATGATGTTGCAAGCCTTCTCTCACCTGTACTGCTTAATTGCTTGACGTTGACTGGAGTTGCTTGCATTTGTTTTTTTGTTTTTATGGGGTTTTTTTGGTGGGGGGTGCCTGCTTGCCTATCTGAAGCCTTGGGCATTTGCAAGTTGAGTTGGTTCTTCTGGGAGTCTATAATGACTGAAGAACTGAGTATGTGATAAAACAAATTTGAAGTAACATTTTAACCATGCTGCGAGCTCCCTCCTGGTAGTTAGTAAATATTCCACATTTTGCCCGACCATGCTGTGAGCTCCCTCCTGGTAGTTAGTAAATGTTCCACATTTTGCCCGACCATGCTGTGAGCTCCCTCCTGGTAGTTAGTAAATGTTCCACATTTTGCCCGACCATGCTGTGAGCTCCCTCCTGGTAGTTAGTAAATATTCCACATTTTGCCCGACCATGCTATGAGCTCTCTCCTGGTAATTAGTAAATGTTCCACATTTTGCCCGACCATGCTGTGAGCTCCCTCCTGGTAGTTAGTAAGTATTCCACATTTTGCCCGACCATGCTGTGAGCTCCCTCCTGGTAGTTAGTAAGTATTCCACATTTTGCCCCTTTGTTCCCCCTTATGAGAGATAGTATAATGCTCCATATTTTGAGGCTAGAAAGCTAAGTGTGGCTGCAGTTTCTTTAATTTTTTTGCTTGTTGGCATTATGGATATTATGATAATGTCAAACAATACAAGGCTGTCTGAAAATGAAGCCTCAGCTTAAGAATATGACAGCATGTAGTTTTAATTTTCAGTCATTAAAACTGCACATTCTTAAATTCTTATGCTGCGATTTGTTCGTAAACCATTACAATAAAATTGAGAATATTATATCTGCATCATTTATAATTCCGCACGCGTAAAAAGTATTTAAATCCTGGTACAGCGTTTTGTGACCGTACAGTTGTTTGAGTATGCTTACCATAACAGCAGATGTTCAGGTGATCACAGCTGCAAACTTTATACATTCTAACTGCTTTTTTAAGGGCATCTGTCTGACTCTCAGGAAAATTGCAGTCAGGAATATACACCTCCTGTAAAGCATATAGAACAGGAGGAATGGGTGTAGGATATGAAAATTCCTACTGTAACAACTCATAGTATTTTCTGAGGGACTGAGAAATCTCAGTGTTCTTCTACTGAAAACACTGGCACATTCTAGTAATAGTCTCAGACAAAGAGAAACCCCCACAGAGAGAACAGGAAATTGAGGTCTTCTTTGAGTCTGAATCAGAAATTTGAGGAGAAGACCCTGTATCCACCCATGCAGCTTCCCATTCACATCCAGAATCTTGAATTTCTTCAGGAAAAAAAGCATCCCTCTTTCTTTTACCAGTAGCTACTTTACAAGAAGGGTCATTAGCCTGAATTAAACCCTGTGCCAGGTGCAGTAAACTACTCCTACCAATGAAATTTGACTAGGAGTAGATACAGGCTTGTTTTTTTTCTGTTTCTTTTTGAAAGGACAAATGGGGCCAGTCTTTAAATGCAGTACCACTTTCCAGGAGGCCCCATTGTTGCTGATCTCACATGGGGAACTTCGTGTTGAACATTGTGCTCCCATGTTCGTGATGATGAGATCAAGTATGTTTTCTCCTCTTGTGGGGATGGTGACTAGTTGTTCCATGGCATTTGAGTTTATGAATTCCAGGAACTTTTGGGCTAGGGTGTTTGGGCTTGAGTAGTGTTCCCAGTCTATATTAGGGTAATTGAAGTCACCTAGTATGATGGTGTTTGGTGATACATTTATCCCTCTAGTGTTTTCAGGAAGGCCATGTGAGGTTCCTGAGTTTGTGAGGGTGGCCTGTAACATGCTACAATTTGCAGAGCAGTCTTGCCTATGGTTAATTGCACCTGGATGGTCTCCGATGCATCGTGCGTTGCCACCAGTCTTGAGGTGTGGGTGTCCTTGATGAATATGGATACCCCCCCTCCTTTCTTGGTATTGTCCGGATTTTGGGCCGGAACGCATGATAAGAGGTAAAACCTGATAGTGCTGGGGTGCTCTCAGGAGCCTTGAACCAGGTTTCTGTCACTGCACAGACATCAATGTTCTCCATACTGAGAAGGGCCTCGAGTAGCATTTTGAGATTTAGACTTCTGGCATTGAGCAGCATTACCCTTAGTTTTTTCCTTTCTTGTGTTCTAGGGTGGTAGGTTTAGAATTTGAGCCTTGCCTAAAAAGGCACTATGGGGTGGCAAGAGCCTTTGCCAATATCCGAATCCCAGGGTGACAGGTGCAAGCCGTCCCTAGCAGCGTGGCTTGTCCAGCATGTCATCCCAGGCAGACAGACATTGGATCCCCTTTGAATGACACCAGAGTTTAAGCCAATTGTTAAAGCTGATCATCTTATCTCTGTATTGTGGCATCATTCTTGGTGAAGGTAGGATACTGCTCAAGGTCAGGGTCATACCTGCCTGGGCTACATAATCAGAGAGCTCCTCAATGTCTCTTTTCATGTAGTCCAAGGAGGCGCTCAGGTTGTTTACACCAGCGTGGACAATGACTGAGTCGTATTTGTACCTGCTGTTGAGAGACCTGAGTGCTTGCGTTATGTGGCGGATTCTAGCGCCGACAGGCAGCTTACTGTGACCTTCTCCTTACTCAGTCTGGTGAGCGGACGCCAGTGTGTCTGACTATGGAGTCACCAATGACTAGTGTGTCTGGCATTGTGTTTGGCCTTAAGGGCTGTGACTGTTTGACACTCTGACTGTGAGGTCTATGTGTTGCAGGTGTTGTGTTCTGAGGTGGTGGTTGTTTGGGTGTCTGCTTTGGTGGCCTCTGCTGTTTTGGTAGATTTTTGATCAGAGCCGAGTATGTCTTTGTGTGTTTATGTGTATGATTTGAGGTTGTGATGGTACTATGTGAGACTGGGTCTATAGTGTGTGTGGTAACCTTCTCCTCCTGACTGGTCTTGCCAGTCCTATGTTGAGAGAGCTCAGCCTCCAGTTTGGCCTATAGTTGCATCTCTCGCATGTATTTGTGTTTTGTGGGAGGAGGAGAGGGTTGTCTGTGTACATGAGGCAATTGTAACATTGCCTCACTATTCCCAGGTTCACCAGCTGAGCAGGAGAGGACACTAGCAACTGATCCTCGACATGCTAGAAGGACTAGACAAAAAATTTAAAAGAGATTCCGGGGACGTGGTGACCGAGAAATGGGGTTTGCCTTTTGGGTGCTATCTATAAGAGTGCAAGCTCCTGCCACAAGCAACTGCAGCTCCTTAGTGATGTGCATAAAGGAGCCAAAGTGAGGGAAGTATGTGCTACAGCAAGGGGCTTCAAAGGCAATGAAGGAGGAGAATAGGTAGGGGTCTTTGGAGAAGGGTGTTCACCTCCAAAGGAAGAATTGGTCCTGGAGGATTGGATACCTCTGGCCAAAAGCAATGCTATGAGCTCCCTCCTGGTAGTTAGTAAATGTTCCACATTTTGCCCGACCATGCTGTGAGCTCCCTCCTGGTAGTTAGTAAGTATTCCACATTTTGCCCGTTAGTAAATGTTCCACATTTTGCCCAACCATGCTGTGAGCTCCCTCCTGGTAGTTAGTAAATGTTCCACATTTTGCCCCTTTGTTCCCCCTTATGAGAGATAGTATAATGCTCCATATTTTGAGGCTAGAAAGCTAAGTGTGGCTGCAGTTTCTTTAATTTTTTTGCTTGTTGGCATTATGGATATTATGATAATGTCAAACAATACAAGGCTGTCTGAAAATGAAGCCTCAGCTTAAGAATATGACAGCATGTAGTTTTAATTTTCAGTCATTAAAACTGCACATTCTTAAATTCTTATGCTGCGATTTGTTCGTAAACCATTACAATAAAATTGAGAATATTATATCTGCATCATTTATAATTCCGCACATGTAAAAAGTATTTAAATCCTGGTACAGCGTTTTGTGACCGTACAGTTGTTTGAGTATGCTTACCATAACAGCAGATGTTCAGGTGATCACAGCTGCAAACTTTATACATTCTAACTGCTTTTTTAAGGGCATCTGTCTGACTCTCAGGAAAATTGCAGTCAGGAATATACACATCCTGTAAAGCATATAGAACAGGAGGAATGGGTGTAGGATATGAAAATTCCTACTGTAACAACTCATAGTATTTTCTGAGGGACTGAGAAATCTCAGTGTTCTTCTAGTGAAAACACTGGCACTTTCTAGTAATAGTCTCAGACAAAGAGAAACCCCCACAGAGAGAACAGGAAATTGAGGTCTTCTTTGAGTCTGAATCAGAAATTTGAGAAGAAGACCCTGTATCCACCCATGCAGCTTCCCATTCACATCCAGAATCTTGAATTTCTTCAGGAAAAAAAGCATCCCTCTTTCTTTTACCAGTAGCTACTTTACAAGAAGGGCCATTAGCCTGAATTAAACCCTGAGCCAGGTGCAGTAAACTACTCCTACCAATGAAATTTGACTAGGAGTAGATACAGGCTTGTTTTTTTTTCTGTTTCTTTTTGAAAGGACAAATGGGGCCAGTCATGTTACTAATGCCAGTACCAGCTTTCCCAAGGAAGGGTACAGCATTCTGATCCAACAGGGGAAACCTTCCCTGTTCTCTCAACCAGGACCATCAAGAGTGGCTCTCCCTTGCCCACTGAAGGGACCCCAACAGCCACAGAGGACATTGCTAACCCCCAGTCCATAGTAGCTATAAGTGCTACATCAGATGGATCTGGGTAAAAGATGAGCAGTCCGAGGCACAGCAAATGGTCTCAGCACAGTCATCCACCTGCAAATGAGGTAAATTGCTTGTCTGCTCTGGTGGCAAAGGCTGTTTGCTTACATTTTTCTTTTATGTGGCTGGAAGAAGGACCCACCATGAGACTATTTGTTCCATGGTGAAGTTGAAAATAGTGCCTGTTTCCCAGGGAAGACAAGCAGCACATGCCAGTAAACACTACCAGTCAAAAAAAGTTACTTTTTGATAGAAAAACACAGTAGTAACAAGGTAGCCAGATTCGCAGCAAACCAAACCTATAAATCACGCCATTGCTTATCCCTTAAACAATTGGACTGGCTTGAATTCCCTCACTTGCTCCTACTTAATCAACTACAAATTATCTACTCCATCCTCTATCTACTATCTTTCTGTCCTAGCCTTCTTTCTATTATATCTAAATATTCCCCAACCAGGACACTACATAGCTCTGATCAAGACTTACTTCAGATCTATAAACCCAAAACCAAAACAGGATGTTTACTCTACAGCTATAACCCTGCTGCAAATTGGAACCAACTCTCCCAAGAAATTAGGTCCCTTGACCATACCAAGCATTTCAAGCTAGCCACTCGCAGCTACCTAATAAAAAAATTGTCATGTCACTGTAGTCATCCTCCCTGAAACTACCCTACTCCCTATTTCTTATACCTCCCCTGCTATTAGCCTGCATTTTCATATACCTCCATACCTCTCAAGCTAGAAACATCAAAAATCTGGACAAGGGCCATGAAAAATAAGTACAAATCTGTACGCTGATTAACATCTAATTTGCATACACAATTATGTAACCCCACCCACTTCAATGGAATTATGGGATACAAACTTTTGAACACAAACTGAAGAACAGACAACCAAAATACGCCACCAGAGTCCCCCTGCAGCCATTCCAATGTCCCATTACCTGGCTATTTCACCCCATTTACCATAAACACTAATGTGTGCACACTGATTTACTTCTACAATGATTATTTGGATTTTATTTTTACATTTTGCAGCACATCAATGCACAAACACTAAAAGGCATCTGATAAACAAAGCAATACTGTCTCACAATGAAAATAAACTTGACATTAAAACTTCTCTGCCCTTGAAACTCACATTAATTGAAACAGCATTGAAACCTGCACCACATCCAAAGAAAATGCATCTGGCCAGTGGTGGATAAAGATTACCTTTCTGCTGTTTTCACATCATTGGCCCCTTGCACATAAAACAAGAAACATACATGTGTTATTTTCTTTGATACACCTTCCTGACTGTATTAAGTTATATTCCTTGTATAATACAGCACACTTGTTAGACAGAGCACATGTTAAAGTTATTGTTTGAATGAACATTTTTCCAGTAGGATGTACTGTAGGCAATGAAAGAAAATGCATGAACCAATAATTATAAAACTGCCCAATTCAGAACATTTCCATCATAAAAGTCTACTTCCACACCCAAACTATAAACAGAATGACAGTAGTCTAAGCCATAGGCATATTGCACAACTTCTCACATTTATTTTCAATTTCAGGTTTTTTTTTGGGGGGGGGCAAAAGGTAAAAAACAGGGACACATTTTGAACATTGCTTGTATAATTTTGGAAAGTTGCTAGAATAAAATGTTATGTTACCACATGCATGTTACTGGCAAGTCTTGAACCCAGAACACTATACACTACAGTCAGTGCAACATACCACTATGCTAAATCAGCAGGTTAAATAATAGGAAGACAAACTTAATGGCTATCATTTCGTGAATTCAGTTCTCACTTCTCACCATAGTGGCCAACCTCTTAGCACAAAAAACCTGGACAAACAACAAAGTCAATAATGGGGGAAATAGTAATTACAACTGACTTCTCACTCACCATAGCTGTGAACAGTTAGCACAAAAAACAGGACAAACAACAAAGCCAATAATGGGGGAATACAAATTCTGTTGTCACCATAGCTCTCATCCCTTAGCAGAAAAAAAATTCTGGGCAAAGCTGAGAAATGGTGGTGGCTAGGGACTTTAGGCTCTTTTTTACCCTGAACCAAAGGTACAGGGTTTGAGCCTAAATACCTCTAGCCACCAGGTGTATTACATTGGGGGCATTTACACACACACACACACACACACACACACACACACACACACACACACACACACACACACACACACACACACACACACACACACACACACACACACACACACACACACACACCCTTACCGGCAGCATAAGCAGCAACAATATCTCTCGGCAAAGTCAGCACGGCAGCAAAGTCTCTCTCTCAGCAAAGCCAGCAGCAACAAAGTCCCTCTCTCAGCAAAGCCAGCATTTGTCTCACGGCAACAAAGTCAGTACAGCAGCGAGTTCAGTTCCTTTCAAATAGCAAAGCACTTCCCGCCTGCTCGCAGCAGCAAAGTCCCTTGCTCATTTCTGTCCAAAACGGCAGCAAAGCCAGCACTCTCGGCAGCAAGTTCAGTTCCTTTCAAATAGCAAAGCACTTCCCGCCTGCTTGCAGCCAGGCGGAAATGATGACATGAGCTCCTTGAGCTCAATTCTGACTGGCTGGTAGTGTTGTTAGAGCTGATGTCATCACGTACATAATGACATCAGCTCCGACAGCGCAAAAATTAAAAAAATAAAAAAAGCAAAGAAATCGGAAATGAAGGGGTGCCACTCAGGAATTGTGGCACCCCTTCATTTGACCCCCAAAACTTGGTAAAAACGGAGTAATTTGGGATGGTTGGGAGGTCTGTATACCTCCCCCTCTATCAGCCCTCTCTTTCTTATATTAACCACGTCTTCCTCTATATGTTTCCCTTCTATTCCTTCTTCCTCTCCTCCCCTATCTATCTTAATCAACTTCTACCCCTCTGTCCCACAGTATTAACGCCTCTTTCCCCTTGCTATTCCTTGTACTTATGCTGTATATAACCAATAATTGCACCTGAGTATTTTTTTTTTGTATTGAATTATTGTAAATGTCATTTTGATAAGTTTGTCTTACTGCAAATATGATTTCTTAACTGTTGTTTGTAAAATTTATAAACTCACAGTGAAGCTTTTCTCCTCGGGTCTCCACTGAAAACGAGCCAAAAGCTCAGTTGGACTAACCCGGTCAACAAAGGTAAAATAAATAATAAATAAATAAATACGTTTTTTTTTCCCAAAGTGAACTTATCTGTCCAGCAAAGTAACACCACAAGCAAACCACTGATCCTTGAAAGCCTCAGAGGGGCATAGTGTTCAGTGACAGTAAAGATCTGAAGGGCTTCACACTTAGCTCAAGCTTTCTGACAGTTTGACTGCATGGAAGGTGCCCCAAAGCTTTGGAAGGTGGTCAGCTGTTATATTCTTGGCAGGATATAATCAGTATAGCTAAGGCTACTGCAGCAGTGATCAATATGATGGACATCAGATATTCCCCTTTCAGTGCCACCCATACCTCTCAACTGTGCCTATTTTTCAAAATGTCCCTGATTTTGCTTCAAATGTTTGTCATGTCCCTCATAACATTTTTGATTTTCTGGTAAATCAGTCGTGATTACAGTCAGTCAGTAATTACATTCATTTCAGCTTTATACTTCTTGCTGTTCAAAAATGCATATTGATACAATCTTTTATGCTCACAAGTTTCTAAATACAATTATTGTCATGATCAATTTGTTTAGTTAAAATCCAATAAAAGCTTTTAAAAAATGCATACTGATGCAAATCATCATTTTATTAACTTTAAGTGAGTCAGAGCAGTCTTTAAATTTTTTTTCTTAAATTTTATTTCCTGCACCATTATTTTTGGCTTTGTCCAGAATTCTTGACCAAATAAGTTGAGAGGTAGGATGCTTCCCCAGAAACATTCAAATCTAAATTTTCTACTGTTATTTCATCAAATCAGACACAGAATACTAGGCAGTTCATGTTGCTGCATTGGTATACATATTGTCTTTATCAGAGCTTTTTTGTTTTGAAGTGGCTGGAAAACCAATATACTTGTTTGCAGTCTCAGTGGCTGAATAGGTAGTACACTCCCCTTTAGTACAGGAGGTTGTGAGTTCTGTTCTCACCTGGTACTTTATCAAATGCCAGCACAGCAGTGGAGCATAAGGGGGGTGTTGAATTTCTGAGTCTGCTGTCCTTCACATGAGACAAACTATCATTGTAATCCAGGAGCTGTTAACTGACCACTCTTGCTTCTACTTCAAAAAACTTTTAACAGTCGTATAAACTACTTTGCTATTCACAAGTGTCTCCAGTGGGAAGATGTTGATTTTATGTAGAACACTGACAAAATGTGCTGTATTTGTTTTAAAAATATTTTCCTTACTATGCAGCACAGACCAAAAGCATGACTTTCTGTTCTTAAATTTGGGCTCTTGTTTTTCTCATTTGCTGAGGCACAAATGACTTTGCGACATGTCCCCTCCTCTGTTGTGCCAACAGCTACCCTTGACTTGTTACACTGTATTATACTAACACTTAATCCAAAACATAATCCTTGAGCATGACAAATAAGTAGTTTTTCTGTGCTATAAACATTGCCAGTATTTATAAAATTACAATATTCACTTTTTTGGTAGGGAAATGATCTTTCATTTTTAACAGTGGATCATGGGTGAGTTGTTACCACGTGTTACGCATTCTATACTTTATCGGTGCAGTTTTTTTCCCACATGCTCTATAAGCCCTACCAGCTAGCTACTGTGCCCCAAGAAAAGGAACCTGGAGAAACCACTGAGGGTGGGAGGCTTACTCCTAAAGCTGTAAAATGATGCACCTCACTACAAATCTGCTTTTGTTTTATTTTATACACACACACACACACACACACACACACACACACACACACACACACACACACACACACACACATATACACACACACATACACACACACATCTATAGCTACTTAGTTAGCTACTTACTTTGCAGGACTCAGAATCCAGTGCTCATAAACAGTGATTGTTTTCCTGCTGCTTGGACTTAGCATCCAGGATTCCCAAAACCTATTCATAACAAAAGCTAACATTTGTAGTATTTGTAATAAAATCACTGAATTCCAAGCCTGGCTTTCTCTATACACCCTAGATATTGTTGTACTTACTGAAACATGGTACAAACCACATATATCTGATACTGAAATAACCCCCCCAGGGTGCAACATACTTAGAAATGACTGTTTGCACAAAAAAGGTGGTGGCATTGCACTAATCTACCATGACTCCTTAGTTATTTACACAATTTTCAAAACCTGTTCCAACCTTCAGTAACATAGAACTATTACCAGCAACACTCCATATTAACAAAAGAAAACAAATTTGTATTGTAGCACTATACATTTCCCCCAGGTCAAAATATACCCATTTTAGAAGATTCTCTCTCATGGGAAACCCAAAATATCTGAAATGAAACCATTATTTTAGGTGATACTAACATAAACTGGCAAACTTTCATCTCTAACTATCCCTGTAATAGTATAAACCTGAGTTTGTTTACCCAACTCATCACAAATCCCACACATGTAGTTGTTGTTGTGTCTTTCGGCTTTTCCCGGTTAGGGGTCGCCACAGCGGAACTCCGTTCCTCTAATGATTGGCAGTAGATTTTTACGTGCCGAGTTGCCAGCCCTGATGCACAACCTTCAACGAAGGTACGCCCATTCACACATGCCTCCACACAGAAGACGCTCTAGCTGAGAATCGAACAGGACAGCATCTTACTGTGAGGCGACAATGCTACCACAGCACCACCACCCACATGTAGTAAATAAACAAAATGAATCCACTCTTGATTAGATTCTCGTCTCACAACCTCATAAATACACTTGCACAGGAACCCTCCCAAGTATCTCTAGTGACCATGTACCAGCCTTCACTCACAGAACCCAAACAGCAAAAGCCCATCTGTACAAAACTTCTAGAAATCTTACCCATTTCAGTCAAAAGGTATTTATAGACATTTTAAAGGCCCAGAACTGGTAGCCAACTAAAATACTTCTGCTAGACAAAGCAGTAGAGTACTTCAATAACATCTTTTTAATACTCTCAACAGTCTTACCCCTATGAGAACAAAACAAATTAAGCATATCCATGCCCCTTGGCTTACAAAAAATACTAAACAGACTCTTATTGCTAAGGGCAGAGTATGGAATGAATGAAGTAAAAATGGAACCCCACAAAGTGAAATAAAATACAAACAACTCTGTAACACTGCTAAAAAGCTGGTCATTACTGACAAAAGAAACTACTTCTCCACTCAACTAGACTCCCAAATCAACAATCCACAAAAGTTCTGGAAACCTATTATCTCACTCCTTAACCCTGGAAACCAACAAAATCCTACACCATCCCCTAATAAAGACACTAGAAATTGCCCAGGCCTTTAACATCCACTTCATTGAAACCATTAAAAAACTTATCAATGACTGTTCTACTCAAACAAACTCTACCTCAAATCAGACAGCAACACAAACCCCCCCTCTCCCAAGTCAAACACAAGACCTCCCCCTTTAAATGACACCTCAGATAGCAGCTCAATCACTTGTACTTTTACTATACAACCTGTACCCACATCTCTAGTACATGAATTGTTAATTAACTAAAGCCATGCTCCCCCTCTGCCGACAGACTTCCAGCAGAATACTTAAAAATTCCTTCAAATGCTGTTGCATGTCCTGTTAGCATTCTCATCAATCGATCCATCTCTGAATCAAACATTTCACAACTTTGGAAAAAATCCATTATAACTCCGCTGCATAAAGGTGGTAATGCTAGTGACCTGTCTAATTACTGACCCATCTCTATACTCTCTCTGCTATCTAAAATTCTAGAAAAGTGTATACACACTCAACTGTTAAAATATCTCATCAACAATAGCTTACTTGTCCCCACTAAACATGGCTTCCGCCCTGCACACAGCACTACCACTGCCTTACTTTCATTTATCAACACTGTTAACAAAGCCTTAGATGCTTGTCTAATAACCTCTGTTATCTTACTGCATCTATCCAAGGCTTTCAATACAGTTTCACACCCAAAACTACTACTGCAACTACAGTCTTAACTTGCTCCCCATATTCGCTGGCTTGTTTCTCCAACTATCTTTCTGACAGGAAACAATCTGTCAAATGGCAGAACAAGCAATCTGAATATCTCCTAAACAATACAGGAGTTCCCCACGGATCCATTCTTGGGCCACTACTGTTTAACATTTTCATCAATAACGTCCACAAAGCTTCCTATTTAGTACTCTAATCCAATACGTAGATGATTCTGTAATAATCTCCTCTGCTAACAGCCTGACAGACCTTCAATATCTAACACAAAAAGCATTAACTTCTTTTGAATCCTGGCTAAATAATACCCAACTTCTACTCAACCCAAAAAAATGTAAACTCCTAATATTTTTATCCAAATCCTAAATCAAGACATCAAAATCATCTCACAAAATAATACCAAAATAGAACAAGCAAAATCATCAAAACGTCTGACAAACGAAAAGATGATAAACTCTTCTTCAATAATCACATTCATAATGTAATCAAGAAAACCCATTTCAAACTTGGTAAACTGTACAGGCATAAATATTTTATGACACACCCACCAAGTAAAAACTGGCCAACTCTTTTTTACTCCCTACCCTTCTTTATGGTAGCCCTATCTTTACCAACATACATACACCTCTTAAAAATAAATTACAGTCTGCTACTATAAAATAAAAATAATTGCCTGCAACATGCCAACTCAAACCCATCATTGTCTTGCCTTAAAAAGTATAAACTGGCTCAACTTCTCCCACTATCTACAATACACCCAACTAACACTTACCCACAAACTACTATATAACCACAACTTTTGCCCCTCTCTTCAGACCACTGAACATACATACATACACCCCTGCATGTAATCTTAGGTCTTCCAGAAAACAGCTCCTAAGCATATCCAAGCCCAACAAATGCACTGGACAAAGCCTCTATTCCTTCATCATTGCCAAAGCTTGGAATTCACTACCCTCTTCCATTACTCATATAGACTCCTTAAAAGCATTCAAAACTGTACTAAAATCCCATTACCTCAATAATCAAACATGCCCCTGTAACAACTCGCCTAAACCTCTTTAAATAGGTCACTGTCTCTATCACTAGTCTCCATCAAATAATGTCCTTTAACTCATACACCTTTCTCTTTGGTCCCTACATTTTTCTTTTACTATACCTCTAGAGCCTATTATTCTACATGCTACTTTACTCTGCTCTTGCAGCAGCTTTATGGACAAAAAAAAAGAGAGAGAGAGAGAGAGAGATGTGAATGTTTATACATGTCTGTACAAAACTGCTTATAGTTTCCATACTGTAACTACCTTAAATTTCTGTAAATAACTAGTAACTGATGACTGATGTAAAATTGTAACTGCAAGTGATGTTCCTTATACTCTGTATATAACTGCTCATATGATATGATGTTTTGTAACCTTTCTTGGAGCTTTTCTCCCAGGCCTCCACTGAAAATGTGTTTCCGACCCAATGGACTTTCCCCGGTTACCATATGTCAATAAATATATATATATATATATATATATATATATATATATATATATATATATATATATACACACACACACATATGACACACACAGAAACACACATATATTTATATATATATATAGATAGATAGATAGATAGATACACGTGTGTGGGTTGTACAAGGAGGTCAGTTCCATTGCAGAAACTTGTTTTGTTGACAGTATTGTTGAATATAATTTTGTTACTGTCTGTATTGGGAGATTGTGGTACAACACCACATAAATTTAATTCAGAATCAGTTAGGCTACATGCTTTCATCTAGTTACTTTAATTATGGCATGCTTCAGGAAATGTTTTGATGAAAATGTATCAAGGTTTTTTAATGTTACAAACTGAAATACAAGCAGCCAAGAATACTCATTTTCACCATGAGAATGATAGTTAAACTGAGAAAAGTGTGTTACAAATATCCATAACTGAAAGAAGAATATTTTACGGAACTTTAGTTTGTCATCAGATTTTGAATTGTACTGTACACCAGCTACCAGAATACATTCCCTTCCCTTTCAAAGTGCAGCCCCCCTTAACCTCAAAATGTCTTTGTTTCTGGGCAGTGTTCCTTTTCAATAGTGAAAGAAATGGCTTAAATGACAGGCTTAAGAAAACAAAACTAGCCATCCTGACATTCTGAAAAAAGGCTAACAAAACTGATACTTTTATAAAGTAAAAGCTGCATGGTCGTAGCTTTATTTTTAATTTAAATTCTAGCACAACTGAAGTGTATGTTGTAGTGTTCGTACACATGTGGATGTGATCTGTTTTATAGCCCATAGGTATTAGATTTAAAAGGGCGGCCATGGTGGTACAGTGGTTAGCATTGCCCACCTCACACCAAGAGGTTCTCCGGATTGATTCTTGGCTGGGGTGCCTTCTATGCGGAGTCTGCATGTCCTCCCTGTGATCGCGTGGGTTTCCTCCGGGTGCTCCGGTTTCCTCCCACATCCTAAAGACATGCAGTAGGTGGATTGTACACTCAAATTGGCCCTAGGTGTGAGTGTGTGCATGCATGTGCCTTCTGTGGAAGGTTGGGCGCCGGGCTGGCAACGCAACACTGTAACAAACTCCACTGCCAATCATGAGCGGCAGGTGATCCGCTGTGGCGACCCCTAACTGGGAAAAGCCAAAAGAAGAAGAAGGTATAAGATGTTAAGATTTGTGCTGGGTGTGACATTGTAGACAGGATTAGGAATAAGTATATTAGAGGGTCAGCCCAGGTTGGAAGGTTTGGAGACAAAGCCAGAGAGGCGAGATTGTGTTGGTTTGGACATCTGCTGAGGAAGGGATGCTGGGTATATTGGGAAAAGGATGCTAAGGATGAAGCTGCCAGGTAAGAGGAAAAGAGAAAGGCCTAAGATAAGGTTTATGGATGTGGTGAGAGAGGACCTGCAGGTGGTTGGTGTGACAGAGCAAGATGCAGAGGACAGGGAGAAATGGAAACAGATGATCCGCTGTAGCGACCCCTAATGGGAACAGCCAAAAGAAAAAAGAAAGGTATCAGATTTCTTCATTTAAGGGTATGAGGACATATGGTACAGATATACATAAGTATATTTTGGTAGCGAAAATTAAAAAAATACACAAAATTAAAAGCAAATACCTTCTTTAATAATCAGATGAAATAATTAGTACAGTAAGATCTGAATACTTACCTCCTCAGACTGTGTTTTCTTAGTCATCCTGCAAATTAAAAAAAAATGAAAATTGACAAGTTTACCTTGGAACAGAGCACATATCAAAACATTCAATATGAAGTGGTAGAACTGAGTTTTAAACTCTTACTGACTGTAAAGCAGTGCCATGGTGCAGTGGGCATATATAGTGTTTGAATGTATCTCAGCAGGATAAACAGTACTGAAAATGTAATATGAACAAACCTGTTAAACAAGTTCAGCCAGGACTACTTGATATAGGAGAATTATACAGCATCTGAGCATGCAGAAATAGTAACATTTTTTATTATTTATTTGTATGTTTACTTATTTATTTCACATTTGTTGACTGGGTTAGTCCGGCTGAGCTGTCGCCCTTTTTCAGCGAAGACCCAGGGAGAAAAGCTCTACAGATAACATATAAGAAAAATACAGTACAGTATTAAAAAAAGATTAGTACATAGCTACAGGTAATAACTAATAATGCAAAAGCACAAACGGTTATATACAAACTTGTAGTAGTTTTATCAAGAATACAGCCACTAAGGATGAAGCTACATAGGAAATATTGAATAAATATATTAGAGTAGACAATTAGCTTAGAAAGTCCAAGCTAGCAACAAGTAGGATTCACAATAATCATAATATATTTAGCAAGGAATGTACCTATTATTCATCTCAAATGTGGAAATATGTAATATAACTTTTTAAAGATAGACAGTAATAATGCAGATATAGATAATAGCAGTTCAGTGAGGCACAGAAACAAATTTGCTTCATCCATCTTGTGACGTTGAGGTCTTACTCTTTGCTTATGTTATCTTCTAACCAAAGCACATATTATTTCTGAATAAAGATATTGGTGGATTAAAGGCTGTGTGAGACTGCGAACATGTACACAAGACCAAAATTCGCATTTGTTTGAATTACGCCTTTCGCATACTCAAACAAGATTTTACAAGCTTCAGAATGTAACACTGCTGAGTTTTAACAGCTACAAATACAGAATAAGAAAATATGACAACGTACGTGCTGTGATTGCTAGTCTAATCATACTTACATGCTAGCCAGGAAACATTACAATATAATGTTAAAGAATTCTGAATATTGTAGAAAGGAGACAGCCTTTGGGCATCTCTCTGTGTCTCTCTCTCTCTCTCTCTCTCTCTCTCTCTCTCTCTCTCTCTCTCTCTCTCTGTCTCTCTCTCTCACATGTGCATAAGGTTTGCCCATCACAGTAGTATCTAGATACATATCAATTCAATTCCTCCTATCTGTTATATAGCCAGGGAGGTAACTACATGATCATTTGAAATGTTCATATTTAGTTTTAATAGTACTATGTAAGTAATAATGCTTTGCTTTTGTTATTAATCACTACATATACTGCAAATGTGCTACAAGTTGATATTAGTGGCCCATGAATCAAAGGCATTTTACTTTAGTACCATTTATTAAATAAATCCCACTCCATAAAGGTGGTAGCTCAATAGACATGTCCAACTATAGACCCATTGCCATTCTTTCCCCACTAGCCAAAATAATGGAGAAATGTGTACACAAGCAACTAATGCAATACCTTACACAGAATAACTTACTATCCAACTCCCACCATGGCTTCAGGCCATACCACAGCACCACCTCAGCCCTCCTTTCCTTTACTAATGCCATAAACAATAGCAGAAATGACAATAGGCTAACCTCCGCCCTCTTCCTTGACCTATCAAAAGCCTTTGACATGGTCAACCATGAACTTCTCATTCTTTCTCTAAAATCCATTTCCCTCAACACGCACACTATCCAGTAGTTCCAGTCCTACCTAACTGCTAGACAACAGGCAGTACTATGGCAGGGCAAACTCTCCAGTCAGCTACCCCTCACACTTGGTGTCCCTCAAGGCTCCATATTAGGCCCACTACTCTTCTCTATTTTTATCAATAATCTTCACACTGCTATCCCTAAAGCTACCTGTATTCAATATTCAGATGATTCCACTTTCATCTGTTCAGCCACCTCCCCATCCGAACTACAAATCTTAACCCAAAATACATTTAACATTATTGAGAACTGGCTCACCAACCACCGCCTACTACTGAACCCCAATAAAACTAAACTTCTACTCTTCACCCCCACTAGTAGATCTGACACACTTTCATTCTCTGTCACGTCTAACAATGGCACCACTATCTCCACAGATCAACACACTAAACTTCTAGGGGTTATCATAGACAATACTCTCAAATTTGACCTACAGGTCAACAAAACCATACAGACCATCAATAAGAAGCTTGGATCACTGTATAGAAACAAGACACTCTTAACCCCACTGGCTAGGACTGAAATTGCCCAATCACACCTGCTCTCTACTCTTTTATATGGCTCACCTGCACTCTCAAACCTCAATAAAACCGAACTAAGTAAGCTGTCCCATACCTACAACCATATTGCCAGATTCGCCACTGGCTCCACCTATAGAACCCATCACTGCAAGAACCTGAAACAATTAGAATGGCAAGAATGCCCAGCTTAATTCAATTCAGTCAACTCCTAATAGCGCACAAAGTTCTGTACCACCCTAAAGATATCCCCTTTCTTATAAATATTATTAAGCCATATAGCAACCTGAGATCCCTACGGTCAGGCAACAAATTACTGGTCCAAACCCACAAAGCTAATAACTCAGCTGGTGAATCCCTGTTCACCAACTTTGTTGGCAAAACCTGGAATGCCTTGCCAAACTATATAACCCTACAATCCTCCAAAAGTCTCTTCAAAAAAAACCTCAAACAGCATCTCAAACTGAACTGGCTATGCCCATGTACCAACACGGATTAAGTTATAAAACAATAGCATAATCAGTAATTATCATAACACCTAACTACATCACCATGCTATGTATCCAATCTTACTTGTAATTGCGTCTGTCCATGAGAACTGTGAGTCCCTACTAGGGACTAACTGTGAGTTACAATCTTACTCGTAATTGTATGTCCATGGGAACTGTGAGTACCTACTAGGGACTAACTATGAGTTACAATCTTACTTGTAATTGTGTCTGTTCATGAGAACTGTGAGTCCCTGCTAGGGACTAACTATGAGTTACAATCTTACTTGTAATTGCGTCTGTCCATGAGAACTGTGAGTCCCTACTAGGGACTAACTATGAGTTACAATCTTACTTGTAATTGTGTCTGTTCATGAGAACTGTGAGTCCCTGCTAGGGACTAACTATGAGTTACAATCTTACTTGTAATTGTGTCTGTTCATGAGAACTGTGAGTCCCTACTAGGGAACATTACTAAACCAATGTACATAAGATATATTACCACTTTGTTTTTATATATTCGAATTGTTTTCTAACTTCTTGTGTAACCTTTGTATGTCTGTCCATGAGAACTGTGAGTCCCTACTAGGGAACACTTCTAAACCAATGTACATAAGGTATATTACCACTTTTTTATATATTCTAATTGTTTTCTTACTTCTTGTGTAACCTTTTGTATATTTGACTATGTGGAGCTTTTCTCCCTGGGCCTCTGCTGAAAATGGACATGTATCCAGTCGGACTATCCCGGTAAACAAATGTAATATAAATAAAATAAAATAAATTAATTAATACATCAATGATGCTCAATTCGCTACTTTTTATTTTATTAAGAACTCCTCCCACTTTACAGTTTCAGTTTTGGGTGGGGGTGAGTTAATAATGTCATCAAAACACTACTAATCTTTGATTAATTAGCACGACGATCCCAAGAGGTGAATTCACCTCTGAAATTCAGTGCTGATTCAGCATTTGTGCCTTTGGACTATGGGAACCCAAATTATTATCAGTTTGTCTTCAAACCTGGTCCTGGTCATTCACCTCTGTCAGAGTGTGTATGGATCATTCACTCTTATTTGGATATGGGTCTGGTCATCTCTCCTTCCAGCAGAATGCCTCAAGTCAGCATCCCTTTGTGGTTATGGAACTGGTCACACATCCATTTTTAGGCATAGCACTGGTCATCTGGCTCCTTCTTCAAACTCACTCATTTTGTAGTTGGTATTATAAGTCTTAGTAAGTGATCACTTTGATGTCCTAATTTGCGTTCCCTATCCGGATATTATGTCATGTATCATTTGCATGTATCAGGTGCCCTATTCTTAAAACAATATGGTCTGATTTCCATTAGTCAGTCCTGTAAACACAAACCAGATGTCCCCTCCAAAGGAAAGTCTTTGTATGGCTTCCCATTCAAGTGACCAAATTGCTTGTTCTGTATTAATCATTAAGCATCTGGTTTCAATAGATGCAGTCTTAAATTCGACTTCCAATTTATAAGCAACATTTTTGGCAATGACTTAATGGTTGTATGCATTGTATTCTGACATTAAGCCAAGAGAACTGTATCTGTTATGAAGTGCAGTGTTTTTTTTTTCTTTGTTTCTTTCTTTACTGTGAGAACTCAGTTGTGCCTGCTTTCTTAAAAGTTTTGATAAATCTTTCTGGTAGTCCATTTGTAGCTGGATGACAGGGGAGGAGATATGACATATTTATGCTATCTAACATTAGATATTTTAAACTGTTCCAAAGTAAACCATGGGACACTGTCGCTAACACTATATTTAGACAGGATATTCCTCTGAAATAGCATTCTTCCTTTGGCATTTGACTACATGCAAACAACCTTTGACCATTTAAGGTGTGCATCCACAGCAATGAATAACTCAAGTTCATAAATGACCTTGCAAAATCAATACAAATATGCTGTAATGGATTTCACACTATTTCCAAGGGTGTGAGGATGCTTTAATTAAGGTCATTTGGACCCGTCAGTATCAAGTACAACATTTTCTAAATTTTAAGTCTGTTCATCAGTTCTGTGTCATTACACAAAATTATAAACCGCAGACTTCATTTTTCAGAGTCCCTAAGTGCATATCATGTATGGTAGCCAACATAACGCCACATCATTTAAGAGGAATTGTCACTTTAGAGCCACAGAAAATATTCATTTGCATTTGGACAACTATGCAAGATATGGAAAGAGCATGGAAAGAATGACAAAAATGTAAAACGCCGCAACATATTGAAAACTTCAGAATGATTCACAACAGTACCAAAAAAAATATTATAACAGCTTTCAGTAAAAACAACCCTAAAAAATCCTTGTCAGCCATTAAAGAAATCGTATATCCCAAACAAAAATTCAGCCCTAATCCCTCTCCCAATAACTCACAACAAAAAGCTGCAATAAAATTCAGCTCTTATTTCATAGATAGTATAGCATCCATAACAAGGACTACCCAACATCTAATTTCAACCCTGCTCAACAGCCATACATCACCACATTCACTTTCACCTTCATATCTGTGTCCACATCCTATATAAAACTACTCTTAAATTCAAACTATGCTCAACTTCAGCTGTTGACCTTTCAAGTGAGTACCATAAAATAGCAGCCAATAGCATTCTATTCTGATTTCCAAGATGGCTGCACACTGAGTAACAGCTTAATTTCAGCTCTCCCGGAGTAAAAACAGAAACTCAGAAGACAGAGGCAGTGAATTTGTCTTTTTGAGTAAATTTCAGTTACTGCCTAGTAAGTGCACTACCTGGATGCCAGCTAAGAAGAAATTTAGAGCACCTGAAAGAACATCAACCACAAAAGGTGAGGAAAAAACACTAGCTGGGAAGAATCCTGCAGCTGTTCAGTGAAAAGCAGTTAAAGCTCCAGCTTTGGTGCAAGACATGACTTCCGGTAATCTAGAGGAGAAATTAAGACAAATGTACTCAGAGCTGATTAAAATAAATGAAATACTGAAGGAGTATTTCAACTAAACTAACAAAAAACTGGAAAAAATGGAAGAAGCTTTAAAAGTATAGTCAGATGAGCTACTGCAATAATCAGAGGTCAAAATGAAGAAAAGGCTGGATGAATATGAGACTGCTCAAGAAGAGATGTTTCAAAAAATGGTAGAATTACAGGACAGAGCATGCAGGGAAAACCTGAGCTTTGCTGCTGTACCAGAGAAACTGGAATGTAGGTGTTCAAGTGTATTGACTGTTGCAGTCCTGACTTTGGGATTTCCTGCCGTGGAAGTCCTTGGACGGCCTGACTACCAGAGTAAAATTTTTCCATCCTCCTATAACAGGTGGACGCCCTTTCCTGACAACAAAATGCTAGGGTATAAGTGGAGTCTGACAACATCTTGACCTCAGTTGTTTTCTTGCCCCTCGGAGTTTGGAGCCCCCTAACAGGACCATAAGGTGAAGGTCAGATGGTTAGGGCAGGGATCCCTAGGCAGGCAAGAGTGAAAAGCAGGAGTCCTATGCAAAAAGGAAATAGTAGCAGAAAATAATGTCAGTCTACTCAGTAGGCTGGGGGGGGGGGGACTGCAACAGTGAATACACTCGAACATCTACATTTATGGTAAATATACACAATTCTGCTGTGTTCTTCGTGCTTTACTATTGCAGTCCTAACTTGTGGGATGATTCCCAAAGCTGAAAAGAATGGAGGATGATAAAGTAAGGTGAGGAGTGGAAGATTTGTAGGGTAATAAGAGGCAAACCCTGCTTTCGACAAGAAGGAGTTAGACAGTAGTAGTGCATGGAGAAAATATGCACTGAAGACCAGTTGGCAACCTCCAACCAAATCATGGTAGGTACATCCTTCAGGAAGGCAGTGGAAGACCTAGTTGCCTCAGTGGAGTGGATCCTTACAGTTTCTGGTCTGATCCTTCCAAGATGACTATAACAAAAAGGTGGTAAAGAGAGAGAGCCTTATGGAAATTGTCTGACAGCAGATCGGTTTTCCTTTAAGCCTGCTAGCAAAGGTCACAGACAGTTGGTCAGATATTGTGATGGGATTTGTTGCATCCATTTAGTAGCGTAGTTGTGTATGAATGTCTGAGAAATGCAGAATTCCTTCCCCCTGTATTGTGGGTTTGGAGAGAAGACAGGTAGATTTATTACTAGACAGATTTAAGGCTGTTATACATAGTCAAGCAGAAAGCTATAAATCAAAGTAGAAAGGGATGATGATGATGATGATGATGACACAGAGGAGACACTTAAGAAATAAGGTGAGAATGGGATTTTAGATGTAGACCTTTAAGGAGAATAACATTAACCATACAGAATATTATATTCATAAAGTAGCAGAAAGTATGCTAACAACTAACTCAATAAGGGACTGGAGAAAGGATATTCTGCCAATATGGATGACTGCAGTTAAGGTTACAGAGAATAGGCAAGAGGGGGCTAGAATTTACTGAAGAAAACTGGCAAAGGACCCAAGGTGTTGGGAGCAAATAATTAGAGAGGGAAAGATAACAGTATGGTTAGTGGCTAATAATAGATTTGTACTGCAGGTTAGCGATTGCCTTCACAATCAAAGACTGATGTCAGATTATAGCCAAAGAGAAAGGAATAGGGGGATTCTAAAAGAAACACCAGCACTGATAGAGTTTTTAGTGGAAACTGGAACAGATGCTGCTGCTAAAACAGAGATAATTAGTATAGCATATACATATTGCATGATAACTACAAGAATCAATCAGAGGAGATAATAAAGGATTGGGAAGAGAGACTGGATAAGCAATTCACAAACAATGGGAAGATATATGTATAGCTCAGAAATATGCAACAAAATCTAGAAGATTTGGGATTTTTGCTTGGAAGAGTTTGCATATGTATTTTTATACCCCAATCAGACTCCAAAGAATTGTTCTTCAGGTAGATAGCAAATGTTTGAGGTGTGATGGGGAAGAAAGAGGCAAATGGGAACGTATTTTTTGGGAGTATAATGAATTAGCAGACCTTAAAAATTCCTGTCAGAAATACTGAGTCAGCAAATTGGTGTAACTAAGGAAATTATTTTTTTTTAGCTGTAATACAGAATTGGAATTGCCTAGACATAATAAAGCCATGCTGAGTTTAATTCTGGTGGTGGACAAAAAAGCAATTACTAGAAAATGGAAATCAAAGTCTAAACCAACCATATACAAGTAAAGAATATAGTAACAGAGTTAAAACAGAGATAAAACAACTGGAAATAGGATCTTTAGAAATGGGTAGGAGCAAATTACATAGAAAAACAGGAATTGTGGAACAATACATGTAAAATAATGTTGGGCCTTACTACTTTACTAGTTCACAAGTGGTTTACCTAGCTCAGTCGCAACACTGCCCCTCATTTTATATGGGCAAAACCTCTTGTAGATTAAGGGACTGTGTTTATGAACCCAATTTGGACATTAGAAAAGAGAGAACCACCAACGCTTTGTTCAGACACATTAGTGTTAATCCTACACATACTTATGGGTTTATGGTTATTCAACAGGTTAAAAAGGATGCACAAGGGAAATCATTGATGAACATCTGACTCAACAAGAATTAAAGTGGTAAATCTGTTTGGATGCTATGTCTGCACCTGGTTTAAATGATGGGTGCTCACTTGCACCAGTTTTACAACTTAAGAATTATGTTATTTAGTGAAAGTCTTTTATACATACGCGGTGGTGGTGCTGTGGTAGTGTTGTCGCCTCACAGTAAGACGCTGTCCAGTTCGATTCTCAGCTAGTGTCTTCTGCGTGGAGACGTGTGAATGGGCGTATCTTCGTTGAAGGTTGTGCGTCAGGGCTGGCAACTCAGCACGTAAAAATCAACTGCCAATCATTAGCAGACAGGAGTTCCACTGTGGCGACCCCTAACCGGGAAAAGCCGAAAGACACAACAACAAAAAGTGAAAGTCTTTTATACAGTTATGTGATTCTCCTTTTATACAGTCATGTGATTTCTTTTTATACAGTCATGTGATTTTTAATTTGATTCTCATTGGTTGTAGTAGTATATTTAAATAGTTGTTTTGTGTTTTAACATTGTTCTGATGAAGTTTCTACCAGAGGAATGAAAGCGTTAAACTTTGTGTTTTGACTAAATAAATGAGTGGTTTCAAGCAGCAAGTGGTTTCCTTGTCGTGGTTAGGTATACCTTGCTGTAATATTAATAATGTATTTTTGCAAAATGAGTTTAACCCCTAATTTTCCAGACATGAGGGGGCTGTGATGTTACATCCCTGCCAGTTTAACAGATACTAGCTCCAATATCACTGTATATTAGAGTAAGGGGAACATTCTGAGGTACTGCAACCTCTGATTTAGTATATCCCTGGGGTTCATTAATGCCTACATTAAGTGTACACCATTCTGAGTGAACAGACAACACAAACATAACTCACACCTTCGTCCTCCTAATTTTAGTTTTTCTACTGATTTTCTTGCAGTCTTAAATATTGAAGGGGGATTCAGAAAGGTTACCACAAAGTGCAGACAACATTTGCACTTAATGTAATCTTTCTGAATGAAAAGAAAGCACAAAAAAATGTGGTGGGGATGTTCTTGAATACAAATCGTGTACATTTTATTTAACCATATTTATGCTTTCTGACTCACTGTAACGAGTCAACAGAAACTCGAGCTAATTATGTGTCCAAATGCAGGGTAATATATTTCCCACAAACAACTACAATGCATTTCAAGTAAAGCACTGAAAGTATTAAAAAAGTACAGTTGTGTACCTACCATAAATGTAGATGTTCGAGTGTATTCACTGTTGCAGTCATTACAATTGGGTTATCCTGCTGGCAGGCTACCCGCAGTTGGCCCGAGTTCCAAAGTCTAGGACTGGCGTCGGTTTGCTGTCACCTCCTCCCTGACATCAGTGCACCAGGGGTATAAAAGATGCAGCCAACGCCATTTTCTTCAGTTTTTCTTGCCCCAGATGTCAGGTGCCCCTAAAATGGTAGGCTAAATTATGCCAATAAGCATGCATACACAAAAAACAACTTTTCCTTCATCTACAAGCAACTACACCACAAAGGTTGTATAGAATAGAGAAGTACAGATAAGTCCCATTAAGGAAAAGGGGGATGGTGGGAGGGTAACCTGGACTGCAACAGTGAATACACTCGAACATCTACATTTATGGTAGGTACACAACTGTACTATGTTCATTGTGTTTCACTGTCGCAGTCATTACAATTGGGTTGAATCCCAAAGCTAAGGCTGGGAGGCTGGTGCTAAATAGGATTAGGAGAGGCTATCAGGCCCTGCAGAACTGCAGTGGCAAATCCTGTCCTGGTTTTAGAGTAGAGAGGTAAGTGATAGTGCTTTGTAAAAGTGTGCACTGAACTCCAAGTAGCAGCCTCTAAGATACCTTTGGTTGGTACTCCTCTGAGGAAAGCTGCTGAAGTGGCTGCTGCTCTTGTTGAATGTGGCCTAATGCCCTTAGACACTGATTTGCTATGCTGTGAATAGCAGAAACGAATGCAGTGGCCTATCCACTTTGAAATAGTCTGCTTTGAGATAGGCTTTCCTTGTGATCCTGCAGCATATGCCACTAGAAGTTGTTCAGTCTTTCTGAAAGCTTTGGTTCTGTCCAAGTAGAAGCGTAGCTGCCTGTGAATGTCCAAAGAATGCAGAAGTCTCTCACCCTTATTCTGTGAGTTTGGGTCAAAGGTAGCCACATAAATTGTTTGTTTAAGGGCCACACTGGACAGTACCTTAGGCATAAATGTAGGGTTCATCCTCAGAGAAACCCTGTCAGGGTGGAAAATGATAAAAGGTTCCACAGCCATGAGTGCCTGTAACTCTGAGACTCATCTAGTGGAGGTTATTGCTAGGAGCAGAGCTGTTTTCCAGGATGAGAATTTTATATCAGCTGCAGAGGCTGGCTCAAACGGAGGTAGTGTGAGTTTTTCCAAGACATAGTTGAGGTCCCATGCAGGTATTGGTGCTCTCCTTGGAGGTCTTATGTTTTTGGCCCCTCTGAGGTACTGCCTTAGTAATGGATGAGAAAAAATAGGTGGTTCTGTATTGTAATGAGCTGAAATGGCAGAGGCATGAATTTTAATTGATGAAAAGGAAAGGCCTTTATCCAGCATCTCAGTTAAGTATTGCAAAATCTGAGGAATATTTGGAACAATCGTGTCAATACCTTGTGCCTCGTTCCAAGCAGAGAATCTCTTCCATTTTTCTGCATAAGATTTTCTGGTGCTAGGCCTCCTGGCCTCCAAAATAACATCCATCACTGCTTTAGAGAGAGGTGTGTCTTGAATGGCTACATTATCCGCCATGCAGCCAGGTTTAAGGTCCTGAGTTGGCTGTGCAGTATCTGACTGTCTTGTTGGGTCAATAAGTGAGGAATTTGAGGTAATGTCCAAGCTGGGAATTGAGACAAGCTCTTTAAGATTGGGTACCAGTGCTGGCGGGGCCAGTCTGGGGCAATCAGTATCATTTTTGGCTTCTCTTGTCTGACCTTGAGGAGTACCTTGGGGAGGAGAGGCAGAGGAGGAAAGGCATATACTGTTAGGTTTTTCTAGCTGAAAGATAGAGCATCCACTTTCCATGCTTGCTTGTGAAAAGTCCTTGCGCAGAATCTCTGTAGTTGGCAGTTGAGAGGGGAGTCAAATAGGTCTATGTCCGGGCATCCCCAGTTCCTTGTTATCATGCTGAAGACTTGTGGATCCAATTTCCACTCATGGGGATCCATTAGGTTTCTGCTTAGTTCATCTGCCAGAGTATTTATCCTTCCTGGCAGGAATTGTGCTTGCAGATGTACTTGGTAAGTCAATGCTGTGTCCCACAAGTTCATGGCTAGTCTGCAGAGGGGGTAGGAATGTGTGCCCCCTGCTTGTTTATGTACCACATGACTGTAGTATTGTCCGTCTTTATCAGTAGTTGTCCTGGATGAAGTAGATCCTTGAAGGCTGTCAGGGCATTCTGAACAGCTAGCACCTCTTTTTGATTGATATATAGATGCATTTGACTTGCGGACCATGTGCCCTGAATACATCTTCCTGCCATTTGGGCCCCCCAGGCATAATCTGATGCATCTGTTGTCAATGTCTGCCTGGCTGTGAGTAAGGTGAATGGCTGTCCCGTGTTGTGGTGACAGGCTTTTGCCCACCATCGAAACTCCTGTTGCAGGCAGGGAATGAGGGTAATTATTGTTTCCAGGCTGTGGCAATGTTGAGTCCAAACACTTTTTAGATACCATTGAAGTTTCCTCATATGCAGTCTTGCATATGGAATTAGCAGAATGCAGGATGCCATGAAGCCCAAAGCCTGCAGAATTTTTCTTGCAGATAACTGGGTCTTTGTTGCCAACATTTTGAAATAAGTAGTGAGTTGTCTGTGTTTGTCTGGAGTGAGATAAGCCATCCGGGCAGTTGTATTTAAGCTTGCACCCAGGAATATTATCTCTTCAGAGGGTACGAGTTTTGATTTCTTTTCGTTTACTGTGTACCCTAGACCTGTTAGTAATCTTTTTACAAACACCAGATGCTGTAGTAGAATGTCCTTGTTCTCTGCTTGAATAAGGCAGTCGTCCAAGTAAGGATATATTTGTATTCCTCTTTGTCTGCAAAATGCAATTACTGGTGCCAGGCATTTTGTGAAGACCCTGGGCATAGTAGATAAGCCAAAGGGCAGTGCAGAGAATTGGTAGTGCATTGAGCCAGCTATAAATCTGCGGTATCTTCTGCATGATTGTTTGATTGGGACATGCAGGTATGCCTCTTTTAGGTCTAAAGTCACAAGCCAAGCCTTCTTGCCCAGCATGGGCAGAAGCTGCTGCAGAGTTAACATTTTGAATTTTGGAATATCCAGGAATGTGTTAAGGATAGAGAGGTCCAGTATTGGTCTCCAGGCTTTGTCCTTTCTGGGCACCAAGAATAGCCTTGAGTAAAATCCTAGTCCCTGCTCTTGCTGTGGTACTTGCTGAATGGCTCTCATGTCTATGAGGGATGAAACTTGTTTTTGTGCCTCTACCCATTGATTGCGTGGCAGGTCTGGCATACCATTTGGCCTTGGCAGGGTGTGGAAGTGGAACCTGTAGCCTTGTGATACGATATTTAAGACCCATTTATCCTGGGTGATCATGTGCCAATTTTGTGAAAAAAGTGCTAGTTTTCCCCCCAAAGGAGCTGCCAGAAGATAAGTGTTTGGTGCTGGCAAGGGAAAGTCACTGAGACTGTTTCCTGTATGGCTGTGATTTTTCCTCTCCACTTTTGGAGGTAGAAGCACCCCATTGTTTAGGCCTGTATGAGCCTTGGGGCTGTGATCTGCCTCTGGAGTGTCTGTGTCTGCCTCTTTGTGGCCTGTCTGACACTGGAAAGGACCAATTATTTGTAGGCCAGTTCCTGCTAAATCTGGGAGGCTGTACCTGTAAGAAATCCTTGACTGTTTGCATAGATTTAGCTTTGTCCTCCATTTTCTTCAACACCTCTTCTGCTTTAACACCAAACAAGGCATCATGCTGTAATGGAGCATATAATAGTTTTGCTTTGACATGATCGGGCAGATTCTGTTCTTTTAACCAAGCATGCCTCCTAATGACAGAAACTGTAACTGCGGCCCTGAAGGAGGCCTCTAGAGAATCAAAACCACATTGCAAAGTATGCTTTCCAACTTGTTCAGCTGCATGCAATAAATCCTGCATTTCTTTGTTTTCTGCACATTCTGAATTTGTCAACATTTTCTGTTTAAGCAGTGACATAAGATATTGCTGATATTTAAGCATATGAAACTGACAATTTAAAGCTCTTACAGCCAAGGTAGCAGAAGTATAAATCTTTTTCCCCCCTCTGTCCAGGGCCCTTGAATCCCTATCAGAGGGGATAGTTTTTTTTTGCAGTGGAAGCTTTGACCCCTTTGGGACCCTGAGAGATAGTTTCTGGGTCAGCAGCAGGGTTTTTATAAAAAAATGTATGTGAATCAGGAACCCTGTAATATCTGTCTGGCTTAACAGGAGCTGGTGGTAAAGAGTCAGGAGACAGACTGGACTCTGAAAATACATCATCTACAATGTCTAAAACAGGAGGAATAGCAAGGGGCCAGTGCTGAGGTAATAAAAGGAAGTCTCTGAACCTTTTCTTGGATTCTGAGTAATCTTGGCTCTCCCAGTGGAAATGCTCCCTCATAGTATGCAGGGTCTCCCCAAAAGAATAATCCTCAGGAGGAGAGGCTGAAGGGATAGATTCTTCAGCATCAGAATCCTCATAGGGAGGAAGAGTATATTCCTGCTCAGAAGAGGAATCACAGGAAATGGAAACCAGATCTGAAGATTCATATTCTATATCTTGCCTAGGCCTCTTATCAGGAGGGGGATGGGAACCCCTGATCAAAGTAATTAGGTCTTCGGCCATTTTAAGCATCTGTTTTTTAGGCATGGAGGCCTGTCCAGGAGAATGTTGTACTTGTTTCTTTGTCTTTAGAGCTGCTTTAGTCTTTGCCTTTGAAGCTGAAGTTGGTTTTACATATAACTGTGTAGGCCTGAAAACACCCTCAGAAGCCAGTGCCTCCTCAGCGGCTCCGGACCCATCTGAGGGAATAGTTTCCGAGTGTCCAATACCTTGAGTATCCAGTGGCCTAGTCAGCTCCATGTGGGAGTCGGAAGCGGCCTGTGGCTCTGAGGTAGTGGGCATCAGGGGCTGTGAAAGCGCCTCACTGAGAACCGGCGAACTGGAGACAGGCCTAGAGGAAGCCTCATCGTTGGTTTTGGACCTCAGATGCCTGTCCTTTTCTTTGCATTTTTTATAAACTCTGGTAGTCAGCTGTTCCGATGGCATTATACAATTGAATCTTCTGCCAAAGTAATGAAATGCAAAATCGTACCGACGCTTAATAGTGCGTTGGTTAAATCTAGCACAAAACCAACAACTAGCAATGTCGTGGTCAGGGCCTAGGCAAGGAATACAGTAAGAATGAAAATTCTTATGAGGTATTTGCTTCCCACAAGAAATACAATTATTAACTTTTTCTGACATCGGTCTGGAGCAAGAAAAAAGTTTCCCCAACGGGGTACTTAGCTTTAATGAAGACTTTGGATCTGAAATTCGAATTTGAAAATCTCAGGATTCGGCCGACCGGCACTTGTGAACTGCTTTTGCTTCAGGCACCACGCGGCAAGAAAGACTGAAGAAAATGGCGTCAGCTGCATCTTTTATACCCCTGGCACACTGAAGTCAGGGAGGAGATGACAGCAAACCGACGCCGGACCTAGACTTTGGAACTCGGGCCAACTGCGGGTAGCCTGCCAGCAGGATAACCCAATTGTAATGACTGCAACAGTGAAACACGATGAACATCTCTGATATCTGAACACACAGAAAATTAACAGCTAGTGTCTTCTCAAGATACAAAAGAGAATGCAGTTAAGCTATATTTAAGTTTATTAGTACTGATGCATTTGGATTACCATTATCTAGGAATTTAGTCATCATGTAAAAATGTGTACAGCAGAGGTTCTGGAAATGAGTTTCTTTACATTCAGGCCTGAATTAGATGCCATCAGTGAACTATTTATTTTATTCTGACCTCTCGACCAGTGCTCTGACCATTAGCTGCTATCCAGTAGACTAGAGAATCTAACAGTTGGGGGGCTGCAGTACCAGCCCAGTAACATATGCTTGAGCCATGCAGGAGCCGGTTCTAACTGTAGTGCTGTGCATTGCTTGTCAGAGCTGGCCAAACAATGGGCTTCAGCTCTAGACTGCTCCTCCTCCCACCTACCAAATGTAATTTGAATTTTCAGAACATGAAAATCATGATTTTGAAGTCCAGTTACCACAGATTTGAAAGCAAATTTGGTATCTTAGTTATACATTGTCTTATATTTTTTTCTTTGCATTACTCACCTTGTGTGTTTATTACTCAGAATGGTGACTTGTATCAAAGGAAAACAGCTGTATTGTTTCCTGACCATTACCTCACATTGTTACTGTGGTGATCCTTATGATGACACAGTTAAAGGTAGGATATCTGGTATAAGCAAGCAAAAAGACCAGGTAAATACTAAAAGGATAATGATTATTTTATACATCCTTTTGTGTTACCAACCTCATATATGTTTTATGATTGAGAATTATATGAGGTTGACTCAAAGTGCCTAATTAAATAAAGAGATACAGTTATGAAAACATAGCAATGGATCCCTCTATTTCCTAAACACATGGAAACACAAACACACACCCACACCCCTAAAGCAGCTTATGCCCCATTAGGTCATATTAAAGGGCTGTAACTGCCCCGAAGCAGAGACATGCACTATTAAGTCATGTTAAAGGGCTGTTACTGCCCCAAAGCAGGGATATGCACCATTAAATCATATGTTAAAGGGCTGTAATTGCCCTGAAACAGGAATATGCACAGCAGCAACAGCTTTTCAAACATATTAATAGCTAAGGCTACTTTTCAACCAACAACACATCTTTAGGAATTCCTTTAGCACCATGACAGCCTTATTTTTGGCTACTGATGCTGTCTATGGCATCACCAGTGATGACCTTATTACAACCAGTGTATTTGCCTACTGATACTATCTATGACATCATCAATGATGGCCTTATTACAGACAGTGTATTTGTAGATATGATGATGAAGGCCTTCAAAACAAGCTGCCACAACCTCCCAATAAACAAACTCAAAAAGCTAAATGTTGGAAGCAACACAATTATATGGTTCCAAAACTACCTCCAAAACAGAACCTTTCAAATTTATGTCAACACTTCTCTCTCAGATAATGGAATCCTCAACACAACAGTCCGCCAACGGTTAGTGTTAAGGCCATTACTCTTTTATCTCTGTCTTTATCAATGGTATCACCTTTGACCTACCTAATCTTACTATCGTAATGTACACAGATAACACTCTGTTGCTTGAAGGAAACAAAACTTCTATTGTCCATTCAAATTTACAAACTAATTTTTTACTGCTGTAAAAATGGTTCTATAGCCCTAGACTCATAACTAATAGCAAGAAAAACACTGTAATTACTTTTTCTGCAAGAAACTGAATAGCTTGCTATGTTTACTCCTTAAAGAAACTGAAGGAAACATCATCCCAAATGTGTCAGAACAAAAATATCTAGGAATTACTCTAGATCACTGTTTTACCTGCACATGCTGAAATCATCACATCCAAATTACTTAAAAAGCTCAAACTATGTTACAGAATCACCCATCTCCTTTCCCCTGGAGGTCATTTAGCCATTACCAAAAATGTTCTCATTCCTAAACTTGAATATGGTATTCTTCTATCATAGCTCAACTTAGCCAATAATACTTAAATATTACATTCAGTTGAAACTAAAATATGCATATTTGCTTTATTTGCTGAGCAAAGAAGACATTGTTGTGACATTCTTGATGACTGTAACTAGTTACCTAGATTTTCTGATGGTCAAGATACTTCCCATTGGCTACTGCCCCCATCTAAAGAGAAAACTTCTTCTAATAGAAGAAATCTACAGTCTCAGAAATATCCAAAAGTATATTCTCTTACTAAACAAACCTAAGTTCAAACTAGCCATAGGTGAAAAAGCTTCCTCTATGGAATAATCTACCAAATTAGATCAGAAATAATCCTGGAAAAAAAACTTGAAAGAATTCCAGCAAAATTAATCCAAATGCACATGCTTCAGGGATGCAGTTTAATTCCACACATTGTACAATGCATTATATTATCAATACATTGCTAAACGAAATATCTTGCATCCTTCTGGTTGAAGGCCCTGAGCTCAGAAAAGTAGTATGCAGGGACAATGGCTGTTTTCTGCAAGCTTCCACACCCACTGTTTAAGATTTCCCCATAATAATAATGCCCCATGTGTGCAGTGTCCTTGCAGCCTAGGACCCCAGAGTCAATGGGACTCAAGTTGGCAGTGGGATATTCCAAGTTTTCCTCTAAACAGAGGAGCACCCCATGAGTGCTTAGTTTCTACTCATCCAGATTTTCAGCAATTAGGTCTCATAGGTTCATAGGTAGGTACTAGGCTATTGGCCCAAGGTCCTAAGTAAGCCTAGCCAACAAGGTTCCCTGGCTTATGCCACCCAAGAAAGTTAATTTCCTGTGCCCCTTTCGAGCAGAGCCACAGAAGTGATCCCCAAGGTGTATTTCCTATTTCCCATCCACTCATCAAGATTTTTCTTGAAGAGTGCTAATGAGGAACTTTGCTTGACATAGATGGGTAGCTTGTTCCAGAGTATAGGAAGTCTCTGGGACAGGAATCTATCCCTCCAGCATGTCCTGTTTATTGTGGTGACAAGGTTTAGGTCCCTAGAGCATGTAGCTTGGAGGAATTGGGATTTCTTTAGGTGTAGCATGTCCAACAGATCTGGGTTTAACATAGCTTTATATGTTATGCCGATATCTCCTCGGAGCAGGCGAGATGCTACAGAGTAAAGCTGGAGTTTTTTGAGACGGTCAGTGTAGGGCATCTGTTTGAGGGCAGTAATCCTCTTTGTGAGATACTTCTGTGGCCTTTCCAGCTGCTGCAGATGTCTTGTGAGGTACATTCCAAAGGGGTGTTCTACTCTATAATGGGTCTAATGAGTGCCGAGTAGAAGGGAACAATGACCTCTTTTTTTCTGGATGAGAACCCTTTTGTGATGAGGTCTGCCACATAGAAGGATTTCCTGACTACTGTGGCGATATGATTATCAAAGGAGAGACTACTGTCCACCTGGGTCCCAAGGTCTCTTATCACACATTCAGCATTAAGTAGACTGCTGTTTATGTGGTAGTTCATGGGTACAGAGTTTTTATCAAAGGGGATGACAATGCACTTTTTGGCATTGAGCTTGAGGCCATGCCTCTGACACCAGGTATCTGTCTCAGTGAGGCTCTTCTAGTTTGCAGTCATCTGTGAACTTAGTTTACCAGAGGCCTTCTGTGTTAGCCTGTACTCATTCACAAACCACAGTCATTAGCGACACTTTCTCTATGCTTCTACACATGTGGGGCAGCTAAAGTATCTTCATTACTTGCTTAATTTATTTAACTGTACTACATTCACAATGAGACTTAAAGTTCACAATGAATTCCTTACGTCTAAATCATCCATCGAAGGTGGAGTTGGTTTCTCTTTAACTTTGTCCATCATCTGCAAAAGAGAATAAGATGGAATCCGATATGAACATTTTGCTGTGCATGCCCTATCTTAAAGAAAACAGTCAAGGTGAAATCTTTAATTCAGAGTGTAGTTAACCAGTTAGCTCATTTCTATTGTGGAACACACATTTCAATTCTGCTGAAACAAGTACACTGTGAAGAAATTTTGAAATTTATAAAATGACTGACACCGAGGTGTCACCTGTTACCGTAATGACTATAAACAGATTGCAATGTACATTATTTCCTTCTGACAGCAAGTTGAGAGATGTTGCATATAACTAGTCACATTTTGTAGAATCAGAATTTGTACCATGCTGCTTTCACAATCATAAATGGCAAGGTATAGCAAGCTTTACACATAGTCTGTAGTGACATCTAGTGGGCTGCTACATGCCTATCATCTCAGTTAGTACCGTTGTCTCTCTTGTCAGAACAGACGACTTGACTATGCTGTCTTATATTAGCAAAGTGTTACTTGGCAGAACAGCATCACAGAATGTATTTGGTGAAAATATCTGTGGTTCTTTAATGAAAAGATATGTTTGCTAATAATGGCCCTAAAAAGTTAGGTAATTTTTTGAAGTTTTATATCAGCTGTATATATTATACTACATAGGTTCATAGGTGTGTACTACAGTAAGAGCCTCTAGTGCTCTTATAAGTCTAATTTTGCAACTCAAATATAACCCAAATTTGATTTATACAGGGTGTGATTTACTGATTGCCTATGACCATCAGAGACATCGGCGCCACACAGATATGTTTCTCTAAGAATTCTCATTCTCTGCAACAGGCTCCCTATCCCTATTTAAGTGCAACTTGGAACAATGGATGAGTAATCAGAAATTCACTACTGGCCTGGTGCCCATATCTCTGATGGACAGAGGCAGTAAGTAACTTCTGCTCAGCAGACTTCCCCCAATTCTTTTTTGTGTAACATACAATCACTTTTACTATAAAATGCATCTCCCTTAGTCAAGATGTAAAACATTATGATTACATCATATAAACCTTAGTAACATCATATACCTAAAATTGATATACAAAACAGGAAAAGTAATTATTTTGTCATGCACCCCCTAATGTGGGAATTCAGTTCACATACCTCCAATTTGTACATACACTACCTGGGGGGGCACACAAATTTAGTAAAAAGGGAAAATGTAAACAAAACAAGAAACTCACCTTTTTATTTTCCCAGTTTTCCCAAACGTATGTGACCTCACAAACACAGCAGCACACATAAGATAAAATGTGTTCTGATGTACTAACATGTTGACAGCATGCAGAGGTGACTAAACAGTAATGATAGTTTGTGAGCCAACTAAGGAGTACATGAGCAGCAGTAGTGTTCCCAATAATCTCAGTCGCTGCATGATAGTTTGTACTTATTGTGATGACCTTCCACTGGACCAGTAATCAAGGAGCCTCAGTCCTCACCACTGTCACCTGTGGGGGAGTGGGCATTCACTGGGAGGATAACAGGTACATACACAGTATTTCCAGATGCAGCTCTCTGTATCAAGTGCAATTTCCCTTAAGAGCACACAGAGACCACAGTCAGTCCAGGGCTGGTTTTCCCTCTTCCTTCAGATCTCCAATAAGACTCACCATTGACACAGCTATAGAGTTGAGATCTCAGCTGAGTGACCAAGCCAATACCTCCAGCACCCTCTCTGTCCAACCAGTGCTTCATGATCCTGCCCAAGTAGCTCACACACACACACACACACACACTCTTTGAGGTTTGATTTACACACACACACACATACATACACACACACACACACACACACACACACACACACACACACACACACACACCTGGGAAAGGCTGGCACAAGTTTACTAGCTATGCCCCCTTTTGCACAGACTACAAGGTAGTTACCACTGCCACCAGTCACTCTTTATCAGCTACTTTAGGACCCCTTAACAAAGGGTGTCCAATTTTGCTGTGTAATATTAATACTAATACAAACTGTAGTTTGACCAAGAGCAAGCCTATTAGGAACAGCCTACACAATGTCACCAAATAAATACGCAAGTACTCTCAAAACCTTAAATATCTCTACACAGATCAGCCACAATGAAAGGTTTAAATATATTTAATAATAAATAAAAGAACAAGATAATAGTAAATATGTATTCATGGTGACATCAGAGTTCAAAATCACAGGAAATATTTAAAACAACATTGAAGGACAGCCTCAAATAAATAAAGAAAAAAATATCTAAAGTAAGCTTCACACAGAGACTCCTCAAAATAATATTTAAATATTACTACTGGGATAGTTTACAGAATTATGTAATTTCTGATCATCTGACTTTTAGTTCCTAGGCCAAACCCCCATTGTTGAAACTGGCAGTAATTAGCATCTACTTGTAAAAATACTCATACAAGGGCTTTTGCTCAGATCTTTGGCAGGTGCTGGAAGTCATAAAACAATTGCATTCCTTCATGCTTCCAAAGTAGCAATTAGTTTACCCCAAAGACAATACAGAAAGCTTCTTAGTACATACTTTGTGTCTCCAGCTGCATTGAAACCTGAAAGATAGCCTGTTTATGGCCTACCCTATAAAGTGGTTTAATTTCAAATATTTTTCTAAAGTTTGCTGGACTGAGGTTAACCCTCCGGTTTGCTCTGTTAACATATACATTTAAACAGTTACAATAATGCATGTACATTTATGTTCTATTCCAGTAGGGCACACTGTGGATACATTTTAAGCTCAAGCACTTTACAAATAACTTTTCAACAGAAACATCTGTACAAGGCAGTTTGATATACACATGGCATACAGTTCTAATGCATTTGTAATACCAACATTTTGTATACATTAATTTGATATTCACAGATGATATATAATTAGTTACAAAATCCCAGCTAGCTGTGCTGGCAGTACCTCCTTCTGTCACACTTCTCTTTTATTTAAATTTCATATATTTAATGTCATTCTTAAGGGCAACAGATCTGTTATTGTTTTATAGGTTCATAAGTGGTTACTAGGCATTTGGCTGAAGAGTCAGATCTACCCCACATTTACCAAAATATTGCTGACTTGTATCAATACCCCAAATAATTTTATGGTTACTGTACAGGCTTGTATATGTCAAACATTCAAAGACTATCCCTTTCCATTAGCAACATATGTGCCAATCCAGGGGTAAATTTCTGATTTCAGATCCACTGGTCCAGGTTACATTTACTTCACATGGATGGGAAGCCTGTTCTGGAGAAGGGGTAATCTTTAAGACACATATATGTCCCAGCAATATGTCCTGTTTATGTCACTAATGAGGTTTAGGTCCATAGAATGAGAATTTATTTGTTTTCCAGATGTGCAACAAATCTGTCAGTCTGGAATCAAAGGATGCCTTGTAGGCTAGGCATAGATCTCTGTACAGCAGTCTGTAGGAGACCAAGCACAGGGATAGAGCTTTGAGGTGTTCTGCTTAGGACTTATTATTTACTCCCTGTATTCTTTTTTTTGAGGAACCTCTTTGGTCTCTCAAATGCCTGGTCAGGTATATGCCAAAGGTTGTGTTGTACTTCATAATTGGCCTGACGAGAGTCAAGTACAGAGGAACAATGATTCACTTGGACCAGGATGCCATACCCTTGCTTATACATTGTGCAACATAGAAAGATTGTCTCACCACAGTAGATGTATGGTAGTCAAAGGCCAGGTTACTGCCAGAATGCATTCCCATATCCGTGACCACTGGGTGTACTTTTAGGGGGTTATTATCAATGTGATAAAGGGTGGATGTCTTTCCAAAAGGTATTATTATGCATTTTTTGCCCAGAGTTTTAGTCTATGGCTCTGGCACCAGTTGTTTGTCTGCATCAGGCACTCTTGAATAGTATCTGTGCCTTTAGGGGATTTAGTGACTAACGCCTAGTTTGCACTCATCTGCAAACTTAATTAGCCAGAGGCCTTTGACATTGACCTTGACTTCAGAGAAGTAGACACCAAAAATGAGAGTCCTCAGCACCAGTCATTGTGGAACTCTACTAGTGACTGGTCTCTTTGTGGAAGTGGTTTTCCCTGTCCTAACCTCTTGCGTCCTCTCAGTGAGCCACTGGCTATCCAATAGATGACATGGGTTTATGCCTAATTTTGTAAGTTTATCTACAATGCCTGAGTTAGCCAGATCAAGGTAGGCAGTGCGCACTGTTTGCTCTAATCCATAACTTTATTCACCCTCATGAAGAAGTCCACCAGGTTAAGTAGGCAAGACATGCCTTTGGCAAAACCAAACTGGGTAGAATCTAGTATCTGTAGGTTTCCTATGTCATTGTTTATCAGCTCTATAGTAATTATTTCCATGGCCTTGCATATGCGATGAGTCAGACTTATGGGTCTGTAGATCCCTGGGTCCATGGAATGCCCCCTTTTTGTAGGAGAGATAACCACTGCAGTCCTTCATTCATTTGGCATGAATCCTGTCTGAAGGCTATGGCTAAACAGAGACTTTATCAAGCCTGACAGGCCATATTTCATGACATTCAGAAGGCATGCCAGGATATTATCAGGGCTCAATGATGTAGTGTTATTGGCCTTAAGAGTACAGTGAGGACCTGCTTCCTATTGATAGTTGGCCAATATGTGAAATATATTAGAAATGTGACATTAAAAGTGTCAACAATGTTCTAGAAACTAGAAAAAGTACATACATACATACATACATACATAAAAATATTTCAGGCAAAGGCAATAATGCCCTTCTAGCCTGCCAATACTCCAAAACATTTATTCTTTTGATAAGTTTCCAGGTTGTTCTTAAAATATATAAACTAGTGCTTGCTTTAATTTAAGCTGGTCGTCTACATAGGTTGTCTGATGATTCTCTTCGACTTTTTGATAACCCCAAACATTTCCAGAGGTAGTTGTATATAAATGACCTATATACCTGAATAAGGTCTCCTCTTAATAGCTGCATGAGACACTGCACAGGTTCAGATATTTTAATCTTTCATAACAAGTTACATTTTCACATCCATGGATGCCCTTGGCATAGTTCCACTGTACTCTTTCCAATTTACTCATGCTTGTTTTCTTATAAGGGTTCCATATTGTTATTCCATACTGTAGTTTGGGTCTAATGTAACTTACAAACAATGATTTCATCATTCTGATTTCCTAGACTTTATAAATCTTTTTAAATAACTTATACTGTCTTTAACCAATTGGTTGACATAATTAGAAAAACTCAAAGCTGGATATATCCATATACCAAAGTACTTAAATGAATCTAGAGTTTCAATCACTGAGTGCTGTATTAAATACTCACCTTTCAATCTATATTTCCCAAATCTCATATGCTTAGTTGTTGATGTATTTATCAGGATATTATTCTCCTGTGCCCAAATGGTCAATTTAGTCAAGTTCTTTTGCATACATGCCCAATCTGTAACACATGTAATCAGTGTGCACATTTTTAAGTAATCTGCATACATAGGTACTGTAGAACACCTCAGATGAAAAAGATAGATTGAAAGATACAATCTAAAAAAGTAAGGGCCTAGGACAGAGCCCTGTGGGACACCCTGACTGTAAACAAGGATTTAATCTGTCCAGTTGCTAAATGACACTTGGCATGTCCTATTTGCAAACCATGCAACTATCCATCTTATCAGGAGTACATCAATACCTAGTTGTTCTAATTTATTGATCAGTGTTTTGAGTATGACCCTGTCAAATGCTGAAGTTAATTCTATATAAATTACATCACAACACAACTTTTCATTTATAGCTGTTATTATATTGTTAAAGAACATCATATTACAGGTGGTTACAGACATATGCATACTGATATATGTTTTCAAGTTCCCTTTCCAGTTCTAACAATAATTTATCCAATATAACCATCCCCATTATTTTTCCACAACATAAAAGTAAACCTATGGGTCTGTATGACTGGGTTTGTCCGACCTTCCTTTCCCTTAAAGATAGGTTGACAAGTACATGTCTCCAATCTTGAGGAACCTCCCTATATTTAAATGATATAAGGACTAACATATAATGGTACTGTACTTTTATGCTGAAGTGTTCTCCTGACATTATTACTAATTCTGTCTCTTCCCTGTGCTTTGTTTGGGTTCAGTTTGTGTATTTCTTTTTGAATATAATCTAAATTTATTTCAATATCTGATGTTACCTATGTGTTACTAGTTCAATTTCTCACACACTTTGTGCAGTCAGACTGCTTTGCATAAAATTTTGTATGTGTGTGTAAATATATATATAAAATTTGTTGTGTCCAAGAATACATTTTAGAATCTAAACAGTTTATCAGTTTGTATGTCTTTACTCTTATCACATCTTATGTATTTATAAAATGGTTTCCTACTATGCTCAATCCCCTGGATTCTATAATGCCTACACTAAGTGTACACTGTTCTGAGTGAACAGACAACACAGACATAACGTACACCTTCTTCCTCCTAATTTTAGTTTTTCTACTGATATTCTTGCAGCTTTAAATATTGACAGGGATTCATAAAGGTTACCACAAAGTGCAGACTACATGTACACTTAGTGTAATCTGTCTGAGGGACTAGAAAACACAAAAATGAGATAAGAATTTTATTGAATACATATCGTGTACACTCAGTGTACACTTTGTGGAGGTTTTATTGAATCTGGTTTTCAAAGTCAGCTTGACCTCTTTTCTCTTTCTTATATTTTTTGGCTCTCAGTTTAATCAAGTGCCCTGCTGTTACAGAAGTGTATCCTCCTGACGTTGTGTGCCTAGATCCAAATGTTAGACATTTTTTTGTCTTTAAACATTTTTTCTTTCAAAACTCATCACATTCCTTCTGCATTTTTTCCACTGAATGCATCACTGTAATTAGTTTTACATTGTTACCGTTTTGGTTCCATATAATCTGTTATTAATATTTTCTGCATTGGTTTAGATTTTAATCTGTCAGAATTATCTTGGAACAATTAAACCATTATAATCCTATGATCACTGCACAATGGTAATACAATTTGGCATGAAGAAACAGTAATTTCTTTAGGAACACAAGCAATAACTAGTATGTTCCATTCCCTAGTAGGCTTTTCTACAATCTGCAGCAATTAGTTTTTCCTGAGCCTATGTTGTAAACAATTTCCTTACTAATGTTGTTGAATCAGTATTATTCCAGTCTGTTGCTGGTAAAGTTAAGTCCCCAGCCGCTGTTAATCTTCCCTCCCGTGTTTCATGCAAGAAATGTATGAATTCCTCTAGGTATCAGCACTTAACTTTGATGGTCTACACATTCAAAAGATTGTTAAATGTTCCAGGGTTGTCTTTATTGTCACAGTTACACAACTGGTGTTATCACTGAACATGTGATAATCACAGGTCTCATAATTTTTTTTTATCCCTATCATAACCCCACCTGATTTTTTTTTTTTTTTGTTTAGGACATCTGTTACAGTAAAAAAAATGTTCACCCTGACAGAAATGGTTTCCAGTCATTTTTCGTTAACCATGTTTCACAAACAAATTTTCCAATAAAACAACTTTAGTATTAATGCTCATATCATTAACAACCATCCGATATGCATCAAATGTTGCTGTTTGTGAAATGTTAAATTTTCAACCTGGCAAAAATCCTGTCTTGTGTCTGTCAAATACTGCAATATATTTAATGCAAAAATGTTCTTCTCTGTTGTTGACAAGTATACGCCATTCTGTCTAAACAAATGTGTGCCCAAAATTAGGCTTGAATGCTCTGTTTATTTCCATTTTTTTAATCAAGCCATTTATTTCATGTAGGTATTTACCCAAAAAATCTTTTCATTCAAGGTGATCTGCCTCTCCTTTCTCTATGTGATTTGTAAAAAACTATGTCCTAACACCTGTACAAGCTATGCTATCTAAGAGGGTTGTAAATTCCCTACTAACACTCAGAGAGTCCTTGTGGATGACATCATTCATTCCAACATGAATGATAACAGATCCATACTGACTTACATTATGACATTCTAAGAGCTTTCTCAAATCCTTTATTTTTGTGCCTGGCAAGCATAGCACTGTTTGATGTTCATTACATTCTCTGCAAATATAAGTATCAGTTCCTCTAATAATTCAATCTCCAGTTATGAGTAAATAATTTCTAACCAAACCTGAAGAATCTTCAACTTCGAAAAAGAGATAATAAAAATAGTCTTTCAGGATACCGTTAACATTTGTTAGTAATTTGTACCTGAAAAGCATCCTTGCACCAGCCACCTACTGCTAATAAATATAATAAAATAATAAAAATGATTAAGAATTCTTGCTTAAAGACTGTATTCAGACATTGAGACTGTAGGATATGGGACGTTCCCTATAAATGCCTGTTAAGTGGTCAGTTTTCTGTGTCCATCAGGACATGTCTGTAAGTTTCAGTAAAGTTAGTTTACTAAAGCATCAAATGGCCTGTCACTAGCTGCAGACATATCTACACATGTAGTTTGCTGACATTCTGTGTGCTCATCAGAGTCTAAACTTTTCTAAGTATGTCTGCTGCTATATTCAGAAATACTTCTAATAGGGAATACTTCATAGTCTTCAGCTATACTCAGAAGTACTACTAACGGGCAATACTTCATAGTCATCATAACAGTATCAGATGCACTGCCTGGGACAGAGTGCTCTTTTACACTAAACTCTTACAATTATCCATCTAGTTTTACTCAGCAGTCAGGGTTTTTGTATAGTTTAACCATTTTCTATCTCCCAGCCTTCTCAGTGCTTGTCTACTAATGAAACAGATTCACTCCTTACAACAGTAAATCAATAATGTTGTAAAAGGTCATCATATGCAGGTCATATCACTGTCACCTGGCTCTATTCCATTTCCTTACATTCTGCTCAATGTGCTCCACATGCCCATATAGAAGCATATTTTATTACTCCGTCCATAGTAAGAGTGCTCCATACACACTTGGTTGCCATGTCTGAAAGAATGGTAGCTCATCCATGAGGTGTCGATGGGGGAAAAAATCATTCAGCACCTGTATTCTGTCACTTTAATTTCTGACAGAATGGACCACATTCCTAAGCCAGGGTACAGTCAGAGTTCATGAGATTAGTATTGTTTCTGTCTTTGATGTTATCCAAGAGTGCTCTTTTCAGCACCCACAATGTGCCCAGAATTGCCTCTTTCTGCAATTGATATGGGGTTACATGTATTGGTAGCATATCTAAGTATGACTGTAAATTATTTTTTTATTATACCCATTGTGCCTACTACTATTGGAACTGTATGGTTATCTTTCTTCCACATTGATCTCATTTTCTGCTTGCATATCCTGGTATTTTATGACCGTGACTCTCTGTAGGTAAGGCACTGTAATCACTAGGTGTAATAATTTCACTGACCAATGCAACTTTTGTCTTTTTTCATGGACTACTATATCTGGTTTACTTGCATCTGTTTTTTTTGAATTGTTGGTAAAGGGAGATCCCATGTGATATACACTTTGTTCCCTATTATGCTTTGTGGTTCATGTTTCCAGTTCTTCTCAGATACTACATTGTAGTTTTAAACAATCACCAGGGCACGTTACTGTGCTTTTCAGTATACAGACCCTCTGTCATGAGTGTATCGCTCTCAACAACAAGATGTGTAACTGTTTCCAGTTATTTTTTACAGAACCTGAATTTTTCTGTTTCTCCTACCTTTTCAATGGATTTTGTAAGCCAACATGTACACAGTCCCCTGTCTTAGGTTTCCATTATTAGCCTTCACCTTTGGTTTCAATTCACATCTCCTTAAACATTTCTGTGTCAAATCAACTGATTTGTTGTGTGTGGAAGCCCAAATCCTTTCCTGACTTTCTATTTTATTTATTATTTATTATTTATTTCCAGTTTGATGACCAGGGAGGTCCACTGGGCTCAGGGAGCCCATTTTCAATGGAAGCTCAGGGAGAAAAACTCCGCATTATATACTTTAGTTACATATACAATCATAGTAAAGAAGACACAATTACAATTTCATTTCATGCTAGAGAACAGGAATAAATTATTTGGTTACATAGTAACTAAATATTTAGGATGGCAGTGATAACTTAATTTAGAGGGAGAATAAAAACTTAGAAGGAAAAGAGAGAAAAAAAGGTGGGATGGGTTATTTATAATAATGTACAACTATGTTATTTATTTTTATTTATTATTTTATTTTATTTTACATTTGTTAACTGGGGGTGTCTGACTGAGCTGAAAAGGCCCTTTTTCAGCAGAGGCCCGGGGCGAAAAGCTCCACAAAGAAAAATTACAGACACATTTAGTTATTTAGACATGATCGGTATACACACAAATTACAAGAGACATGTTTCTACAGTGGTATGCAGCACATCAACAGTTATAGTGGAGAGAACAAACAAAAACATATTAATTTTAAAAATAAAGGTAATTAATAGATTTGTGGTGTACAGCTGAAATTTGGAACATAGGTAGAACATACATAGTACACAGGTACAGTACATACATTGTAGATTAGCCAGTGTTTGTGAGTAAGACTGAAAACTATTATCAAGTACTCAAGATTTAGTATGTATACCTTATCCACTTTCACTAGCCTGGGGAGCAATCATGGCACTGCCAACTTTGCTTGAGATGTCACCTGATGAGGTCTTTAAAGGAGGCTTTGGATGATGTGTTTTGAATGCTAGTAGGGACAGAGTTCCATTTTTAGCCACTGAACTACTATATAGCTATATATTTACAATATGTAGATTTATGTTAGGTTAGCTTGTACTCAGAGTTAGTCAGGAGTTTAAGGGGTGGATTCATTATTAGGCTAGGTGGGCTTTTATGTTGTGTACCGACGACAGAGAGTGCATGTGTGGTGGCTGTGTTACTTGTTTAGGACTGCTTGTGTGTGCAATATTCTTGTTGTTGGTTTTACTGATGCACTTTTCCACCCTAAATGGAATCCGACATGAAACCTCTAATGTCAAGCACCCACATAACCAAATCACTGAATACAAATGCCTGAAATGTCAAAAGGAGGAAACTTCAAACTGTAAGTATTTTTAACGGGGGAAAGCCCACCTGCATCTACATGTGGGAGGCAAGCTCCCAGACTCCTAACTTATGTATATATATATATATATATATATATATATATATATATATATATATATATGGATATATATCAATTCCATGGTTGCACAATTACTAGTCCTTATGTAGTGAATGTGTTACTAGGAGACTTTGGTTCTTTAGCGATTTATTTTCTAAACTGGAATGGGAGCAAGGACTAGAACACTTTTTTGGTTGATTTATTTTATCTTGGAATGTAAGTAAGCCAGTTTCAGTACTATATCCTGGAGAGAAAACATGCTGCGTGGGACACAGTAATTGTATTTCTTTATTTATTTTTGTTACATTTTTTTTTCTAAGATCTCAGACACGAGTTTTAGTATTGCTCTGGCCCTGTAGTTTACCATTTCTGCTGTGGTTCCTGGTTTATGTGGGCATACAATAGAGGTTCTTTTCTATATTATAGGTATGCTATTTCTCTAGCTGCTTTGTATAGATATTGTCCAAGTAAACTGTCTGGAGTAGTGATGACAGATTTTATTTTCTATAGTAGTTTTGTAATGTGTTGAACAGATAGCACATGTAGCTTAAAGCATCCCTTCTTAGGTTCAGTGTTGTTGTGAATGGGAGAATTGTTTCATCAACTGATTGCTGCAGAGAGAGTTTGTGAAATGACTATTTGTTCTATATGCTGTGCTGTAATCTGTTTCTATAGGGAATGGGCTGGGCTGAAACTGTTTCACAGAACTTATTTGTTTATTACCTGAGGTTCAGAGCTGTTGCCGATTGTTTTGGTTGATATACTGCAGAATATTACAGTATGTTGTTTTGTCTGTGCATTATCTTCTTTACTTTGTTTCTAAGGGTTTGTATGCTTCTCGATAGTAAGGTGTGTTCATTTTATGTGATAGTCACGGTGCTACCTTATGTTTGACTCCTCTCCTTCTTGTTTGCACCTTGGGAGTTTAATAAATGTGGGAATGTTTTACTGAAGTAACCAACAGCATCACTGGGGGGGATATCTTTGAGTAGTGTCCAGTTGTATTGACCAAGGAGAGAGGTGAATAAGACGTCTTCAAATTTTCCTTTTGCACAAACATAACTGCATGCTTTTTCTTTTTATATTTTTATATTATGAATACTTCCAAGTTAGGAAGGTTTGACTGTGGTCACTTAAGCTATCTGGAACCAAACCTACATTGCTGATTTTATACTGTTCTAGCTGACTGTTGGATTACTTGGAAGAGTCTATAAAAGTTTCATCGGTAGTTAAAGAATGTTCAGAAATGTTCCAGACTAAGTTCCCTGGTTCCACATCTTTTTCAGGGTACGTACCTGTGGTTGGCCTGGTCCTTCCTGCCGTTTCTGCCCTCGTTGAAAGTCTTGGTCCATTGACCTCTTTCTCCCTGGTCTTATTGGTAGTGGTACGATAGGAAAAGCCTGCTGCTGTGGTTTATCTAATTGAATTTTTTATCGTACATCACTGTTACGGGCAGCGGGGTCAGCCATTTCTGTTTGTAAACTGTCCAGTGGTAACTCCATAGGTGTAGAATAAACTGACTTAGGTAGTCTTGGTGAAACAATTTTGTCAGTAAAGACATTGTTGTCAGCGTTAATACTACTACAAACCGCTCCTTCACTTTCAGTTTGTAGAGCATTCATTTCCTGTTGTGTTTCCTGTTGCTGTACAAGGCTGGTGGCTCTAGCAATAGCTCCACCTGCTGGATTATGCACATTCGGTCTGAAGTTGGAGCGATTACCATTATTAACATTTCGTTCCGATAAATGTAAAGAATTGTTTCTGGGCCACATGAACTACCGATGAATGGAGTTTGCTTAATAGGGGCTTAAACTTTATACCTACTGACAGCATGGACATTTGTGATGCTGCCTTGGCAGTAAGGATGTTTGCACGCAATTTAACACTTAAATTAACTTTTGCTGACACTGAAAAATGGGAAATTAACAATTTTAAGCATAATAGCACTTTTACACCACATTTACCTGCTAATATTGATGTTTTTTGAAAGCTGTTGAAAATTCTATCTACAATATTGGCAGCTATAATGTATATGAACAGAATTGTAATTATGCAAAGGAGAAAGAAATGCTTTAAAACAATTGCAGAACAATGACTCAATTGTTATACGGCCCTCTGATAAAGGAGGTCCTGTAGTTATTATGGATTCTAGTTATTACTTTAACATCATGTTCTCCATGTTGGAAGATGAAGCCTATGAAAAGATTGAGATACATTAAGTCATTAATATACATAGAAGCATCTGTACATACTTGCAAGATTGTGCAAGAATGGGATTGATTACTAATGAGTTACTTTTATATTTTCTGGTTGACTACCCCAAAATTCCTAGGCTACATGGCTTACCAAAAATCCATAAAAATCCCACTACACCACAATTTAGACCTATTGTAGCAGGGGCGGGATGGGCAACTGAGCCGATATCAATATTCTTGGACCATGAATTGAAAAAAGTTCTAAAGAATTATGATTATGTGCTCAAAGACGGTGAACATTTCTTGACCGATTTGTATAATTTTACAACTACTACAACTATTAATTTGGAAGAGCTTATGTTTGTAACCATGGATGTGGAAGCTCTTTTCACATGCATCCCCAATGACATAGGACTTGAAATGCTCAGTAAACTATTGGTACATGATAACTCGTTTAACCCTACACAAGCTGATTTTTTGTGCCTATTGTCAGAAATGGTGTTAGAGAACAATGTTTTTTTGTTTCAGGATTTATGTTTTAGACAGAGAAAGGGCATCGCGATGGGCACGAATTGTGCCAATACGTATGCCAATCTCATTATGGTAGCCTGGGAACAGGAGTTTCTTATAGGTCAACCGAATGTAGTATTTTATAGACGTTTTGTTGACGTTCTTTTTTTGCTTTGGAAAGGGGACGCATTGACAGTTTTACCCTTTGTGAGCTATATCAATTCCACCAGCACCTTTTTGAAATTTACTATGGAATGTTAATTGACTTCCATTAACTTCTTAGATGTTACACTATATACTGAAAATAGTACATGGAAAACTAATGTTTTCAGGAAATCTTGTTACAGGCCATCTTTTTTACATAGGGAAAGCATGCACAATACAACTGTATTTGGGAATATAGTTAAGGGCCAGGCTGTGAGGATATCGAGACTCTGTTGTAATGATTCCATATTAGAAGATGAGTTAATAATGCTTAAGCAAGGCTTTATTAACAGAGGTTACCGGGTTAATGAAATTAGTAATGCATTTACTGAAACCAGGAATCTTAGACAGAATAGAGCTAAGCCATTTTTTTCACATAGAGAATTAGCACCACTGAAACCCAATAATTATAATGGGCTTTCAGTAATACTCCCCTATTGTGCAAACGTTGTGGCAATTGAAGATGCCATAGCTGCCAACTGCACATACTTTTAGTTGATGATACCACTATGGATTTATTTGGTACACAGCCCAAATTTACCTACAGTTCAGCAACGATTATGCTACCCAACAAATAATAGGTCTAATGACCAGAATATGACACAGCTCAGGGGAACTAAGAAATGTGGCACATGTGCCAAGTGCAAGTTTATAGATGAATCACGTTTCTTTAGACACCTGGACAC